>NC_136697.1:29274258-29304258 GCF_947650265.1 Symphodus melops | reverse complement strand
CACATTCACACACACATTCACACACATTCACACACACATTCACACACACACATTCACACACACACATTCACACACATTCACACACACATTCACACACACATTCACACACATTCACACACACATTCACACACACACATTCACACACATTCACACACATTCACACACACACATTCACACACACATTCACACACACATTCACACACATTCACACACATTCACACATATATATTTTTTTTTTTCATATACTTTATTAATCCCTCGAGGGGAAATTCGGTTTTTCACTCTGCATTAATGGAGAGGTCTCAGAGTGAGGGGGCTGCCCACAGAGAGCGCTCCAGAGCAGTTGTTGGGGTTCGGTGCCTTGCTCAAGGGCACCTCGGCAGTGCTCAGGAAATGGACTGGAACCTCTCCAGCTACCAGACCAATTTCCGGACTTGGTCCGTGCCGGGACTTGAACCGGCGACCCTCCGGTTCCCAACCCAAGTCCCTACAGACTGAGCTACTGCCGCCACACACATTCACACACATTCACACACACATTCACACACATCCACACACATTCACACACATTCACACACATTCACACACACATTCACACACACATTCACACACATCCACACACATCCACACACATTCACACACATTCACACACATTCACACACACATTCACACACACATTCACACACATTCACACACATTCACACACATCCACACACATTCACACACATTCACACACACATTCACACACACATTCACACATTCACACACACATTCACACACATCCACACACATTCACACACATTCACACACATTCACACACATTCACACACACATTCACACACACATTCACACACATCCACACACATCCACACACATTCACACACATTCACACACATTCACACACATTCACACACACATTCACACACACATTCACACACATTCACACACATTCACACACATTCACACACATCCACACACATTCACACACATTCACACACACATTCACACACATCCACACACATCCACACACATTCACACACATTCACACACATTCACACACACATTCACACACATTCACACACACATTCACACACATTCACACACATCCACACACATTCACACACATTCACACACACATTCACACACATTCACACACACATTCACACACATCCACACACATCCACACACATTCACACACATTCACACACATCCACACACATTCACACACATTCACACACATCCACACACATCCACACACATTCACACACATTCACACACACATTCACACACATTCACACACACATTCACACACATCCACACACATTCACACACATTCACACACATTCACACACACATTCACACACACATTCACACACATTCACACACATTCACACACATTCACACACATTCACACACATTCACACACACATTTACACATTCACACACACATTCACACACATCCACACACATTCACACACATTCACACACATTCACACACATTCACACACATTCACACACATTCACACACATTCACACACATTCACACACATTCACACACACATTCACACACATTCACACACACATTCACACACATCCACACACATTCACACACATTCACACACATTCACACACATTCACACACATTCACACACACATTCACACATTCACACACACATTCACACACATTCACACACATTCACACACATTCACACACATTCACACACACATTCACACACATCCACACACATTCACACACACATCCACACACATTCACACACATTCACACACACATTCACACACACATTCACACACACATTCACACACATCCACACACATTCACACACATTCACACACACATTCACACACATCCACACACATTCACACACACATTCACACACACATTCACACACATCCACACACATTCACACACACATTCACACACATTCACACACATTCACACACACATCCACACACATTCACACACATTCACACACACATTCACACACATCCACACACATTCACACACACATTCACACACATCCACACACATTCACACACACATTCACACACACATTCACACACATCCACACACATTCACACACATCCACACACATTCACACACACATTCACACACACATTCACACACATCCACACACATTCACACACATCCACACACATTCACACACACATTCACACACACATTCACACACATCCACACACATTCACACACATCCACACACATTCACACACATTCACACACATCCACACACATTCACACACACATTCACACACATCCACACACATTCACACACATCCACACACATTCACACACACATTCACACACATCCACACACATTCACACACATCCACACACATTCACACACATCCACACACATTCACACACACATTCACACACATCCACACACATTCACACACACATTCACACACATCCACACACATTCACACACATCCACACACATTCACACACATTCACACACATTCACACACACATTCACACACATTCACACACATTCACACACACATTCACACACATCCACACACATTCACACACATTCACACACATTCACACACATTCACACACACATTCACACACATCCACACACATTCACACACATTCACACACACATTCACACACACATTCACACACATCCACACACATTCACACACATCCACACACATTCACACACATTCACACACATTCACACACACATTCACACACACATTCACACACATCCACACACATTCACACACACATTCACACACATCCACACACATTCACACACACATTCACACACACATTCACACACATCCACACACATTCACACACACATTCACACACATCCACACACATTCACACACATCCACGCACATTCACACACACATTCACACACATCCACACACATTCACACACATTCACACACATTCACACACACATTCACACACACATTCACACACACATTCACACACATTCACACACACATTCACACACACATTCACACACATTCACACACATTCACACACATTCACACACATTCACACACATTCACACACACATCCACACACATTCACACACATTCACACACACATTCACACACATTCACACACACATTCACACACACATCCACAGACATTCACACACATTCACACACATTCACACACATTCACACACACATTCACACACATTCACACACACATCCACACACACATTCACACACATTCACACACATTCACACACATTCACACACACATTCACACACATTCACACACACATTCACACACACATCCACACACATTCACACACATTCACACACATTCACACACATTCACACACATTCACACACATCCACACACACATTCACACACATTCACACACATTCACACACATTCACACACACATTCACACACATTCACACACATTCACACACATTCACACACACATTCACACACACATTCACACACACATCCACACACATCCACACACATTCACACACATTCACACACACATTCACACACACATCCACACATATTCACACACACATTCACACACATTCACACACACATTCACACACATTCACACACATTCACACACATTCACACACACATTCACACACATCCACACACATCCACACACATCCACACACACATCCACACACATTCACACACATTCACACACACATTCACACACACATTCACACACATCCACACACATTCACACACATTCACACACACATTCACACACATCCACACACATTCACATACATCCACACACATTCACACACATCCACACACATTCACATACATCCACACACATTCACACACATCCACACACACATTCACACACATTCACACACACATTCACACACACATTCACACACACATTCACACACATTCACACACACATTCACACACATTCACACACATTCACATACATTCACACACACATCCACACACATTCACACACATTCACACACATTCACACACACATTCACACACACATTCACACACATCCACACACATTCACACACATTCACACACATCCACACACATTCACACACATTCACACACACATTCACACACACATTCACACACATTCACACACATTCACACACACATTCACACACATCCACACACATTCACACACACATTCACACACATTCACACACACATTCACACACACATTCACACACATCCACACACATTCACACACACATTCACACACATCCACACACATTCACACACATTCACACACACATTCACACACACATTCACACACACATTCACACACACATTCACACACACATTCACACACATCCACACACATTCACACACACATTCACACACATCCACACACATTCACACACATCCACACACATTCACACACACATTCACACACACATTCACACACATTCACACACACATTCACACACATTCACACACACATTCACACACATTCACACACACATTCACACACACATTCACACACACATTCACACACACATTCACACACATTCACACACACATTCACACACATTCACACACACATTCACACACACATCCACACACATTCACACACATTCACACACACATTCACACACATTCACACACACATTCACACACACATCCACACACATTCACACACATTCACACACATTCACACACATTCACACACACATTCACACACACATCCACACACATTCACACACACATTCACACACATCCACACACATTCACACACATTCACACACACATTCACACACACATTCACACACATTCACACACACATTCACACACATCCACACACATTCACACACACATTCACACACATTCACACACACATTCACACACACATTCACACACATCCACACACATTCACACACACATTCACACACATCCACACACATTCACACACATTCACACACATTCACACACACATTCACACACATCCACACACATCCACACACATTCACACACATTCACACACACATTCACACACACATTCACACACACATTCACACACACATTCACACACATCCACACACATTCACACACACATTCACACACATCCACACACATTCACACACATCCACACACATTCACACACACATTCACACACACATTCACACACATTCACACACACATTCACACACATTCACACACACATTCACACACATTCACACACACATTCACACACACATTCACACACACATTCACACACACATTCACACACATTCACACACACATTCACACACACATTCACACACACATCCACACACATCCACACACATTCACACACATTCACACACACATTCACACACATTCACACACACATTCACACACACATCCACACACATTCACACACATTCACACACATTCACACACATTCACACACACATTCACACACACATCCACACACATTCACACACACATTCACACACACATTCACACACACATCCACACACATTCACACACATTCACACACATTCACACACACATTCACACACACATCCACACACATTCACACACACATTCACACACTCCTAACGCAGCAGTGTCTTGCCCATGGACACATCGAACATGTTGCTCGCAGGAGCTGGGGATCGAACAACTCTACTAACTGAGCCACAGCGGCCCGGAGCTTCAGCAGCAGCTGGGAGAGGTTCTGTGTGTACTGGTAGGAGTGGGATCACTGGTGTCAGTGTGAATGACCTCTCTCTTCCTCCCCACAGTGTCAGTACAGATATCCTGCTGAGACTCTCTCTGATGTTCGGACCGTTTGTTCACTTTTTCCTGACCTTCGTCTTTATGAGGACTTTTACTGTAAGTTTGAATATAAATATTATAATGATTATGATTGTATATATGTATATATGTATATGTGTATATGACAGTCTGATAGTGTTATCTGATGACGATTTGTGGTCCAATGTGTCCAACTACTTCTCTACAAGTGTATACTGGAAAACTGATGACCTATTTTTGTAGGCCAACAGGAAGTAGCTTCTCCATGAGTTCTAACCAGAATATTAGTGTTTTGGATGATTGCAGAAAATAATCTGTGTGTCAAACACACGTTTCTGATGCTGTTTAGTTCAGCTGATAATCTTTACAGATGAACATCATTTATATGAAGTCTGAAGAGTTAATGCAGCCCAGAGAAGTAACAAGCTAACGCTATGCTACAAGCTAACTACACCGCGGTCAGTTGATTTTGACCGTTATGCTTCATGGATCTAATCAGCGGTTTTGACAAGCTAGCTAAACGTTAGCTTAATAAGTTGTTTATCAACCTAATATTTACAACATGACTCGAGGTTGTCATTAATGAGAGAGTTCCCGGCGTGATGACGTTTAATGTCTCCATGACAACCACTGTAGTTTCAGTTAGCTACTCGTTAGCAACCGCCGTTTAAAGTTCGTGTAAAAACTTTAAAATTCACAAGTGGAGGTCTCAGCTAACGTAGTTTATCTCGTCTAACAAAACATCAACATCTCTTCAGCTTGTGTTAACCACAGACCTTATTTCAGTTTAAACACAAACACATTCAAAATCCACATTTAGACTTTTAGAGGTTAGAACCCGTGGAGCTAACATGCTAACTCACTTCCTATGACAGTCTATTAATAAGCACTTCTGACCGATAGGTTTTCCAAACAAAGAGAAGAGGAGGTTAGTGTACTTGGCTGGGACACTTCCTGTTCACTTAGAAGGTGAGTGTCTGACAGACTCAGACTCTCCTTGTGTTTTGTACCATGTTTCACAAACAAAGACAGTGGGCCAAGTTCTTCACAGATAAAGTTGAGTCCGGTGGGGAAAACAGAAGTTCAGGTCCATCCAGTCTGTGATTTCTTTGAAGCAGTGGAGTCGTGGTTGCAGGGAGTGTGGATAGACCGTGCTTCCTTATGAAGGCACCTTGTGGCAGCATAGTGAAAATGAAACGCTATTTTCCAGGCACACTTTAAAAAGTCTATTTTTTCAAGTAAGATTTGAACATATTTAGGGATTCCCTGGATCCCAACCACATGGTATAGTGAGTGACTGGGTGCACAGTATAGTCCACTGCATTAAACTCAGTATATAGAGAGGAGTCCATGAGACACAGCAAGATGCTTTTATTTTGTCTCGTCTGTTTCCTGTTTGTCCAACAGGAAGTGTATATAATATTCCAGTCTGCATCTGGCTTCATGAGACCCACCCCCTGTCCCGACCTCGCTGCTACGTCTGTCCCTCTGTCTCCATGGTGATAAACCCCGCCTGTCCCAGTGTCGACACCTCAGGAAATATCAGCCTGGACGGACTGAGGAACTGGTCTTATGTAAGACCATCTGAGCATGCTCAGTATCAGATAAGATATATCAGTATCAGATAAGATATATCAGTATCAGATATAAGATATATCAGTATCAGATAAGATATATCAGTATCAGATAAGATATATCAGTATCAGATAAGATATATCAGTATCAGATATAAGATATATCAGTATCAGATATAAGATATATCAGTATCAGATAAGATATATCAGTATCAGATATAAGATATATCAGTATCAGATAAGATATATCAGTATCAGATAAGATATATCAGTATCAGATATAAGATATATCAGTATCAGATATAAGATATATCAGTATCAGATATAAGATATATCAGTATCAGATATAAGATATATCAGTATCAGATGTGTAGTTAGGGCTCGCATGGTTTTTATTTCAATGGCCAATCAGGAGGCTCGTCTGTTTTGATTTATCACGATTTATCATCCCTACTAGTCACCTTGTGGACAAAGGAACCTACAAGTCTTCATCAGACGAGTCTTCATCAGACGAGTCTTTATCAGACGAGTCTTTATCAGACGACTCTTTATCAGACGACTCTTCATCAGACGAGTCTTTATCAGACGACTCTTTATCAGACGACTCTTTATCAGACGACTCTTTATCAGACGAGTCTTCATCAGACGAGTCTTTATCAGACGAGTCTTTATCAGACGACTCTTCATCAGACGACTCTTCATCAGACGAGTCTTTATCAGACGAGTCTTTATCAGACGAGTCTTTATCAGACGACTCTTCATCAGACGACTCTTCATCAGACGACTCTTCATCAGACGAGTCTTTATCAGACGAGTCTTTATCAGACGACTCTTCATCAGACGACTCTTCATCAGACGACTCTTCATCAGACGACTCTTCATCAGACGAGTCTTTATCAGACGAGTCTTTATCAGACGAGTCTTTATCAGACGACTCTTCATCAGACGACTCTTCATCAGACGAGTCTTTATCAGACGAGTCTTTATCAGACGACTCTTCATCAGACGACTCTTCATCAGACGAGTCTTTATCAGACGAGTCTTTATCAGACGAGTCTTTATCAGACGAGTCTTCATCAGACGAGTCTTTATCAGACGAGTCTTTATCAGACGACTCTTCATCAGACGACTCTTCATCAGACGAGTCTTTATCAGACGACTCTTCATCAGACGAGTCTTCATCAGACGAGTCTTTATCAGACGAGTCTTTATCAGACGAGTCTTTATCAGACGACTCTTTATCAGACGAGTCTTCATCAGACGACTCTTCATCAGACGAGTCTTCATCAGACGAGTCTTCATCAGACGAGTCTTTATCAGACGAGTCTTTATCAGACGACTCTTTATCAGACGAGTCTTCATCAGACGACTCTTTATCAGACGAGTCTTTATCAGACGACTCTTCATCAGACGAGTCTTCATCAGACGAGTCTTCATCAGACGAGTCTTCATCAGACGACTCTTCATCAGACGAGTTTTCATCAGACGAGTCTTTATCAGACGAGTCCTCCTAACTCTCGGACCCTAACGTCAGACAGGTGTACACCGAGTCTCCTTCACCATCAAAGATCCACTGGACTGACACATAGACCTCTTCCATACTCTGCAGTCATGAATTCATTCCATCACCAGAAGAAGAACCTTCAGTGTTGATGATGTTGTTTATGTTGAGTGAACGGAAGTATTGATCGTGTTGTATATGTCACTTCCTGTCAGGGCGTGTCCACCTTGTCACTGCTTGTGTCAGAGATGAAACAGGCGTTCCAGAAGGACACACCTCTTTATGCCATAAATCCTGTACTCGTCCTTCCCCCGGCAGGTGTGCAGGTGCCCCAGTCTGCTGGAAGGTGAGTGATGTTCATCATCTGTAATAGAGATCATTGACCGCCTGTCACTCATTTGAAATGTCTGTCTGGAACCTCACAGATTGAAACATGTCAATCAATAATCACTCAATCAATTGATCAATTATTTTTTCCTCTTGGATACAAAAAGTAATATCTATTGTTCAATTTAGTTTTCTCCTCCTGCAGCCTTCAGCACTCCTCCTCCTCCATCACCTCCTCCTGTGGACTGAGAGGTAATCTTCCTTTGGCTCAGGAGCGAACATTAATCCAATGATTTAAATACACATAAGAGTCAGATAGTTATCCAGATAAAGGGGCGTGGCTGGTCTGACTGACTAGCCATGCATACACGTGTGTGTTGTTTTTTAGGAGGCTTAAGCCCCGCCCCCTGCCTCTTTGTCTGTTTTGAGATTGATCTAAAGTAAGATAGAGCCACCATTTTCAAAATGGCTCCAATTGTCCCATGAACCCATGAGGGACCTCGGTCAGGCTTCATTCATTTTTATTTACAGTCTGTTGTTATTAGGCTTTTGTTTTTGATGAAGCCCCTCCCCCTCTGTTGAAGAAAGCCAATGGGAGCAGAGCAGGGAGGTGAGAGTGAGGAGGTCGTACACTGAGGAGCTGCTTGGAATTGACTTCAGTGCTCCTCCTCAGTTTACCAACAACCCCTTCATAAGCCCATCCTCCTCTGCAGGTGAGTAAGGACATGCCTGAGCTGTACAGAAAGAGGTCATGTGATACAATGTACCGATAGGATCAGAAACATATAGGGTAACATGTGGTTCTGGTCTGCAGGTGTCCCCCCTGTGGACCCTCTTAGTGGAATGATGGGAGCTCTGCGACTGGAGTCTGGCAGAGAGCAGCCCACTGACTCACCTGTGAGGACTATACAACTCACAGGTACTCACACACTTACTGCAGATCAAAACGAGGTGTCAGGACCAGCTTCTGGACCAAATCAGAGCCGACAACCAGACCATAGCCAGGTGAGCCAGTCTGCAGGTCAGCTTACTCAAACAGGTGAGTCAGACTACAGGTTGGTCAGACTACAGGTCAGTCAGACTACAGGTCAGTCAGACTACAGGTCAGTCAGACTACAGGTCAGTCAGACTATCGTGAGTCATTGTTGTTGGTATAGAAGGCCTCACACAGGGCACCATAGTGTTGGTATAGAAGGCCTCACATGGGCACCATAGTGTTGGTATAGAAGGCCTCACCTGGGCACCATAGTGTTGGTATAGAAGGCCTCACACAGGGCACCATAGTGTTGGTATAGAAGGCCTCACACAGGGCACCATAGTGTTGGTGTAGAAGGCCTCACACAGGGTACCATAGTGTTGGTATAGAAGGCCTCACATGTGTACCATAGTGTTGGTGTAGAAGGCCTCACATGGGCACCATAGTGCTGGTATAGAAGGCCTCACATGGGCACCATAGTGCTGGTATAGAAGGCCTCACACAGGGCACCATAGTGTTGGTATAGAAGGCCTCACATGGGCACCATAGTGTTGGTGTAGAAGGCCTCACATGGGCACCATAGTGTTGGTATAGAAGGCCTCACATGGGCACCATAGTGTTGGTGTAGAAGGCCTCACATGGGCACCATAGTGTTGGTGTAGAAGGCCTCACATGGGCACCATAGTGTTGGTGTAGAAGGCCTCACATGGGCACCATAGTGCTGGTGTAGAAGGCCTCACATGGGTACCATAGTGTTGGTATAGAAGGCCTCACACAGGGCACCATAGTGTTGGTATAGAAGGCCTCACATGGGTACCATAGTGTTGGTATAGAAGGCCTCACATGGGCACCATAGTGTTGGTATAGAAGGCCTCACATGGGCACCATAGTGTTGGTATAGAAGGCCTCACACAGGGCACCATAGTGCTGGTGTAGAAGGCCTCACACAGGGCACCATAGTGCTGGTGTAGAAGGCCTCACATGGGCACCATAGTGTTGGTATAGAAGGCCTCACATGGGTACCATAGTGCTGGTATAGAAGGCCTCACACAGGGTACCATAGTGCTGGTGTAGAAGGCCTCACATGGGCACCATAGTGTTGGTATAGAAGGCCTCACATGGGCACCATAGTGCTGGTGTAGAAGGCCTCACATGGGCACCATAGTGTTGGTATAGAAGGCCTCACATGGGCACCATAGTGTTGGTATAGAAGGCCTCACATGGGCACCATAGTGCTGGTGTAGAAGGCCTCACATGGGTACCATGGGGTTTACATATACACAGTCGAATTTCATGTTGGGTTTTATAGAGTAGAATTTATTAAACAAAGAAACGTCAAGGTAATCAATGAAACTCAATCAAATAAATAACTATTATAAACTAAAGTACAGAACACAAATTATGAACAAATTGGTGTGTGTGTGAGAGAGAGAGAAAGGAAGGATAGCAGGAGGGATCGAGATGGCGGCGTAACCATGTGTGATCACATGATGGTAGACACTGAACACAGGTCTCCTAACCTGGTCTATTGTCTACCTTGGCGAGACCGAGTTAAGCTCTGCCTGATCTGGTCTCAGCAGCATCTGGATCATAGTCTGAAACGCACAACTCGGCAATAGTTAATTTCCCCACCAGGAGCCAGTGGCTGAATTGATGTTAGACCGTGTTTACACTGATCTTCCTGATCATGAGTTCTATTAACCAGTTATATTGCTAGAATTCAAACAGAAACATACGGTACACAGCGGCCCAAATAAAGAAAACAAAATAGGTTTTACCCTCATAAAACCCAAGACGCAGATATGATCACAGTTTCACAATAATAACTTTATTAAACACACTCTCTAAAGCCCAGACATACTTAAGCCTCACTTGTAAACGTTTGTCTGCGATCAATGAGAGGAAAGATCCGACCATGAAACCAGATATTTAGTTTGTTTCCGTGCAGATGAGATGATGACGGCAGCGGATCCCAGAGGAGGATCTGTGTGTTCTCCGTCGAGTGAGGCGATCTTCGTGGTTGTCCTGCAGGACGGATTGAGACAAAATCTTTACAGCCTCTAAATGCCGTCTTTCATTTGATCTCCTCCTTTTCCTCCGCCTTCTCTTTCCCTCCATCAGATGGTAGCTTGTCTTCACCCAGACAAGGTGGCCATCTTCCTGTCTCTAATTACCATGGAGGGGCGGAGTTTCAGCCCTGATGATGTCATAGAGGCGGTCCAGCTCACCAGAGATTTCTCATCAGCTTTCAAGTTCCTGACTCACTGCTGCCCCATCTGTCAAGAGCAGGTATCTTTTAGCAAGGTGAGAATCAGCCAATCAGAGAATAGATGGCCTTCACTTTGTTCTTCTCTTGTTCTATTTCTCGTAGATTGCCACCATGACCTAATGTTTCTTCTTCTTCTCTGGTTGTATTTCTCGTAGATCATCACCATGACTCATTGCTCCTGCTTCCTGTGTCAGACGTGTTTTAAGGCGTTTTTTTCAGCGGCCATTAAAGAGAAGAGCATCGATCAGCTGGTTTGTCCTCAGTGTGGCAGACCAGAGGTCAAAGGTCACAGTGGGATGGACTACTTCAACCTGTTGGACACACAGGTGAGGGGTCAGAGGTCAGGTGAGCGGATACTGGACGTGGAGGAGGTTTCTGTGTTTCTGTGCCGACGTCTGTGTGAAGTTTCAACCTTTTCACAAACCTTTGACATCACCTCGGTGCGTCCAATAGGAAGGAAGATGAGATCAAATCATAACAAACGCTGTCTCACTTTTCCACAGCTCTAGTTTAAAGACGTACTGAGACATTGAAGACAAAGACATGTCCAACAGTTTGGGAGTAGCAGAGCTTTAAACTTTCAGAGATGTGTGGCGTGTCCTAACCTGTCGTCTCCTGAGGAAGTCATGAACACACACCCTCTTCTTCTTCTGCTGCTGCTCGTCTGTCGGTAACTATGACAACCACAGACGTTGTCAGTTACTATGACTACAGGAAGACTCTGAGGCTTATCTACGGTGCGCCTGAAGGGACACAATTATTATTCTGAATTGTAATAATGTACAGACTTCACTGATTGCTGACTTTAGAGTTCAACTCTTTGCAAACAGATTAAGGAATAATAAAGTTCCCTTTTGATCTCTGCTGATATTACAGATGCTCTGTACTCCACGTCCTCTCGTTCAGATATTAGCATGCTCACATTAGCGCTGTCACGTTAAATATTAATAACTTACTCGTGTTACATAAAATGAATCTTCAGTTGTAAACACATCAGCATCAGAATGATTACTCTTGGAGCAGACGTGTTTGCTCCTGATCCTGACCCAGCTTCCTGCCCGCTCCCACAGTCCTGACTCCGCCCCTCAACACTGACTTGACCTGAGACTCCGAGTTTCAACTGTTGGTTTGTGTTTGTGCAGATACGTCACTTCCTGCCGCCTCAGATCCACGAACTCTTTCAGAGGAAACTCAGAGATCGAGCTCTGCAGGAGATGCCAAACTTCCGCTGGTGCGCTCATGTAAGACCTCACTCCATCATTACACCTCTAGAGCTGCTGAGTGGGCGGGGCCATCAGAGGAGGGGTTTAAGGAGCTGAAGGCAGCACCATCCCGTCACCTATCGAGCTGATAACAAACCCAGAGGGACTGTGACCTCAACTGTGCGTGTGTGTGTCTCTCTGTGTGTGTGTGTGTGTGTGTGTGTGTGTGTGTGTGTGTGTGTGTGTGTGTTTGTGTGTGTGTGTGTGTGTGTGTGTGTGTCTCTCTGTGTGTGTGTGTGTGTGTGTGTGTGTGTGTGTGTGTGTGTGTGTGTGTGTGTGTGTGTGTGTGTGTGTGTGTGTGTTTCAGTGTTCCTTCGGCATGCTTCATGAAGCTGACAGGTTGAGGATGGACTGTCCTAGCTGTAAGAAGAGTACCTGCTGTCAGTGCAGATCACCTGTAGGTCACACACACACAAACACACACACACACTCAAACACTCACACACTCTCTGTAATAGATGTGTGTGTGCGTGTGCATGTGTGCAGTGGTCTCCTCAGCACCAGGGATTGTCCTGTCAGCAGTTTAGAGTCTGGAAGCAGCAGCAGCATCTGGACCAAAACCCAAACCCCCTGGTCAGCTTCAACAGCATTGGTACGCACAAACACACCTGGATCTGAGCACTGTTCCTGACCACAGGCCTGAAATCAGTGTTTCATGTGTGTGCGTTTCATGTGTGTCCTCAGAGTGTCCCAGCTGTCAGTGTGTGTTCAGTGTCTCTAAAGGAGGCTGTCTTCACTTCACCTGTTCTCAGTGTCAGCATCAGTTCTGTGGAGGCTGCAGCCGGACCTTCAGCTTAGGATCAGTGAGTCTGATTCTACTGATTCTACTCTGATTCTACTGATTCTACTCTGATTCTACTCTGATTCTACTGATTCTACTGATTCTACTCTGATTCTACTGATTCTACTCTGATTCTACTCTGATTCTACTCTGATTCTACTGATTCTACTCTGATTCTACTGATTCTACTCTGATTCTACTCTGATTCTACTGATTCTACTCTGATTCTACTGATTCTACTCTGATTCTACTCTGATTCTACTCTGATTCTACTGATTCTACTCTGATTCTACTCTGATTCTACTGATTCTACTCTGATTCTACTGATTCTACTCTGATTCTACTCTGATTCTACTCTGATTCTACTGATTCTACTCTGATTCTACTCTGATTCTACTGATTCTACTGATTCTACTCTGATTCTACTCTGATTCTACTGATTCTACTCTGATTCTACTCTGATTCTACTGATTCTACTGATTCTACTCTGATTGTACTGATTCTACTCTGATTCTACTCCGATTCTACTGATTCTACTGATTCTACTCTGATTCTACTCTGATTCTACTGATTCTACTCTGATTCTACTCTGATTCTACTGATTCTACTCTGATTCTACTCTGATTCTACTGATTCTACTCTGATTCTACTCTGATTCTACTGATTCTACTCTGATTCTACTCTGATTCTACTGATTCTACTCTGATTCTACTCTGATTCTACTGATTCTACTGATTCTACTCTGATTCTACTCTGATTCTTCTGATTCTACTGATTCTACTGATTCTACTCTGATTCTACTCTGATTCTACTCTGATTCTACTGATTCTACTCTGATTCTACTCTGATTCTACTGATTCTACTCTGATTCTACTGATTCTACTCTGATTCTACTGATTCTACTGATTCTACTCTGATTCTACTGATTCTACTCAGATTCTACTGATTCTACTGATTCTACTCTGATTCTACTGATTCTACTCTGATTCTACTCTGATTCTACTCTGATTCTACTGATTCTACTCTGATTCTACTGATTCTACTCTGATTCTACTCTGATTCTACTCTGATTCTACTGATTCTACTGATTCTACTCTGATTCTACTCTGATTCTACTGATTCTACTCTGATTGAACTGATTCTACTGATTCTACTCTGATTGAACTGATTCTACTCTGATTCTACTCTGATTCTACTGATTCTACTCTGAAATCTTTCTGTGAATCCAATTTGTCTGATTGTATCATATTGTCATGTTAAGGCTTGTAGCTTTTCTGCTGACTGTGCTAGCAAAGGTCTGCATGCCCACCACCCTCGAGACTGTCTGTACCACTTGAGAGACTGGTCCGTGCCCCGCCTCCACCTGCTGTTACAGGTAAGAATACGCGAGATGCTAAGGGGGCTCGGGTGTTTGGAGGAAATGTTTTGATAGAGGTTTTTGTGAGTCAGCAGGTACAGAGTTCAGATCTGATCCCAGTGTGAGAATTTAACAGGTTCAGGTTTTAAACTCTTACACATGGACACGTTTTAGCCATGATTGTGACTGATCACAAATCATTAGGAATCTTACAATCAGGAATCAATACATGTGATAGTTTGTTTTCATCAGCTGCTAAATACTATCAGTTGTTTTTCTCTGATGTAGAAGGGTTGTTACTGTGGCAGCCATGTTGGCAGCAGGCTGACGGTGTGTTGTTTCTCAGTATTACAGGGTGTCTCCCACTTGGTTGGAACCAGCCAATGGCAGCTCACCTGACGACAACAGTCAGACAGGTGAGGTGACTTTCTGAACATAAGGAAGTCTGAGCGTGCAAACCTGTTTGATTGACTGGTGTGTTTATTGTAAGGCGTGTGTTTGATTCTGGAGCTGAAAGATGACGGCAGCAGGGGGGAGGAGCCATGTGGACGCCCCGCCCACCCTGAGTACAGAGGATACTGCCAGTAAGATCAGTCTGATTATACCAGTGTACCTGTTCAGGTTTGTTTGTTGTGTATTTAGTCTCCACACATCTGCACTCTCAGGTTGCACTACAAGGAGTGTTTGGTGAAGCTCATTAACCGTTGCCATGGCGACCCAGCGGTTCTGTTCAGCCTTGCAGAGATGAAGTCGGAGTTGCAGCGCTGGCATGTTTCCTTGCCAACCAGGAAACAAGAAGAACCAGAGCAGCTGTACACACAGCGCCTCCTCCTGGTCAGTGACACCATCGTCATTAAAATATATACTAAAGGTTTCTAAAAACTGGACATGAAAGAGACAACTGTTGGTGTTTTTTAGCCTATCACAGTGCAGGCTCCTCTCTTTCTCTCTTCTTAGACTCTGACCAATAGTGTTCCACTCAGGAAGCAGAGACTTCCTGCTCAAACTGAAGCACACTCACTGCCCTCCGCCCTCTGCTTTGACCCATGGAGCTCCGCCCACTTACCTGCTGCTCAGGGACTCGCTGACTCTTCCCACTCCTCATCTATCTAAGGAGCAGGAGGTAGCTCTGTCACTCTCTGATCACTTGTGACATCACTGGTAGGGGGCGTGGTTAGAACCTGCAAGACCTGAAAATTTAATTTCAAGTTGTTCATTCTAGTGACTTCATCAGTGACATCACTCTTCTTCTCTTCATCTGATTCACTGTCATTAAAAAAGAAAAAACAAAAAGGGACCAAAAACTGAGCGAGCAGCCAATCAGAGCTCAGAACTGATATTTGTCTTAACAAGATAACGATGCTGACAAGTCTTTACTCAGTCATTATTCATTTTTTACATGTTAGCAGCTGAAAGGTGTCAGTGAGTCCGGAATTTTTACTTTGTGCACTTTAACAGTTTCAAGTTTTTTAATAAATATGCTAAATATTGTCTGAGTACACGTCCTGTCCTTTGTTCCCATGACAACCTGCTGATGTTTCTGTGTCACTTATAAACACCAAAAACTAAAGGTTAATGTAACACCTGATGTTGGGCAGATGTAAAATCAGACCAAACTGCAGCTTTGCTTTGTGACAAACTTTATTACAAACTAAACTTTAAATATGTTGTGTATCCCACAATGCATTGCAGGTGTTTATTGCCTAAGCGGAGCGTCGTCCCTCTCAGGACTGAAGGAGTCGATCTCTTTGACGATCCTCTCAGCAACACTTCTGTTGTTAGCGGCAACGATTCTCCTGGACATCAGATCCATGTCCCCTCCTGAACACAGAGCACACTTTCTATTTACAGCCCTTATGTGTGTTTACATCTCTTATTGAATAATCAGTAGCCATCTGAGCGACTTTACCCTCCACGTCCATCAGGACCCCTCCTGCCTCTGAAACGATCAGTGAGCCTGCAGCAATGTCCCACACGTGGATCCCGATCTCATAATATGCTTCCACACAACCCGACGCCACCAGACACATGTTGATGGCTGCCGTGCCTGCTCCACGCACGCTGAAGACACGTTAGAAGAACAGTGAGGGCTCAGAGATCAGAAGTACTGCACTCCATGAACTAGTCCTGTAATATTACCCGTGTACAGGGATGCTGACAACATTCCTCATGCTGGAGAAGATTCTCTCAATGGTTTCCGGGTCTCTGCTTGATCCAAACTCAGTGGCGATGATCGATTGTTTGATGTCTGACAGAGAGAAGGAATAACATGTTCTATCATCTGCTATTTAAAGGGACACACTAACAGAAACATGATGTTACTTACTCAATGTGCTGACGTTGTATGGAAAAATAAACTATTATTCACCTTTCTGATCAGAAACCTGCAGTGGATCTCCGTTACAAAAAGCTCCCCTCCCCCTCCTCGCTGTATACATCTTATCCTCGAGACAGCTGTAGACCACACCGAACTCCACCTGACAAGTACAATATATTACTGTACACCATGAAACAGTGTAGTACAATATATTACTCTACACCATGAAACAGTGTAGTACAATATATTACTCTACACCATGAAACAGTGTAGTACTGTACATTACTCTACACCATGAAACAGTGTAGTACATCACATTACTCTACACCATGAAACAGTGTAGTACAATATATTACTGTACACCATGAAACAGTGTAGTACAGTACATTACACCATGTAACAGTGTAGTACAGTACATTACACCATGTAACAGTGTAGTACAGTACATTACACCATGAAACGGTGTAGTACAATATATTACTGTACACCATGAAACAGTGTAGTACAATATATTACTCTACACCATGAAACAGTGTAGTACAATATATTACTCTACACCATGAAACAGTGTAGTACTGTACATTACTCTACACCATGAAACAGTGTAGTACAGTACATTACACCATGAAACAGTGTAGTACAGTACATTACTCTACACCATGAAACAGTGTAGTACAATATATTACTCTACACCATGAAACAGTGTAGTACTGTACATTACTCTACACCATGAAACAGTGTAGTACAGTACATTACACCATGAAACAGTGTAGTACAGTACATTACTCTACACCATGAAACAGTGTAGTACAGTACATTACTCTACACCATGAAACAGTGTAGTACAGTACATTACACCATGAAACAGTGTAGTACAGTACATTACTCTACACCATGAAACAGTGTAGTACAGTACATTACACCATGAAACAGTGTAGTACAGTACATTACTCTACACCATGTAACAGTGTAGTACAGTACATTACTCTACACCATGAAACAGTGTAGTACAGTACATTACTCTACACCATGAAACAGTGTAGTACAGTACATTACTCTACACCATGAAACAGTGTAGTACTGTACATTACTCTACACCATGAAACAGTGTAGTACAGTACATTACTCTACACCATGAAACAGTGTAGTACAGTACATTACTCTACACCATGAAACAGTGTAGTACAGTACATTACTCTACACCATGAAACAGTGTAGTACAGCACATTACTCTACACCATGTAACAGTGTAGTACAGTACATTACTCTACACCATGAAACAGTGTAGTACAGTACATTACTCTACACCATGAAACAGTGTAGTACAGTACATTACTCTACACCATGTAACAGTGTAGTACAGTACATTACTCTACACCATGAAACAGTGTAGTACAGTACATTACTCTACACCATGAAACAGTGTAGTACAGTACATTACTCTACACCATGAAACAGTGTAGTACAGTACATTACTCTACACCATGAAACAGTGTAGTACTGTACATTACACCATGAAACAGTGTAGTACAGTACATTACTCTACACCATGAAACAGTGTAGTACAGTACATTACATTACACCATGTAACAGTGTAGTACAGCACATTACTCTACACCATGAAACAGTGTAGTACAGTACATTACTCTACACCATGAAACAGTGTAGTACAGTACATTACTCTACACCATGAAACAGTGTAGTACAGCACATTACTCTACACCATGAAACAGTGTAGTACAGTACATTACACCATGAAACAGTGTAGTACAGTACATTACACCATAAAACAGTGTAGTACAGCACATTACTCTACACCATGAAACAGTGTAGTACAGCACATTACTCCACACCATGAAACAGTGTAGTACAGCACATTACTCCACACCATGAAACAGTGTAGTACAGTACATTACACCATGAAACAGTGTAGTACAGTACATTACACCATGAAACAGTGTGGTACAGTACATTACACCATGAAACGGTGTAGTACAGTACATTACACCATGAAACAGTGTAGTACAGTACATTACACCATGAAACAGTGTAGTACAGTATGTAGGTTTGTTAAACTGACCTGTTTGTTGACAGAGAATCCGATAGAAACAGCAACAAAAGGAAACCTGTCAGAGACATTAAATATGATTTTATTATTCATCATTTCTGTCGTCATATTTGTGTAACCTTTAAATAAACCACTTTTGGATCGTAACATCGTGAAGACCTGATTATTTTGAATCAGCTGGTTATTAATGAGGAAGTTAAAAACACCAGTGATGATGTCATCAAACTAACTCACGCGTGAACAAAGTTGGTCGTCCCATCGATTGGATCAATGATCCAGGTGGGCACATCAGTCAGAACACAAAGCTCACCTGCAGCCACAGACTCCTCCCCTATGAACCTGAAACACAGACACATGCACAAAAAGACATATATAGACACACACACACACACACACACACACACACACACACACAGACTCACACTTACATTTACTGCTTCAATCAAAAACTACTGAAAATAATTTACTGATTTCTTTTGAGTCTTTTAAGAAAAAAAATAACTTGTGTTACTAGTGAATGTGTTACCTGTGTATCTGTGTTACTTGTGTGTGTTACCTGTGTGTGTGTGTGTGTTACCCATGTATCCATTACCTGTGTGTGTGTGTGTATTACCTGTGTGTAACAGATCCTTACCTGTGTTCGGGGTATTTCTCCTTCACTGATTGGATGATTAGTTTTTCCACCTTCTGATCAGTTTGTGTCACCAAATCAACTGACGAGCTTTTTGTCGTCACCTTTCTGTCGCTCTTCAGAGCCTCACGCACCACCTGATCAATACACCAACACACCTGATCAATACACCAATACACCTGATCAATACACCAATACACCTGATCAATACACCAACACACCTGATCAATAAACCAACACACTGATCAATACACCAATACACCTGATCAATACACCAACACACGGATTAATACACCAATACACCAGATCAATAGACCAATACACCTGATCAATACACCAATACACCTGATCAATACACAAACACACCTGATTAATACACCAACACACCTGATCAATACACAAACACACCTGATCAATACACCAACACACCTGATCAATACACCAACACACCTGATCAATACACCAACACACCTGATCAATACACCAATACACCTGATCAATACACCAACACACCTGATCAATAAACCAACACACTGATCAATACACCAATACACCTGATCAATACACCAACACACGGATTAATACACCAATACACCAGATCAATACACCAATACACCTGATCAATACACCAATACACCTGATCAATAAACCAACACACTGATCAATACACCAATACACCTGATCAATACACCAACACACCTGATCAATACACCAATACACCTGATCAATACACCAACACACCTGATCAATAAACCAACACACTGATCAATACACCAATACACCTGATCAATACACCAACACACGGATTAATACACCAATACACCAGATCAATACACCAATACACCTGATCAATACACCAACACACCTGATCAATACACCAATACACCTGATCAATACACCAACACACCTGATCAATAAACCAACACACTGATCAATACACCAATACACCTGATCAATACACCAACACACGGATTAATACACCAATACACCAGATCAATACACCAATACACCTGATCAATACACCAATACACCTGATCAATAAACCAACACACTGATCAATACACCAATACACCTGATCAATACACCAATACACCTGATCAATACACCAACACACTGATCAAAACACCAATACACCTGTTCAATACACCAATACACCTGTTCAATACACCAATACACCTGTTCAATACACCAATACACCTGATCAATACACCAACACACTGATCAATACACCAACAAACCTGATCAATACACCAACACACCTGATCAATACACCAACACACTGATCAATACACCAATACACCTGATCAATACACCAATACACCTGATCAATACACCAATACACTGATCAATACACCAATACACCTGATCAATACACCAACACACTGATCAATACACCAATACACCTGTTCAATACACAAAATACACCTGATCAATACACCAATACACCTGTTCAATACACCAATAAACCTGATCAATACACCAACACACTGATCAATACACCAACAAACCTGATCAATACACCAACACACCTGATCAATACACCAACACACTGATCAATACACCAATACACCTGATCAATACACCAATACACCTGATCAATACACCAATACACTGATCAATACACCAATACACCTGATCAATACACCAACACACTGATCAATACACCAATACACCTGTTCAATACACAAAATACACCTGATCAATACACCAATACACCTGTTCAATACACCAATAAACCTGATCAATACACCAACACACTGATCAATACACCAATACACCTGATCAATACACCAATACACCTGATCAATAAACCAACACACTGATCAATACACCAATACACCTGATCAATACACCAATACACCTGATCAATACACCAACACACTGATCAAAACACCAATACACCTGTTCAATACACCAATACACCTGTTCAATACACCAATACACCTGTTCAATACACCAATACACCTGATCAATACACCAACACACTGATCAATACACCAACAAACCTGATCAATACACCAACACACCTGATCAATACACCAACACACTGATCAATACACCAATACACCTGATCAATACACCAATACACCTGATCAATACACCAATACACTGATCAATACACCAATACACCTGATCAATACACCAACACACTGATCAATACACCAATACACCTGTTCAATACACAAAATACACCTGATCAATACACCAATACACCTGTTCAATACACCAATAAACCTGATCAATACACCAACACACTGATCAATACACCAACAAACCTGATCAATACACCAACACACCTGATCAATACACCAACACACTGATCAATACACCAATACACCTGATCAATACACCAATACACCTGATCAATACACCAATACACTGATCAATACACCAATACACCTGATCAATACACCAACACACTGATCAATACACCAATACACCTGATCAATACACCAATACACCTGATCAATAAACCAACACACTGATCAATACACCAATACACCTGATCAATACACCAATACACCTGATCAATACACCAACACACTGATCAAAACACCAATACACCTGTTCAATACACCAATACACCTGTTCAATACACCAATACACCTGTTCAATACACCAATACACCTGATCAATACACCAACACACTGATCAATACACCAACAAACCTGATCAATACACCAACACACCTGATCAATACACCAACACACTGATCAATACACCAATACACCTGATCAATACACCAATACACCTGATCAATACACCAATACACTGATCAATACACCAATACACCTGATCAATACACCAACACACTGATCAATACACCAATACACCTGTTCAATACACAAAATACACCTGATCAATACACCAATACACCTGTTCAATACACCAATAAACCTGATCAATACACCAACACACTGATCAATACACCAACAAACCTGATCAATACACCAACACACCTGATCAATACACCAACACACTGATCAATACACCAATACACCTGATCAATACACCAATACACCTGATCAATACACCAATACACTGATCAATACACCAATACACCTGATCAATACACCAACACACTGATCAATACACCAATACACCTGTTCAATACACAAAATACACCTGATCAATACACCAATACACCTGTTCAATACACCAATAAACCTGATCAATACACCAACACACTGATCAATACAACAATACACCTGATCAATACACCAATACACCTGATCAATACACCAATACACCTGATCAATACACCTGATCGGTGTTCATACTGACCTCTCCGGCGCGACGCGCTGCAGCCACAGCGTGGTCCATGGCATTCTGCCAGAGGTCAGCCATGTTGGAGCTCCTTATATGGGCAGAAGACGGCATTAGAAGAGAGTGCTGAGCCGTGATTGGCTGCTGTGAATCCTGGGCTGAGTGGGCGTCGTCATGCCTTATATGGTCCACTAATTACTTACTAATAAATACCATCATGCATTGCGGTTTTACGATTGCTCAGCTTGAACTGAAATCTCTCTTCACTGGCTGGATCTCAGTTCCCTTATTTACACCGAGTGTCCTCCGAGTTGTCTCCTCCTCCTGTGTCTAAGCCCCGCCCACCAGAGATGCACGGAGGAAACGAAGCCGAGGAGAGAGGACAGAGGAAATCAGCTTTAAGACACCTGAGACGTCGTTTCCTCGACAGCGTCACATGACGCCACATCAGCTGATCACGTTCAGCTGTCAATCAGCCGAACAGCTGTTTATGTCCACACACACACACACACACACACACACACACACACACTGTATTATTACTAATCAAACACACTGTATTATTACTAATCAAACACACACACACACTGTATTATTTCTAATCACACACACACACACACTGTATTATTTCTAATCACACACACACTGTATTATTACTAATCAAACACACACACACTGTATTATTTCTAATCAAACACACACACTGTATTATTTCTAATCAAACACACACACTGTATTATTTCTAATCAAACACACACACTGTATTATTTCTAATCAAACACACACACTGTATTATTACTAATCAAACACACACACTGTATTATTTCTAATCAAACACACACACTGTATTATTACTAATCAAACACACACACTGTATTATTTCTAATCAAACACACACACTGTATTATTACTAATCAAACACACACACTGTATTATTTCTAATCAAACACACACACTGTATTATTTCTAATCAAACACACACACACTGTATTATTTCTAATCAAACACACACACTGTATTATTTCTAATCAAACACACACACACACACTGTATTATTTCTAATCAAACACACACACACTGTATTATTTCTAATCAAACACACACACTGTATTATTTCTAATCAAACACACACTGTATTATTACTAATCAAACACACACACACTGTATTATTTCTAATCAAACACACACACTGTATTATTTCTAATCAAACACACACACTGTATTATTTCTAATCAAACACACACACTGTATTATTTCTAATCAAACACACACACTGTATTATTACTATTATTATTACTAAAACGGACTCCTCTTCATCAGACTCTTTTTAATGGCAGCTCATCACAGAGCGACTCTTTACAAACTCACTGATGTTCATCATCTGTTTAAATGTCCCACGCTCCGTTTAGCCTCTTTTTAATCTCCCTCTTTTCTCCCCTATTAAACTGAAGTCTGATCCTGCGCAGCGTCCAATCACTGAGTGATATACGAGAAGGGGGCGTGTCTGTCAGTGAAAAGACTTCCGTGAAGTCAGTTCTCGTGTCTCCTCGGTCATCGCTCCTCGGCTTCGTTTCCTCCGTGCATCTCTGGTGGGCGGGGCTAAGACGCAGGTGTAGGACAGCTTGGAGGACACTCGGAGGACACTCAGTGATAATAAGACAACCGGAAAGCAGCTTTAGTCATTTCTGCGTTCTTGAGTGACGTAGAGTAAAAGTGACTCTTCTTCTTTGGTTTGAGGGGGATTTTTTACAGAGGAATCTGTGACGTAAACACGAAAGGACTTCCGCCTGTCTACAAAGTGAACAAGGACTCAAACACACGCTGAGCACAGGTGTGAAGTAAACAACAACAACGTAAACAACTATATTCATCTCACCTGACGACAACCTGCAGCCCTGCTCACTTCCGGGTTTTCTTCTGTCGGTTCGTCGTCTTCTTCGTGTCTTTTGGAGAACTGCTATCCTACCGTACCAGCACATACCGCCACCTAGTGTCCCAGAGTAATAATTATACATTTTACTGACAGCTGCCCTTCAAAACTCTCAAGGTCACCTTGGAAAGCCTACGATAAAAACAGCACAGTAACAATTACATCGATAAAATAAACATTAAAAAGACAGATTTACAGGATGTAGTAGATTTATGAGACTGGAGGGGAATGATCAGTCTGAACATGAGAGTTTATAAAGATGATGTTTTGAGATGAAGTTTAAAAATGGAGAGAGTTGATGTTACGTATGTCAGGTAGGGGGGAGTTCCAGAGGTGGGGGCAGACCGAAGGCTCTGGACCCCATGGTGGACAAGCAAGAAGGGAAGAAGAAAACCTGAGAGTGCGGGTGGGTGTGTTGATGTGCAGGAGTTCAGAGAGGTACAGTGGGCCGAGGTTCTGGACGGCCTTAAAGGTCAGGAGCAGAATTTTGAAGTTGATGCAAAATGTAACCAGGAGTCGATGAAGCTGCTGAAGGACAGGAGTGATGTGATTGACAGAGGGGGATCTGGACCAGTTGTGAGAGGGAGACCAGGTACAGGTAAACACCACTGAGCTGAGGTCAGCTTTTGGAAGAATGGCGCATAAGTGAGGGGGCGTGGCTTTAGAAGAGGCACAGAGGGGGGAGGGCGTGGCTTTAGAGGGAGCACAGAGGGGGCTAGGGCGTGGCTTTAAATGGCGCAGAGAGGGGGCGTGGCTTTAGAGGAAGCACAGAGGGGGAGGGCGTGGCTTTTGAGGGAGCATAGAGGGGCGTGGCTTTAGAGGGGGGAGGGGCGTGGCTTTAGAGGGAGCACAGAGAGATGAGGGGCGTGGCTTTAAAGGGCGTACAGAGGGGGCGTGGCTTTAGAGGGAGCCTGGGGGGAGGGGGCGTGGCTTTAGAGGGAGCACAGAGGGGAGTGTGCAGACCGAGCACTGAGGGAATGCTACTTTCAAAATCATGCTAGCTTTGTAACATTTGAATAAATAACATCAGACGACAATTTGCTGCTTTTATCATTTTTATTGTACTTCATCTTTATCAGAAGCTAAACATTTGGCACAAAATCCTCCATCGTACTTCCTGTTGGATGACCTATACGCCATTCGCACCTGTGGCTCCGCAGACACACCTGCAGGGGTCCTCATCGTCACGTCGACATGGAAACGCCTGGATGACATGAGCGATGCCATTGGCCACAGCTGGAGAGCTGGCAGCGATGACTCTCCTGGACATGATGTCAAAGTCTGAGCCTGAGGAGACACACCCACACATTTATGATAGACACGCCCCTCAACAGTTAACCTCAGGTAATACATGACATCACAGGTCAGATACCAACCGTCTGTATCCATGACAACACCTCCAGCCTCCTGGACAATGATGGCAGAGGCAGCAATGTCCCAACAATGCATCCCAATGTGATAATAAGCATCAGCTCCACCTGTCGCCACCTGACACATGTCCACCGCCGCCGTCCCCATTGCACGAACACTTGAACATCAGGTAAACATCAGGTAAACATCAGACAAACATCAGACAAACATCAGGTAAACATCAGACAAACATCAGGTAAACATCAGGTAAACATCAGACAAACATCAGGTAAACATCAGGTAAACATCAGACAAACATCAGGTAAACAACAGGTAAACATCAGACAAACATCAGACAAACATCAGGTAAACATCAGGTAAACATCAGACAAACAACAGGTAAACAACAGGTAAACAACAGACAAACAACAGGTAAACATCAGACAAACATCAGGTAAACATCAGGTAAACATCATACAAACATCAGACAAACATCAGGTAAACAACAGGTAAACATCAGGTAAACATCAGGTAAACATCAGGTAAATATCAGACAAACATCAGGTAAACATCAGGTAAACAACAGGTAAACATCAGGTAAACATCAGGTAAATATCAGACAAACATCAGGTAAACATCAGGTAAACAACAGGTAAACATCAGACAAACAACAGGTAAACATCAGGTAAACAACAGGTAAACATCAGACAAACATCAGGTAAACATCAGACAAACATCAGACAAACATCAGGTAAACATCAGACAAACATCAGGTAAACATCAGACAAACATCAGACAAACATCAGGTAAACAACAGGTAAACATCAGGTAAACATCAGGTAAATATCAGACAAACATCAGACAAACATCAGACAAACATCAGGTAAACATCAGGTAAACATCAGGTAAACATCAGGTAAATATCAGACAAACATCAGGTAAACATCAGGTAAACAACAGGTAAACATCAGGTAAACATCAGGTAAACATCAGACAAACAACAGGTAAACATCAGGTAAACATCAGGTAAACATCAGGTAAACATCAGACAAACAACAGGTAAACATCAGGTAAACAACAGGTAAACATCAGGTAAACATCAGACAAACATCAGGTAAACATCAGGTAAATATCAGACAAACATCAGGTAAACATCAGACAAACATCATACAAACATCAGACAAACATCAGGTAAACAACAGGTAAACAACAGGTAAACATCAGACAAACATCAGACAAACATCATACAAACATCAGACAAACATCAGGTAAACAACAGGTAAACATCAGACAAACAACAGACAAACATCAGACAAACATCAGACAAACATCATACAAACATCAGACAAACATCAGGTAAACAACAGGTAAACAACAGGTAAACATCAGACAAACATCAGACAAACATCATACAAACATCAGACAAACATCAGGTAAACAACAGGTAAACATCAGACAAACAACAGGTAAACATCAGGTAAACATCAGACAAACAACAGGTAAACATCAGGTAAACATCAGGTAAACAACAGGTAAACAACAGACAAACAACAGGTAAACATCAGGTAAACATCAGACAAACAACAGGTAAACATCAGGTAAACATCAGACAAACATCAGGTAAACATCAGACAAACAACAGGTAAACATCAGGTAAACATCAGGTAAACATCAGACAAACAACAGGTAAACATCAGGTAAACAACAGGTAAACATCAGACAAACAACAGGTAAACATCAGGTAAACAACAGGTAAACATCAGACAAACAACAGGTAAACATCAGGTAAACATCAGACAAACATCAGGTAAACAACAGGTAAACATCAGGTAAACATCAGACAAACAACAGGTAAACATCAGACAAACAACAGGTAAACATCAGGTAAACATCAGACAAACAACAGGTAAACATCAGACAAACAACAGGTAAACATCAGGTAAACATCAGACAAACAACAGGTAAACAACAGGTAAACATCAGGTAAACAACAGACAAACATCAGGTAAACAACAGGTAAACATCAGGTAAACATCAGGTAAACATCAGACAAACAACAGGTAAACATCAGACAAACAACAGGTAAACATCAGGTAAACATCAGACAAACATCAGACAAACAACAGACAAACATCAGGTAAACATCAGGTAAACATCAGGTAAACATCAGACAAACATCAGGTAAACAACAGGTAAACATCAGACAAACAACAGGTAAACATCAGACAAACAACAGGTAAACATCAGACAAACAACAGGTAAACATCAGGTAAACATCAGGTAAACATCAGGTAAACAACAGGTAAACATCAGGTAAACAACAGGTAAACATCAGACAAACAACAGGTAAACATCAGACAAACAACAGACAAACATCAGGTAAACATCAGGTAAACAACAGGTAAACATCAGGTAAACAACAGGTAAACATCAGACAAACAACAGGTAAACATCAGGTAAACAACAGGTAAACAACAGGTAAACAACAGGTAAACATCAGACAAACAACAGGTAAACATCAGGTAAACAACAGGTAAACAACAGGTAAACAACATGGCCGTGTTGTTACCCGTGAACAGGCAGTTTGAGCAGCCTGAAGATGTTGGACGTCATGGTGGACAGGGCGAGGT
>NC_136697.1:29221758-29264258 GCF_947650265.1 Symphodus melops | reverse complement strand
GAGCAACAAGTCAGCAACAAGTCAGCAACATGTCAGCAACATGTGAGCAACATGTCAGCAACAAGTCAGCACAGGTGAGCAACAAGTGAGCAACATGTCAGCAACATGTCAGCAACATGTCAGCACAGGTGACCAACATGTCAGCAACATGTCAGCAACATGTCAGCAACAAGTCAGCAACATGTCAGCACAGGTGACCAACATGTCAGCAACAAGTCAGCAACATGTCAGCAACATGTCATCAACAAGTCAGCAACAAGTCAGCAACATGTCAGCACAGGTGAGCAACATGTCAGCAACATGTCAGCAACAAGTCAGCAACAAGTCAGCAACATGTCAGCACAGTTGAGCAACATGTCAGCAACATGTCAGCAACATGTCAGCACAGGTGAGCAACATGTCAGCACAGGTGAGCAACATGTTCGATAATGAAACACTCTGAGTTGTCGGTCTTACGTTGTCATGGTGACTGCTGAGGGCTGACTCCTCCTCCTTGGACTTCATCAGGTCCACGTCTCGCTCATAGTGACTCACCTCCGTCAGAGTGCGAGGGATGTAGGCTTTCTTGAACACCTGAGGGTGGAGGCGGAGTTATCTGCTGCTACCTCGTACCGACACTAAACAATAGACTGATGTTGAATTCACCTCCTCGTCAACTCCATCCTGATCCGATCTTTGCTCCGACGTCCGCTCTGCTGCAATCACCATCGCCTGGGCAACCAACGACAAACACACAATTACACAAACAACCTTTCTCTGTACCTTCTTTTTCTCTGTGTCTGGTTGCTCTCTAGTTGCTCTCTAGTTGCTCTCTAGCTGCTCTCTAGTTGCTCTGTAGCTGCTCTCTAGTTGCTCTCTAGTTGCTCTGTAGCTGCTCTCTAGCTGCTCTCTAGTTGCTCTGTAGCTGCTCTGTAGCTGCTCTGTAGCTGCTCTCTAGTTGCTCTCTAGTTGCTCTGTAGCTGCTCTGTAGCTGCTCTCTAGTTGCTCTCTAGTTGCTCTCTAGCTGCTCTGTAGCTGCTCTCTGGTTGTGCTCTCTAGTTGCTCTCTAGTTGTGCTCTCTGGTTGTGCTCTCTGGTTGTGCTCTAGTTGCTCTCTGGTTGCTCTGTATTTGCTCCCTGGTTGTGCTCTAGTTGCTCTCTGGTTGTGCTCTAGTTGCTCTCTGGTTGTGCTCTAGTTGCTCTCTGGTTGTGCTCTAGTTGCTCTCTGGTTGCTCTGTATTTGCTCCCTGGTTGTGCTCTAGTTGCTCTCTGGTTGTGCTCTAGTTGCTCTCTGGTTGTGCTCTAGTTGCTCTCTGGTTGTGCTCTAGTTGCTCTCTGGTTGCTCTGTATTTGCTCCCTGGTTGTGCTCTAGTTGCTCTCTAGTTGCTCTCTGGTTGCTCCCTGGTTGTGCTCTAGTTGCTCTCTGGTTGCTCTCTGGTTGCTCCCTGGTTGTGCTCTAGTTGCTCCCTGGTTGTGCTCTAGTTGCTCCCTGGTTGTGCTCTGGTTGTGCTCTAGTTGCTCTCTAGTTGCTCTCTGGTTGTGCTCTAGTTGCTCTCTAGTTGCTCTCTGGTTGCTCCCTGGTTGTGCTCTAGTTGCTCCCTGGTTGTGCTCTAGTTGCTCCCTGGTTGTGCTCTGGTTGTGCTCTAGTTGCTCTCTAGTTGCTCTCTGGTTGTGCTCTAGTTGCTCTCTAGTTGCTCTCTGGTTGCTCCCTGGTTGTGCTCTAGTTGCTCTCTGGTTGCGCTCTAGTTGCTCATTGTTTACATTGCATCACTTGACCGTCTCTGATTGGTTGCCTCGTTCAGGAGGCGGTCCCACCTTGTCCATGTATTGGTCGATGTTGCTGCAGGTGATTGACGGGTCAGTGATGAAGTCAAACAGCTCTCTGACGGTCATCACTGCCACGCCGCGTTTCACAAAGAACTCTGGGAAAAAACAAACAGGCAGCAGATAATGATGAGAACGGTTCTTAAAGAACATGGAAGAACCTGGAAGAGGAGACAGGAGGTAGGAGACAGGAGGCAAGAGACAGGAGGCAAGAGACAGGAGGCAGGAGGTAGGAGACAGGAGGCAAGAGACAGGAGGCAAGAGACAGGAGGCAAGAGACAGGAGGCAGGAGGAAAGAGACAGGAGGCAAGAGACAGGAGGCAGGAGGTAGGAGACAGGAGGCAGGAGGCAAGAGACAGGAGGCAAGAGACAGGAGGTAGGAGACAGGAGGCAAGAGACAGGAGGCAAGAGACAGGAGGTAGGAGGCAGGAGGCAAGAGACAGGAGGCAAGAGACAGGAGGTAGGAGACAGGAGGCAAGAGACAGGAGGCAAGAGACAGGAGGCAAGAGACAGGAGGCAGGAGGTAGGAGACAGGAGGCAAGAGACAGGAGGCAAGAGACAGGAGGCAAGAGACAGGAGGCAGGAGGAAAGAGACAGGAGGCAAGAGACAGGAGGCAGGAGGTAGGAGACAGGAGGCAGGAGGCAAGAGACAGGAGGCAAGAGACAGGAGGCAAGAGACAGGAGGCAAGAGACAGGAGGCAGGAGGCAAGAGACAGGAGGTAGGAGACAGGAGACAGGAGGCAAGAGACAGGAGGCAGGAGGCAGGAGGCAGGAGACAGGAGGCAAGAGACAGGAGGCAGGAGGCAGGAGACAGGAGGCAGGAGACAGGAGGCAAGAGACAGGAGGCAGGAGGCAAGAGACAGGAGGCAGGAGGCAGGAGACAGGAGACAGGAGGCAGGAGGCAGGAGACAGGAGGCAGGAGACAGGAGACAGGAGGCAGGAGACAGGAGACAGGAGGCAAGAGACAGGAGGCAAGAGACAGGAGGCAGGAGGCAGGAGACAGGAGGTAGGAGGTAGGAGGCAGGAGGCAAGAGACAGGAGGCAGGAGACAGGAGACAGGAGGCAGGAGACAGGAGACAGGAGGCAGAAGACAGGAGACAGGAGGCAAGAGACAGGAGGCAAGAGACAGGAGGCAGGAGGCAGGAAACAGGAGGTAGGAGGCAAGAGACAGGAGGCAAGAGACAGGAGGCAGGAGGCAGGAGGCAAGAGACAGGAGGCAAGAGACAGGAGGCAGGAGACAGGAGGCAGGAGACAGGAGGCAGGAGGTAGGAGACAGGAGGCAGGAGGCAGGAGACAGGAGGCAGGAGACAGGAGGCAGGAGGTAGGAGACAGGAGGCTAGAGACAGGAGGCAGGAGACAGGAGGCAGGAGACAGGAGGCAGGAGGCAGGAGACAGGAGACAGGAGGCAAGAGACAGGAGGCAAGAGACAGGAGGCAGGAGGTAGGAGGCAGGAGACAGGAGGTAGGAGGCAGGAGGCAAGAGACAGGAGGCAGGAGGCAGGAGACAGGAGACAGGAGGCAGGAGACAGGAGGCAGGAGACAGGAGGCAAGAGACAGGAGGCAAGAGACAGGAGGCAGGAGGCAGGAAACAGGAGACAGGAGGTAGGAGGCAGGAGGCAAGAGACAGGAGGCAGGAGACAGGAGGCAGGAGACAGGAGACAGGAGGCAGGAGGTAGGAGGCAAGAGACAGGAGGCAAGAGACAGGAGGCAGGAGACAGGAGGCAGGAGGTAGGAGACAGGAGGCAGGAGACAGGAGACAGGAGGCAGGAGACAGGAGGCAAGAGACAGGAGGCAGGAGACAGGAGACAGGAGGTAGGAGGCAGGAGGCAGGAGGCAGGAGACAGGAGGCAGGAGACAGGAGGCAAGAGACAGGAGGCAGGAGAAGGACGCAAAGATTCAGAACAAGGAAACAAACGTGTCTTTAAATACCGTTCACGTTGCTGCAGTCCTTCCGGAGGAACTCCAGGGCGTGAGGATGGTCGTGTTCTACCGACTGGGAAACATCGATGATGTAAGCGTCGCCATCGTGATACCTGAACAGGTGAGAAAAAGTGATGTCACTGAGTGCGTTTACATGGACTTGAGTATCCCGGTTTTTATGGGGATTTTAAGGATCTAAGTTTGTAAACATATCCTGATTTGAGAAACCTGGTTTGGTATCTGGAGAACTCAGACGAGATACTGCAGCATGTAAACGTCTTACCCCGGTTTCTGACAGCTGCAGACACCTGACTCAGCCTGTGAGCAACACGCTAAACAAACGTCTTATAGACTGGTGTAGTAATGATGTATTTTTGTAGGCCAACCCGAAAAAATGGCGCCGGTGGTTCCTACGAAAATTCTCCTCTGGGATTTTTGAATTGGATTTTGGATCATTGCAGAAAATAATCTGTGTGTCAAACACACGTTTCTGATGCTGTTTAGTTCAGCTGATAATCTTTACAGATGAACATCATTTATATGAAGTTTGAAGAGTTAATGCAGCCCAGAGAAGTAAAAAGCTAACGCTATGCTACAAGCTAACTACACCGCGGTCGGTTTGTAATGACATCCTGACCGTTACGCTTCATCGATCTAATCAGTGGATTTGACAAGCTAGCTAAACGTTAGCTTAATAAGTTGTTTATTAACCTAATATTTACAAGAACAGTGAAAAACATGACTAGAGGCTGTAAGGAGGATTAGGGAGAGAGTTCCCGGAGTGATGACGTCTCCATGGCAACCACTGTAGTTTCAGTTAGCTACTCGTTAGCAACCACTGTTTAAAGTTCGCGTAAAAACTTTAAAATTCACAAGTGCGGTCTTAGCTAACGTAGTTTATCTCGTCTAACAAAACAACAACATCTCTTCAGCTTGTGTTAACCACAGACCTTATTTCAGTCTAAACACAAACACATTTAAAATACACATTTAGACTTTTAGAGTTAGGAACCCACGGTGCTAACATGCTAACTCACTTCCTGGTTTTAGGACTCAAAACTAAACCAGTCTATAGTGAAGAGGAATCACTTTTAGGTTTCACTAATAAAACATGAAATATAATTGAAGGTTATAATATAGAGCACACGGGACCAATAGACCCGACCCAGCACGCGTCCTGGTGAGACCGCTTCTATTCCTTTTATTATTTAAGTCTTTAGCCTCCTTCATTTAATTCATGTAACTGGCTCATAGCTGTTCTTTTTTTCTTTTTGCTGTTGATGCTGTTTATATTTCCTGTTTTACTGTTTTTTGGAGCTGTTGTAACACCCAAATTTCCCCCATTGGGGGATCAATAAAGTTGATCCTTATTCTGCTGTATCAGCGATGCTGATGGATTGATTGATGACTCTGTGGATGGACTGAGTTTGTTTGGGACTTGTAGTTTATGTTGGATTCATTCAGGGGTAAATAAGTTTTTATATATAAGCCACTGTGTTTCCATGTCTTTTATTTTTCTAAATGTCGGCTGTGTAGTAAAAATAAACACCATGTGATCGGAAACTGTGATAATATTATTGATCATGTATACAGGGATATAAATCAGGTTTCTGTGAGCATGTAAACGTTATATGTGTGCTGTCAGTGGGTGTGGTCTCATACAATATGTTGAACTCGCTGAGGTCTGCATGGACGAGTCGGGCCTCTTGGAACATCTTCCTCATGTTCTGTAGAACCTGCAGGTAGAGCTCACGAGCCTTCGACTCTGACAGCGATGCGTTCTTCAGCAGAGGGGCAGGCCTGACCAATCAAACCCAGAGACAACGAGAGAGAGAGAGCGAGAGAGAGAGAGACCAACACCTGATAAATTAAATCAATTTTAATATCGACCATTCATCACTCTGATTGGTTCTTACATGTTGTCTTTTCCAATGAAGCTCATAAGCAGAACATGACTCCTCAGAAGAAGTGGCTCTGGACTCGGGATTCCTGCCGTCTGCAGCCTGAAACATGTGACACAGTCAGGTTCTACTGGGTTCTATGTAAAACATCATCAGGTTCTACTGGGTTCTATGTAAAACATCAGGTTCTACTGGGTTCTATGTAAAACATCATCAGGTTCTACTGGGTTCTATGCAAAACATCATCAGGATCTACTGGGTTCTATGTAAAATATCAGGTTCTACTGGGTTCTATGTAAAATATCAGGTTCTACTGGGTTCTATGCAAAACATCATCAGGATCTACTGGGTTCTATGTAAAACATCAGGTTCTACTGGGTTCTATGTAAAATATCATCAGGTTCTACTGGGTTCTATGTAAAATATCATCAAGTTCTACTGGGTTCTATGTAAAATATCAGGTTCTACTGGGTTCTATGTAAAATATCATCAAGTTCTACTGGGTTCTATATAAAATATCATCAAGTTCTACTGGGTTCTATGTAAAATATCATCAGGTTCTACTGGGTTCTATGTAAAATATCATCAAGTTCTACTGGGTTCTATGTAAAATATCATCAAGTTCTACTGGGTTCTATGTAAAATATCATCAAGTTCTACTGGGTTCTATGTAAAATATCATCAAGTTCTACTGGGTTCTATGTAAAATATCATCAGGTTCTACTGGGTTCTATGTAAAACATCATCAAGTTCTACTGGGTTCTATGTAAAACATCATCAAGTTCTACTGGGTTCTATGTAAAATATCATCAAGTTCTACTGGGTTCTATGTAAAATATCATCAAGTTCTACTGGGTTCTATGTAAAATATCATCAGGTTCTACTGGGTTCTATGTAAAACATCGTCAGGTTCTACTGGGTTCTATGTAAAATATCAAGTTCTTCTAGGTTCTATATATAATATCATCAAGTTCTACTGGGTTCTATGTAAAACATCATCAGGATCTACTGGGTTCTTTGGAAAACAGGATCTACAAGGTTCAAAAGAACAAACCCATCAGTAACAGAAAATGTATTCAGTCCCGCCCATCAGAAATTCTGGTTCTTTTCCCTTCGATGAGTTTATTATAGGAAAATGTCACCTGTATTTTGGGTTTAGAATTTAGGGTTGAGATTGAACAAATTCTCTCAATCAGTCCAATGAAGTGCCATTGGGTTCTACTGTTAAGTTAAACTGGTTCCGCTTGTTCATATGGTCAGTTTGTTCCATTTGTCAAAAGACAGAATCTGACCTGATGAGGTTCCTCATCTCCTTCTCGGCCCAGGTTCTCACCATCTTCCTCGGGTTTCCTTTACAGTAACCGTGACGGAACCTGCAGAGCAACAGAAGAACATGAAACTGAACAGTGAGAACCTCATCCCATAATGATGATGTTTGACATGCACTGACATGCTAGCTAATGCTAGCTAATGTTAGCATGTACTGACCTGAATTCTCCACTAACGTATTTGTCCCTATCTTTAAACAGCAGGATGGAGGTTTTGTAGATCTTAATGGCTCGACTTTCTCCTGCCGACGTGCTGCTGTGATAAACATTAGCCTGCAACAAGTAGGACATAAAAACAGTCAATGTTTAAAGTCTGAGTCATCAACCCGAAGACTCAGAATGCAGACCTGCTGCAGTCTCTACATGGACTACAGGAGGTAGAGTCTGCAGTTATCAGACCTGCTGGTACCTACAGTCTCTAAACTACAGGAGGTAGAGTCTGCAGTTATCAGACCTGCTGGTACCTACAGTCTCTAAACTACAGGTGGTAGAGTCTGCAGTTATCAGACCTGCTGGTACCTACAGTCTCTAAATGTACTACAGGAGGTAGAGTCTGCAGTTATCAGACCTGCTGGTACCAACAGTCTCTAAACTACAGGAGGTAGAGTCTGCAGTTATCAGACCTGCTGGTACCTACAGTCTCTAAACTACAGGTGGTAGAGTCTGCAGTTATCAGACCTGCTGGTACCTACAGTCTCTAAACTACAGGAGGTAGAGTCTGCAGTTATCAGACCTGCTGGTACCTACAGTCTCTAAACTACAGGAGGTAGAGTCTGCAGTTATCAGACCTGCTGGTACCTACAGCCTCTAAATGTCCTACAGGAGGTAGAGTCTGCAGTTATCAGACCTGCTGGTACCTACAGTCTCTAAACTACAGGTGGTAGAGTCTGCAGTTATCAGACCTGCTGGTACCTACAGTCTCTAAACTACAGGTGGTAGAGTCTGCAGTTATCAGACCTGCTGGTACCTACAGTCTCTAAATGTCCTACAGGAGGTAGAGTCTGCAGTTATCAGACCTGCTGGTACCTACAGTCTCTAAACTACAGGTGGTAGAGTCTGCAGTTATCAGACCTGCTGGTACCTACAGTCTCTAAACTACAGGTGGTAGAGTCTGCAGTTATCAGACCTGCTGGTACCTACAGTCTCTAAACTACAGGAGGTAGAGTCTGCAGTTATCAGACCTGCTGGTACCTACAGTCTCTAAACTACAGGTGGTAGAGTCTGCAGTTATCAGACCTGCTGGTACCTACAGTCTCTAAACTACAGGAGGTAGAGTCTACAGTTATCAGACCTGCTGGTACCTACAGTCTCTAAACTACAGGAGGTAGAGTCTGCAGTTATCAGACCTGCTGGTACCTACAGTCTCTAAACTACAGGAGGTAGAGTCTGCAGTTATCAGACCTGCTGGTACCTACAGTCTCTAAACTACAGGTGTTAGAGTCTGCAGTTATCAGACCTGCTGGTACCTACAGTCTCTAAACTACAGGAGGTAGAGTCTGCAGTTATCAGACCTGCTGGTACCTCCAGTCTCTAAACTACAGGAGGTAGAGTCTGCAGTTATCAGACCTGCTGGTACCTAGTCTCTAAACTACAGGAGGTAGAGTCTGCAGTTATCAGACCTGCTGGTACCTACAGTCTCTAACCTACAGGTGGTAGAGTCTTCAGTTTTGAAACATGTGTATGAAACAGTTATTGATTGCTTCTGACCTCCTTCCCTGTGCTGATGCAGCCGTTGATTTGGCTGATGATTCCTCGACTCAGCATCTTGAAGAGAATCATTCGAGTGCGTGGATCTAAAACCTGAAGAAGAAGAAAGATCAGCCGAATCATAGAGCCAATTATCAGCCAATAATTGATGAAAAACATGTTAATCATTTAATGATTGATCAGTTGATGAGTATATACCCTGAGTCAGGTTTGACCGTGTGTTTTATTTTATAAAGCCTGCTGTTGACTTCCTGTAAGTCTTTAATCCTCACCTGTTCTACTGTGGCTCGATCTGATTTGTCCTTCACTCTGTACCTGCAGAGAGCAACCAATCAGAGCGTGAGAAACATCTCCACTGATCTGTAGAATAGCTCAGAGGTGAGTTCATACATACGTGTAGGATTCTTTCTGTTTCTGCATCGTTGTCACTTTATTGATCACTGAGTCGGCATAATTCAGCTTATCTGAAACCAAAACCAATCAATACGCTTTGTTATCAGTGTGTGTGTGTGTGTGTGTGTGTGTGTGTGTGTGTGTGTTACCCAGGTTGATCTTGTGTTCATACTTCCTCAGAGCTTTATCAGACGGAGTTGACGGCAGCATCTTATTGGACGGATTCTGTCTGTTGGACTGACCAATAAGAACAGAGATCAGGGGTCAGGTGGAGAGTCACATTAACTTCTCTCGTCTCTGTTAGTAACCAGCGGAGTGTCTGACCTCCGAGGAGAACTGTTTCCACACCTGTCAGTTTGGAAACATCTCAAACACTTCTCAGAGGAGCTGTTTTTAAGTTGTGGAGCAAACAAGGAGGCGGAGACACGTCGTGATAAACAGCCCGCTTCTACTTTGGCAGATTGTCAACACGTTCAAATCCTTCACCATCTAAGATCACCACATCGCACACCTCTACTTCAATGATACAACAACAACAACAACAACAACAACAACATGACAAAACAACAACAACATGACACAACAACCACAACATGAAAAAACAATTACAACAACAACATGATACAACAACAACCATAAATACAACATGGAAACAACAACAAGATGACACAACAACAAAAACAACCACCACGGCTACAACAACATGAAACAACAACCACGACAACAACAAGATGACAAAACAACCATGACAACAACAACAACAACAACACAACAACTAGAACAACGAGATGACAAAAAAACAGGAAAACAACAACCGACACTACAACCACAACAACAACAAACACATGATACAACAACAACAACAAGACGACACAACAACAACAACGGTAACATGAACACCATGGAAAGCAACAATAATATTATTATCGTCAACATCATTCTCACCTGACAGTTCAAACTCGTCCTGATGTATCTTTTGGTCAGATCTCCACCTGATGAACGCCATGCCCACTCTTCATCGTCATCATCCTCCTCCTCCTCCTCCTCATACTCCTCATACTCCTCCTCCTCTTCCTCTGAAGGCTGACCAACAACATCACTCATCTGGCTGTGCACAGCCGGCAGCTGTGATTGGTTGCTGCAGACATCAGAAAAAGGACAATAAAAAACAACAAATCAGCAGATGTTGAGTGTGGAAGCAGAGGTCCAGTCCATGACTGCAATTCTTTATCTGTCCAGCAGGGGGACAGAGTGTGACAGTATAACAGCTCAGTGTACTTCTCTTTAGAGAATGAAGAGTTTAATGAAGTCCACGTTGACTGGACTAAGGATGGGACGTCACAGGTGGTTACAGTAACAGACGGGATGGTTACAGTCACAGTCGGGACGGTTACAGTCACAGACGGGACGGTTACAGTCACATACGGGATGGTTACAGTCACAGACGGGATGGTTACAGTCACAGACGGGATGGTTACAGTCACAGTCGGGACGGTTACAGTCACAGACGGGACGGTTACAGTCACATACGGGATGGTTACAGTCACAGACGGGATGGTTACAGTCACAGACGGGATGGTTACAGTAACAGACGGGATGGTTACAGTCACAGTCGGGATGGTTACAGTAACAGACGGGATGGTTACAGTCACAGTCGGGACGGTTACAGTCACAGACGGGATGGTTACAGTCACAGACGGGATGGTTACAGTAACAGACGGGATGGTTACAGTCACAGACGGGATGGTTACAGTAACAGACGGGACGGTTACAGTCACAGTCGGGACGGTTACAGTCACAGACGGGACGGTTACAGTCACAGACGGGACGGTTACAGTAACAGACGGGATGGTTACAGTAACAGTAACAGTCGGGATGGTTACAGTAACAGACGGGATGGTTACAGTCACAGACGGGATGGTTACAGTCACAGACGGGATGGTTACAGTAACAGACGGGATGGTTACAGTAACAGTAACAGTCGGGATGGTTACAGTAACAGACGGGATGGTTACAGTCACAGACGGGATGGTTACAGTCACAGTAACAGACGGGATGGTTACAGTAACAGACGGGATGGTTACAGTAACAGACGGGATGGTTACAGTCACAGTCGGGATGGTTACAGTCACAGACGGGATGGTTACAGTCACAGTCGGGATGGTTACAGTCACAGACGGGATGGTTACAGTAACAGTAACAGACGGGACGGTTACAGTAACAGACGGGATGGTTACAGTAACAGTCACAGACGGGATGGTTACAGTAACAGACGGGATGGTTACAGTAACAGTCGGGATGGTTACAGTAACAGACGGGATGGTTACAGTAACAGACGGGATGGTTACAGTCACAGACGGGATGGTTACAGTCACAGTCGGGATGGTTACAGTCACAGACGGGATGGTTACAGTCACAGACGGGATGGTTACAGTCACAGACGGGATGGTTACAGTCACAGACGGGATGGTTACAGTCACAGACGGGATGGTTACAGTAACAGACGGGATGGTTACAGTCACAGTCGGGATGGTTACAGTAACAGACGGGATGGTTACAGTCACAGACGGGACGGTTACAGTCACAGACGGGATGGTTACAGTCACAGACGGGACGGTTACAGTAACAGACGGGACGGTTACAGTCACAGACGGGATGGTTACAGTAACAGACGGGATGGTTACAGTAACAGACGGGACGGTTACAGTCACAGACGGGACGGTGACAGTCACAGACGGGATGGTTACAGTAACAGACGGGATGGTTACAGTCACAGTCGGGATGGTTACAGTAACAGACGGGATGGTTACAGTCACAGACGGGATGGTTACAGTCACAGACGGGATGGTTACAGTCACAGACGGGATGGTTACAGTCACAGACGGGATGGTTACAGTAACAGACGGGATGGTTACAGTAACAGTAACAGTCGGGATGGTTACAGTAACAGACGGGATGGTTACAGTCACAGACGGGATGGTTACAGTAACAGACGGGATGGTTACAGTAACAGACGGGATGGTTACAGTCACAGTAACAGACGGGATGGTTACAGTAACAGACGGGATGGTTACAGTAACAGACGGGATGGTTACAGTCACAGTCGGGATGGTTACAGTCACAGACGGGATGGTTACAGTCACAGTCGGGATGGTTACAGTCACAGACGGGATGGTTACAGTAACAGTCACAGACGGGATGGTTACAGTAACAGACGGGATGGTTACAGTAACAGACGGGATGGTTACAGTCACAGTCGGGATGGTTACAGTCACAGACGGGATGGTTACAGTCACAGACGGGATGGTTACAGTAACAGACGGGATGGTTACAGTCACAGACGGGACGGTTACAGTAACAGACGGGACGGTTACAGTAACAGACGGGACGGTTACAGTAACAGACGGGACGGTTACAGTCACAGACGGGATGGTTACAGTCACAGACGGGATGGTTACAGTCACAGACGGGATGGTTACAGTAACAGACGGGATGGTTACAGTCACAGTCGGGACGGTTACAGTCACAGACGGGACGGTTACAGTCACATACGGGATGGTTACAGTCACAGACGGGATGGTTACAGTCACAGACGGGATGGTTACAGTCACAGTCGGGACGGTTACAGTCACAGACGGGACGGTTACAGTCACATACGGGATGGTTACAGTCACAGACGGGATGGTTACAGTCACAGACGGGATGGTTACAGTAACAGACGGGATGGTTACAGTCACAGTCGGGATGGTTACAGTAACAGACGGGATGGTTACAGTCACAGTCGGGACGGTTACAGTCACAGACGGGATGGTTACAGTCACAGACGGGATGGTTACAGTAACAGACGGGATGGTTACAGTCACAGACGGGATGGTTACAGTAACAGACGGGACGGTTACAGTCACAGTCGGGACGGTTACAGTCACAGACGGGACGGTTACAGTCACAGACGGGACGGTTACAGTAACAGACGGGATGGTTACAGTAACAGTAACAGTCGGGATGGTTACAGTAACAGACGGGATGGTTACAGTCACAGACGGGATGGTTACAGTCACAGACGGGATGGTTACAGTAACAGACGGGATGGTTACAGTAACAGTAACAGTCGGGATGGTTACAGTAACAGACGGGATGGTTACAGTCACAGACGGGATGGTTACAGTCACAGTAACAGACGGGATGGTTACAGTAACAGACGGGATGGTTACAGTAACAGACGGGATGGTTACAGTCACAGTCGGGATGGTTACAGTCACAGACGGGATGGTTACAGTCACAGTCGGGATGGTTACAGTCACAGACGGGATGGTTACAGTAACAGTAACAGACGGGACGGTTACAGTAACAGACGGGATGGTTACAGTAACAGTCACAGACGGGATGGTTACAGTAACAGACGGGATGGTTACAGTAACAGTCGGGATGGTTACAGTAACAGACGGGATGGTTACAGTAACAGACGGGATGGTTACAGTCACAGACGGGATGGTTACAGTCACAGTCGGGATGGTTACAGTCACAGACGGGATGGTTACAGTCACAGACGGGATGGTTACAGTCACAGACGGGATGGTTACAGTCACAGACGGGATGGTTACAGTCACAGACGGGATGGTTACAGTAACAGACGGGATGGTTACAGTAACAGACGGGATGGTTACAGTAACAGACGGGATGGTTACAGTAACAGACGGGATGGTTACAGTAACAGTAACAGACGGGATGGTTACAGTCACAGTCGGGATGGTTACAGTAACAGACGGGATGGTTACAGTCACAGACGGGACGGTTACAGTCACAGACGGGATGGTTACAGTCACAGACGGGACGGTTACAGTAACAGACGGGACGGTTACAGTCACAGACGGGATGGTTACAGTAACAGACGGGATGGTTACAGTAACAGACGGGACGGTTACAGTCACAGACGGGACGGTGACAGTCACAGACGGGATGGTTACAGTAACAGACGGGATGGTTACAGTCACAGTCGGGATGGTTACAGTAACAGACGGGATGGTTACAGTCACAGACGGGATGGTTACAGTCACAGACGGGATGGTTACAGTCACAGACGGGATGGTTACAGTCACAGACGGGATGGTTACAGTAACAGACGGGATGGTTACAGTAACAGTAACAGTCGGGATGGTTACAGTAACAGACGGGATGGTTACAGTCACAGACGGGATGGTTACAGTAACAGACGGGATGGTTACAGTAACAGACGGGATGGTTACAGTCACAGTAACAGACGGGATGGTTACAGTAACAGACGGGATGGTTACAGTAACAGACGGGATGGTTACAGTCACAGTCGGGATGGTTACAGTCACAGACGGGATGGTTACAGTCACAGTCGGGATGGTTACAGTCACAGACGGGATGGTTACAGTAACAGTCACAGACGGGATGGTTACAGTAACAGACGGGATGGTTACAGTAACAGACGGGATGGTTACAGTCACAGTCGGGATGGTTACAGTCACAGACGGGATGGTTACAGTCACAGACGGGATGGTTACAGTAACAGACGGGATGGTTACAGTCACAGACGGGACGGTTACAGTAACAGACGGGACGGTTACAGTAACAGACGGGACGGTTACAGTAACAGACGGGACGGTTACAGTCACAGACGGGATGGTTACAGTCACAGACGGGATGGTTACAGTAACAGACGGGATGGTTACAGTAACAGACGGGACGGTTACAGTCACATACGGGATGGTTACAGTCACAGACGGGATGGTTACAGTAACAGACGGGATGGTTACAGTAACAGACGGGACGGTTACAGTCACAGACGGGATGGTTACAGTAACAGACGGGATGGTTACAATCACAGACGGGATGGTTACAGTAACAGACGGGATGGTTACAGTCACAGACGGGATGGTTACAGTCACAGACGGGACGGTTACAGTCACAGACGGGATGGTTACAGTCACAGGCGGGATGGTTACAGTAACAGACGGGATGGTTACAGTCACAGTCGGGATGGTTACAGTCACAGACGGGATGGTTACAGTCACAGGTTACAGTCACAGACGGGATGGTTACAGTCACAGACGGGATGGTTACAGTAACAGACGGGATGGTTACAGTAACAGACGGGACGGTTACAGTAACAGACGGGATGGTTACAGTCACAGACGGGATGGTTACAGTAACAGACGGGATGGTTACAGTCACAGACGGGATGGTTACAGTAACAGACGGGATGGTTACAGTCACAGACGGGACGGTTACAGTAACAGACGGGATGGTTACAGTCACAGGTTACAGTCACAGACGGGATGGTTACAGTCACAGACGGGATGGTTACAGTCACAGACGGGATGGTTACAGTCACAGACGGGATGGTTACAGTCACAGGTTACAGTCACAGACGGGATGGTTACAGTCACAGACGGGATGGTTACAGTCACAGACGGGATGGTTACAGTAACAGACGGGATGGTTACAGTCACAGTCGGGATGGTTACAGTCACAGTCGGGATGGTTACAGTCACAGGTTACAGTCACAGACGGGATGGTTACAGTAACAGACGGGATGGTTACAGTAACAGACGGGATGGTTACAGTAACAGACGGGATGGTTACAGTCACAGACGGGATGGTTACAGTAACAGACGGGATGGTTACAGTCACAGACGGGATGGTTACAGTAACAGACGGGATGGTTACAGTAACAGACGGGATGGTTACAGTCACAGACGGGATGGTTACAGTAACAGTCACAGACGGGATGGTTACAGTAACAGTCACATGGCCGGATGTGAGGACAGCTGTGATGCATGTTAGTAGACCTTAGTCCTTTGGCATGTGATGTCTGCAGAGACCAGCTGTGTACCTGATCAGTGAGGGTTAGGGTTAGAACATGTGTAAACACGTGTTGATCTAGTTTCACTCTCTCACCTGTCCTCTTCTGCGTCATCAAACTGTCCAGGTACGCAGCCTTCCGCCGACATAACGGATACTCAGACAAACACCTGAATCAGAACCAATTAAAGAACCAGAACCTCAAAGAATCCACACGGGTCAGAGAGTTCCTCACAACACAGCGTGCTTTCTTCACTTCCGGGTCTGAATACGTCACTACGGCAAGGAGCGAGGGTCTTTTCGTGAACTGCAACTGAGTCCGGCCCTTCCGAAGAAACCAGATAACATCTTCTTTTCAGGATTATCATCATTATTTAGTCTTTTTTCTGAGGGCACGTGGTTATTTATTCAGAATGTGATGAAACAGTTTGACAGAATAAAGTCTTCTTTCAGACCCATCTAATGGGAAGCTTTTATTTTGAAGTACAGTGACAGGAAGTGTCACAGCAATCAACTGGTTTTCTCCTCATGCTTCGAGAAATATGAAGGTGTGAAGTAGTGATAAAGTAAAGATGAAGATCAGAGCAGAACTGGACCAGACCCCCCGCTCTCTGCTGGTCTCTGAGAAGTCCAGTTTCCTGGACCAGAGGAGCCGGATCAGGACTCAAGTGGAGCAGCTGCACTTCAACTACAAGGTAGCTAATCCGGTTAGCATGCAGCTTTAGTCGTGTTAGCATGGGGGGGGGGGGTTAGATTTATAGTTATTTTAAACTGTAATATTTTCTTGGTGTTTCACGCAGCTCTTAAACTACCTGAGTCTCACCTGGGTTAAACTACCTGAGTCTCACCTGGGTTAAACTACCTGAGTCTCACCTGGGTTAAACTACCTGAGTCTCACCTGGGTTAAACTACCTGAGTCTCACCTGGGTTAAACTACCTGAGTCTCACCTGGGTTAGACTACCTGAGTCTCACCTGGGTTAAACTACCTGAGTCTCACCTGGGTTAAACTACCTGAGTCTCACCTGGGTTAGACTACCTGAGTCTCACCTGGGTTAGACTACCTGGGTTAGACTACCTGAGTCTCACCTGGGTTAGACTACCTGAGTCTCACCTGGGTTAAACTACCTGAGTCTCACCTGGGTTAAACTACCTGAGTCTCACCTGGGTTAAACTACCTGAGTCTCACCTGGGTTAAACTACCTGAGTCTCACCTGGGTTAGACTACCTGAGTCTCACCTGGGTTAGACTACCTGGGTTAGACTACCTGAGTCTCACCTGGGTTAGACTACCTGAGTCTCACCTGGGTTAAACTACCTGAGTCTCACCTGGGTTAAACTACCTGAGTCTCACCTGGGTTAAACTACCTGAGTCTCACCTGGGTTAAACTACCTGAGTCTCACCTGGGTTAAACTACCTGGGTCTCACCTGGGTTAAACTACCTGAGTCTCACCTGGGTTAAACTACCTGAGTCTCACCTGGGTTAAACTACCTGAGTCTCACCTGGGTTAAACTACCTGAGTCTCACCTGGGTTAAACTACCTGAGTCTCACCTGGGTTAAACTACCTGAGTCTCACCTGGGTTAAACTACCTGAGTCTCACCTGGGTTAAACTACCTGAGTCTCACCTGGGTTAAACTACCTGAGTCTCACCTGGGTTAAACTACCTGAGTCTCACCTGGGTTAGACTACCTGGACACTTCTGTTCTTCTTCTTCATATTAGATTTGATAAACTATAGATGAACTTTTGTTTTAACTAAAGATTAGTTTCTACTTGCCTGAAATAACTGAAAAATGTGTTTGTTCACCTGTGCAGGTGTCTGTGCTGCTGCCTGAGTGTAGCTCCGCCCCCCCTCACCTGGATTCTATCTTCAACACTTTCAACAGCTTTTACCTGATCAGGAATCTGCCGATCTACGAACTGCTGGACAAAAACTTTTTAGAGACAGCAGTGTACCAAGGTATACACTTGATACACCTGTACACACCTGCACAGACCTACACACACCTACACACACCTTCACACCTGTACACACCTGTACACACCTACACACCTGTACACACCTACACACACCTTCACACCTGTACACACCTATTCACACCTACAAACCTGTACACATTTAAAACACGTGTCCATGCCTGATGACTTAGTGTGTGTGTGTGTGTGTGTGTGTGTGTGTGTGTGTGTGTGTGTGTGTGTGTGTGTGTGTGTGTGTGTGTGTGTGTGTGTGTGTGTGTGTGTGTGTGTGTGTGTGTGTGTGTGTGTGTGTGTGTGTGTGTGTGTGTGTGTGTGTGTGTGTGTTTCCAGGGAGTGTGTATGGTGTTTCCTACAGGACCAGGATCGACGAGGATAACTGCGTTGCTCTGGTGCCTAAAGGTGATGTCATGACAACGACACACGATCAATAATCATTTTATTCACCAAACATATCAAATCAAATTTAACTCTTTATTTTCAAATGAAGACCAAAGTCTCAAACACAGCCGGGTACCTGTAACTCAGGTCCCCTCAGGACGCCGCAGCACGTCCCCTCAGGACGCTGCAGCACGTCCCCTCAGGACGCCGCAGCACGTCCCCTCAGGACGCTGCAGCACGTCCCCTCAGGACGCTGCAGCACGTCCCCTCAGGACGCCGCAGCACGTCCCCTCAGGACGCCGCAGCACGTCCCCTCAGGACGCTGCAGCACGTCCCCTCAGGACGCCGCAGCACATCACACACTATGAAGTGATGTCATCATTACTTCTTCTTCTGGGTTTTCTACACTTAGGGATGGAGTTAGACCAACCGGGTAATGCATGGTTTAAGTCACCCTGTTTGTAGTCCTTCTCTGGTGAATTGTAGTTTTTTTTATACACAGGCATCATCAGTAGCATACCTGCGCCTCACTTTAGACCTTTTCCATCAGGTCAGGGGTCGAGTTCAGACATGTTGGATTAATGTGACTTCCTGTCTCTGTCTGAAGGTCACCTGACTCTCTCTCTGGACAAAGACTCGTTTGAGGTGTTGGGAGTTGAAGGGAAACCGTCCAGATTCAACCACAGAACAAAATGCAGATTCAGTAAGAACCACATCACTATGACATCACTATGACATCACTATGACATCAGCATCACTGTGTGTGTGTGTGTGTGTGTGTGTGTGTGTGTTACAGTAGTGTCTGTGGATTTGACTGACAGCAGCATGGCTCCTGGTGGGCGGGGCTACCAGAGACTCCTGACAGGTCTGAGGTCAAGACTCCAGCTGAAGACTGACTTCCTGCTGTCACATTATCCAGGTGACTGACATCATCCTGCAGGTGACTGACATCATCCTGCAGGTGACTGACATCATCCTGCAGGTGACTGACATCATCCTGCAGGTGCATGACATCATCCTGCAGGTGCATGACATCATCCTGCAGGTGCATGACATCATCCTGCAGGTGCATGACATCATCCTGCAGGTGCATGACATCATCCTGCAGGTGACTGACATCATCCTGCAGGTGCATGACATCATCCTGCAGGTGACTGACATCATCCTGCAGGTGCATGACATCATCCTGCAGGTGCATGACATCATCCTGCAGGTGCATGACATCATCCTGCAGGTGACTGACATCATCCTGCAGGTGCATGACATCATCCTGCAGGTGACTGACATCATCCTGCAGGTGCATGACATCATCCTGCAGGTGCATGACATCATCCTGCATGTGACTGACATCATCCTGCAGGTGACTGACATCATCCTGCAGGTGACTGACATCATCCTGCAGGTGCATGACATCATCCTGCAGGTGACTGACATCATCCTGCAGGTGCATGACATCATCCTGCAGGTGCATGACATCATCCTGCAGGTGACTGACATCATCCTGCAGGTGCATGACATCATCCTGCAGGTGCATGACATCATCCTGCAGGTGACTGACATCATCCTGCAGGTGACTGACATCATCCTGCAGGTGACTGACATCATCCTGCAGGTGCATGACATCATCCTGCAGGTGACTGACATCATCCTGCAGGTGCATGACATCATCCTGCAGGTGCATGACATCATCCTGCAGGTGACTGACATCATCCTGCAGGTGCATGACATCATCCTGCAGGTGCATGACATCATCCTGCAGGTGACTGACATCATCCTGCAGGTGCATGACATCATCCTGCAGGTGCATGACATCATCCTGCAGGTGACTGACATCATCCTGCAGGTGCATGACATCATCCTGCAGGTGACTGACATCATCCTGCAGGTGCATGACATCATCCTGCAGGTGACTGACATCATCCTGCAGGTGCATGACATCATCCTGCAGGTGCATGACATCATCCTGCAGGTGCATGACATCATCCTGCAGGTTGCCGCTAAAGCTAACACAACTAGCATCTTTGCTGCTACATGGTTTTCATTCCCCATAACCTCTGCTGTCTGTCCAAAGGGGGCGGAGCCTCTCTTCAGGCCCTGCTGTCCCGTTATGATTGGTCGGAGCACAGGCCTCAGATCAGCCGCCACACTTTGACAGACCTGTCCTGTCCCTCCCTGCTGACCTCCGACCTGCAGTCATGTGACCCGCACAGCTTCCTGGAGTGGCTTGGAGCGGTGGACGCCAACATTAGCTGGTAAGAGGAGGAGGTCTTGAGGAAGTGTCACACCTTTCACCTCTGTCACATGACATGTTCTGTCATTTCAGTGAGAACTCGTCCAGCAGCTTCCTGTCCTCTCTCGTGTGTCCTGAGCCGAAGATGAAGGTCAGCAGAGCTCTAAGCGTGTCCGTCTGCGGCCTGCTCCTCCCTCATGACATCCACCGCCTCATCCAGGAGATCAGGTCAGCTGACCTCGGACAAAACATTGTGTAATGTTAGCTAAATGCTAGCTTAGCATCTGCTAAAGGGAGGTTGAGTAGATAAATATTTAATTGGAAACACCTGGACCCGTTCCACCTTCTGTACCCGCTCCACCTTCTGTACCCGCTCCACCTTCTGGACCCGCTCCACCTTCTGGACCCGCTCCACCTTCTGTACCTGCTCCACCTTCTGGACCCGCTCCACCTTCTGGACCCGCTCCACCTTCTGGACCCGCTCCACCTTCTGTACCCGTTCCACCTTCTGTACCCGTTCCACCATCTGTAGCCGCTCCGCCATCTGTATCTGTTTCACCTGCACTGCTGACCTCAGAGTCAGCCCCCAGTTGGACACTTTAATGCATATTGATAGTCACTTTACTGAGCACTGATCACTTTAAAGATAATCACCCTAATCATGTCTGGTTTCATCCTACTGTTGTGTTATGCTACATCTGTAATGGTTGACATGATCACTCTAACTAGGTCAAGTTTCACTCTATTGTCTTCAACACTTAATGCTAATCTGCTCCTCAATAGTTGGGTACTTTAATGATAATCACCCTGATCACTCCTGGTTTCACCTTATTGTTTTGGACACTTAATGCTAATCACTGCTCCTTTATGTTGCTGAGCCAATTTACATCCCTGCATTGACTGTTTAATGACTGTACTCACACCTCTGGCACTACCTCAAACACCTCTGTACATGCACATGGAACTAGTTTCTAGAAGGTCAGCACTTTGTTTCTAAGGCTCTTTAACTGTTTACAGGTCTCTTTTAAACATCACATGTTTTTCTCTCCTCACAGGTTATGTACATTATGCTATATAAGTTTTAAGTCTAATGCTAATGCTAACTGCACAGGTTATGTACATTATGCTATATAAGTTTAAGTCTAATGCTAATGCTAACTGCACAGGTTTAACCTGTAATTAGATTTATTCTTAGTCACATAGGGGCTGCTAAATCTTGTTTGGGGGATTATTGTATACAGGGGGGGGGGGGGACAGAGGGTGTGTATTGTAACTAATGTCTTGTGTCCTGCCTGTCTGTATACTGCTACTGGATGCCTTGAATTTCCCTCGGGATCAATAAAGTATCTATCTATCTATCTGTTCTTACCTGCTTCTCCTGTGTGTACCTGCAGGTCTTACCTGGAGCAGCCTCATCTGGAGTCCTGGGTGTGTCTGACAGTTCACGGTTTTGCCGACAGTCCTGTTTCTTGGGGCGATAATGAGCACAGCGTCCTGAGAGGAGGAGAAAACTTCTACAGTCTGCTCATGTTCCAGGACGACACCTATCACCTTCACCTGGCTACAGGAGCACATGACAACTGTCCACCCTGAACACACCTGTCCCTTCAGGCCGGGACATACAAACATGAAGTTATATTAAATGTGATGAAAACATGATCAACAGATATTTACTGACTTTATTTGTTTTGTTTTGTTTTCTTGTGTTTTGTACAAAGTGACGTTTAAGAAAATAAAGTTTCTGTTCTTGTTGAACTGTTGGTAAGAAGTTTGTTAACAGTAAAGAGTTTAGTGACCACAGACTAAACAGACTGCAGCTGGTCTGTTAGTAAAACTCACACATAAGTCTGAGGCCACGCCCCCTAATTCTACATCACTTTAATCCTTAATACAATGTTACACCACACATGATGAGAGATCCAAACAATCCAACATGTTGAATATCCCTGATTTAAGATCGGAGCGGTCTGAACACACGGCAGGATGATCTGATCAGATTATCAGATGATGATCGGGGCGTCTTTAAGATTATCTGATGATGATCGTCTTTAAGATTATCTGATGATGATCGTCTTTAAGATTATCTGATGATGATCGTCTATAAGATTATCTGATGATGATCGTCTTTAAGATTATCAGATGATGATCGGAGCGTCTTTAAGATTATCTGATGATCGTCTTTAAGATTATCTGATGATGATCGTCTTTAAGATTATCTGATGATGATCGTCTATAAGATTATCTGATGATGATCGTCTATAAGATTATCTGATGATGATCGTCTTTAAGATTATCTGATGATGATCGTCTATAAGATTATCTGATGATGATCGTCTATAAGATTATCTGATGATGATCGTCTTTAAGATTATCTGATGATGATCGTCTTTAAGATTATCTGATGATGATCGTCTTTAAGATTATCTGATGATGATCGTCTATAAGATTATCTGATGATGATCGGGGCGTCTTTAAGATTATCTGATGATGAGCGTCTTTAAGATTATCTGATGATTGATCGGGGCGTCTTTAAGATTATCTGATGATGATCGGGGCGTCTTTAAGATTATCTGATGATTGATCGTCTTTAAGATTATCTGATGATTGATCGGGGCGTCTTTAAGATTATCTGATGATGATCGGGGCGTCTTTAAGATTATCTGATGATGATCGTCTTTAAGATTATCTGATGATGATCGTCTTTAAGATTATCTGATGATTGATCGGGGCGTCTTTAAGATTATCTGATGATGATCGTCTTTAAGATTATCAGATGATTGATCGGAGCGTCTTTAAGATTATCTGATGATGATCGTCTTTAAGATTATCTGATGATCGTCTTTAAGATTATCTGATGATTGATCGGGGCGTCTTTAAGATTATCTGATGATGAGCGTCTTTAAGATTATCAGATGATGATCATCTTTAAGATTATCTGATGATTGATCGGGGCGTCTTTAAGATTATCTGATGATGATCGGGGCGTCTTTAAGATTATCTGATGATTGATCGTCTTTAAGATTATCTGATGATTGATCGGAGCGTCTTTAAGATTATCTGATGATTGATCGGGGCGTCTTTAAGATTATCAGATGATTGATCGGAGCGTCTTTAAGATTATCTGATGATGATCGGGGCGTCTTTAAGATTATCTGATGATTGATCGGGGCGTCTTTAAGATTATCTGATGATGATCGGAGCGTCTTTAAGATTATCTGATGATGATCGGAGCGTCTTTAAGATTATCAGATGATTGATCGGAGCGTCTTTAAGATTATCTGATGATGATCGTCTTTAAGATTATCTGATGATTGATCGTCTTTAAGATTATCTGATGATGATCGTCTTTAAGATTATCAGATGATTGATCGGGGCGTCTTTAAGATTATCAGATGATTGATCGGAGCGTCTTTAAGATTATCTGATGATTGATCGGGGCGTCTTTAAGATTATCAGATGATTGATCGGAGCGTCTTTAAGATTATCTGATGATGATCGGGGCGTCTTTAAGATTATCTGATGATGATCGTCTTTAAGATTATCAGATGATTGATCGGGGCGTCTTTAAGATTATCTGATGATGATCGTCTTTAAGATTATCTGATGATTGATCGGGGCGTCTTTAAGATTATCTGATGATGATCGTCTTTAAGATTATCAGATGATTGATCGGAGCGTCTTTAAGATTATCTGATGATGATCGTCTTTAAGATTATCTGATGATGATCGTCTTTAAGATTATCTGATGATTGATCGGGGCGTCTTTAAGATTATCTGATGATGATCGTCTTTAAGATTATCAGATGATGATCATCTTTAAGATTATCTGATGATTGATCGGGGCGTCTTTAAGATTATCTGATGATGATCGGGGCGTCTTTAAGATTATCTGATGATTGATCGTCTTTAAGATTATCTGATGATTGATCGGAGCGTCTTTAAGATTATCTGATGATTGATCGGGGCGTCTTTAAGATTATCAGATGATTGATCGGAGCGTCTTTAAGATTATCTGATGATGATCGGGGCGTCTTTAAGATTATCTGATGATGATCGTCTTTAAGATTATCTGATGATTGATCGGGGCGTCTTTAAGATTATCTGATGATGATCGTCTTTAAGATTATCAGATGATTGATCGGAGCGTCTTTAAGATTATCTGATGATGATCGTCTTTAAGATTATCAGATGATTGATCGGGGCGTCTTTAAGATTATCTGATGATGATCGTCTTTAAGATTATCTGATGATGATCGTCTTTAAGATTATCTGATGATTGATCGGGGCGTCTTTAAGATTATCTGATGATGATCGGGGCGTCTTTAAGATTATCTGATGATTGATCGGAGCGTCTTTAAGATTATCTGATGATGATCGTCTTTAAGATTATCTGATGATGATCGGGGCGTCTTTAAGATTATCTGATGATTGATCGGGGCGTCTTTAAGATTATCTGATGATTGATCGGGGCGTCTTTAAGATTATCTGATGATTGATCGGGGCGTCTTTAAGATTATCTGATGATTGATCGGGGCGTCTTTAAGATTATCTGATGATTGATCGGGGCGTCTTTAAGATTATCTGATGATTGATCGGGGCGTCTTTAAGATTATCTGATGATTGATCGGGGCGTCTTTAAGATTATCTGATGATTGATCGGGGCGGGGAGAATCGGGGAGAATCGGGGAGAATCGGGGAGAATCGGGGCTAAAATCAGAGTAGTTATCCTGCCGTGTGAAGGAGGCTTAATAGTATGATTACAAAAGTGGCGTTCCCTCTGTGCTCCCTCTAATGTCCCGCTGCTCACAGAGTTAAAATATACTTTGAGTACAGTTTATCATAAATATTTAATTTATTTCTGTTAAGTGTTTGTATCTACTATTATCAACAACTGTGTTTTTGTGCACTTGTGGTTTTTGTACCTCCTGAGTTCCCGTAGCTCTTTCCTGTTTTAAGCTTTTACCTTATTTATGTAGGAAAATAAGTGAAGTTATAGTGTTTGGTTAATTTTGAAAACTGGAAGTGACGTAACGTTAATCCTTCATTTTATTTTGGTTACAGATTTATAAACTGATGATTTACTTTGTTCCTTCTTCAGAGAACCTGAGTTATTAATGTCTGTCAGGACTTCCTGCCTGTGTGTGTGTGTGTTCTCTTTCCCCCCTCACCCTCAGTACACACACCCTCCTCCATGAAGAGATCTGATTGGTCAGTGGGCGGCGTATCATTGAGGTCGATCTGTACTCTAGAACAAGTGAAATCAAACCCGATCAGTCGTGTAGGCTCCACCCTGACGGAGAAAGAAACACCATGAGGCATGATGATGGAGTTTAAACATAAGATCAAGTCCACTTCCTGTTTATCGTCCACTTCCTGTTTATTGTCCACATAGTTATTTGTCAGAGAAGGTTCTAGTAGAAGGTCAGAGGTCACCTGTATTTAAAGGGACAGTCACTTTAGCCTCCCTGTCAGAGCCACATGTTCCAGTTCACCTGTGTTAGCCTAGTCTAGCTTAGCATAACGATTGGAGGCGGAGCTAAAGAGTTTGGTTCAGTCTGACAGAATGAAAAACAAACATCTGTAAATAAAATAACAGTGATAAACAATTCATATCATGTTTCCTGATTCTCACTGCAGGAACAGTCAGGGGCGTGGCCAGGGGCGTGGCCAGGGGAGGGGCCTGTAAACTCCACCCATTAGGTTATATGGAGGTGGACTCACATAACCATCAGTCTCTTTTAAGACAACAAATTATAAGTTAAAAGTCACAAGAAAAGGAAGAAATGTTCAGAGTGTCGGCTTCAAATCCACTGAGGCACAGCTGCTCCCGGCTCCTGGACCGGCTCCTGGACCGGCTCCTGGACCGGCTCCTGGACCGGCTCCTGGACCGGCTCCTGCTGTTGTTCTAGCAGAGCTCAGTTGTCCTCTGCAGGTACTGCAGGATGGCGTCTGTCCCCTGTGACGAGCCCCACACTCTCTTCAGAGCTTCACACTCTCGCTCGTTGGTTTGCTCCAGAGCACTGCGGCTGCTGTTTCTCATCAGAGCTTTGGACTCCCTCAGAACCTGCAGACACACAGCAGAACGTCTAGACCCTCAGAGGAACACTTAGAGAGAGAGTGTGTGTGTGTGTGTGTGTGTGTGTTACTTACCAACAGATCAACAGTCACCAGCTCTTTGATTCGTAGCATCACTTCCTGGTTAAAGGTTCCCGGCCAAAGAACCTGAGACACCAAACCTTTAGAACACGCCTCCTGAGCCGTCAACTTCCTGCCACTAAGCAGCAGCTCGTTCGCCTGGAACAGAACAGAACTTTAGAACTGAGCCTGGAACAGAACAGAACTTTAGAACTGAGCCTGGAACAGAACTTTAGAACTGAGCCTGGAACAGAACAGAACTTTAGAACTGAGCCTGGAACAGAACAGAACTTTAGAACTGAGCCTGGAACAGAACAGAACTTTAGAACTGAGCCTGGAACAGAACAGAACTTTAGAACTGAGCCTGGAACAGAACAGAACAGAACTTTAGAACTGAGCCTGGAACAGAACAGAACTTTAGAACTGAGCCTGGAACAGAACAGAACTTCAGAACTGAGCCTGGAACAGAACTTTAGAACTGAGCCTGGAACAGAACAGAACTTTAGAACTGAGCCTGGAACAGAACAGAACTTCAGAACTGAGCCTGGAACAGAACTTCAGAACTGAGCCTGGAACAGAACTTTAGAACTGAGCCTGGAACAGAACAGAACTTTAGAACTGAGCCTGGAACAGAACAGAACTTTAGAACTGAGCCTGGAACAGAACTTTGAAGCAGTCAGAATAACGGCGGGTCTAAAGGTCATGGAGAGGTCATGATCATGTGACTGACCGAGGCGGGGCCCATAATGCGAGGGAAGGTGAAGGAGGAGCACGCGTCAGGTGTCTGGCCGTATGACGTGTATGGCGTCTGGAACCAAGCTTTCTCATTGGCCCACACCACGTCACACAGAGGCAGGATGGCTGCGGCGAGGCCGACGGCCGGCCCGTTCACCGCCGCCACGATGGGTTTCCTGAACTGGATGAAGGTGTTGACAAAGGTCCTGTGGAGACAAAGACGGAAAGTTCCACTGCATGTCTTAATCACTTATGACATCACTTCCTCTCCAGGGGTTCTCACCTGATTGTTTCAGCCATTTTGATGCTCTCCTTCTTCCTGTCGTCAGTCAGGCGTCTGATGAAATACAGGAAGTCAAGGCCGCAGCAGAACACGCTGCCGACCGCACCCAGTAACACCAGCTTGCTGTCGTCTGATGCTGCTGTCGCCATGGCGCTCTGGATCTCCTTCATCACCTTCGGAAGAAAGGGATAGAAAACATGGGCGTCAGGTGGGCTCCTCCAGGTACACTCAAGTCCCCCGTTATGACGGCGAGGGATTAGTCAGTTTCTGTTTACACACAAGAGGGCGGATGACCACGACCCCGAGTCCTTCCAGGTACCACATATTTATGTCTGTGGTTTGACACGTGGCGTTTGCATCCACACATGGCCGTTAGCATGTAGCATGTCCGTTAGCATGTAGCATGTCCGTTAGCATGTAGCATGGCCGTTAGCATGTAGCATGTCCGTTAGCATGTAGCATGGCAGTTAGCATGTAGCATGGCCGTTAGCATGTAGCACCTGCTCCTCCCGTTGTTCTGACTGTCCACCATCTTATGACACTTATTTGTTTCTGCTTCGTGTGAAGTCGCTCATCATCGCCACAGAACATTTAAACGATTCGATGACATATTGGAATATTGTTTGACAGCCCTGGTGTGGTCAGTGTGGGCGTGGCCTCACCTCGGGGTTTAGCGTGTTGTTCTCCGAGCTCTTGGTGGACAGCAGGATGTGAGTGAAGCCGTCTTGTTTCTTCACCACGATGTCACGGTAACGGTACGCGCTCTCCGTTTGTCGAACACTGAACCTCAGCCGTTTGTCGAACGCTGAACGCTCCTCCAGACGGCGTTTCCCTGGTGCACTGGTCGCCGCGGTAACAACACTCTGCAGACATGGCATTCCGTTAGCAGCCACCGCCTTCATCAGCGGGGAGTTACCTGACAGACAGAACAGATTGTTATTATTGATCAGGGAGGTCAGGGGTCATGTGTTTACACAGCAGGAGACAGGAGGGGGCGGAGCCTAAAGACAGTCAGTGCTGCCTGTCCATGAACAGAATGTGAAGAAGAAGATGGAGGTGTTGAAAGATCACAGTGAGACTCGTTGATTAAAGGATGATAGATGTATATGAAGGATTATTATGGGCTAGAACAGTAAAACTGCTCGTGTCTCGTTCGCTGAGTCGATGCTTTCACACAGGAAGCTGACAGAAGGTGTTCAGGTGTGAGTGTGACCTTACCTGTGCCACCAAGGGAGCGAATGGCTGTAGGTGTGACAGGGACACGTGGGGGTGGTGGGGGATTCAAGCCGCGGGGCCTGGTCCCCATGCGGGCCCTCTCTTGTCCAGGCCCCAGGTGTACACCTGCAGGTTTCTCAAGCAGCGCCACCTCAGGTGGGACCAGGTGAGCGTCCTGAGAACTGGCATCCAGGCTGTGGGCTGCCTCGCTGGGCGACTCCTCAGAGTCCGGCCGACTGTTCATCGGGCTCTTGGGAACCAGGATCTTGATGCCGGTCTTTGACAGGTCCAGGCTGCGGCGGGCGGAGCCAGCAGGAGACGATGACATCACAGCGCCACAGAATCGAGAGGCCTGAAGGGGCTGTTGGGAGCAGACCGAGGCAGGGTGGGTGAGGCCAACGGAGGGCAAGAGAGCCAGACCTAAAGCAGTTTCCAGCTGACTACAACCTCCCATTAAACCCCCGCTGGCCTCACTGCTGATGTCACTGCGAGCTGCCAGCAACTGTCTGCAGAGCTGCCTGTGGGCGGGGCTGAAGTGCAGGCTGGGCGAGCTGCGAGTGGAGCGCAGTAAGGTGGCGTCTCTCTGCCACTCGGCGTGCTGCCGGTTAAAGTCGTGGACATAGATCATACAGGTGGACAGGTGACTCTCTGGCTCCCAGGTGTCCCCATCTGACCCATAACCTCTCCACCTGACCAGGTACTCCATCCGGCCCTTCTTACTCCTCCTCTTATCCACGATCCTCTCCACCTGCAGCACAGGTGTGTTAGTCTACAGGTGTACACTGTAAAGAGCAAGAACCTGCAGCACAACCTGGTTAGTCTGCAGGTGTGTTAGTCTGCAGGTGTGTTAGTCTACAAGTGTGTTAGTCTACAGGTGTGTTAGTCTACAGGTGTGTTAGTCTACAGGTGTGTTAGTCTACAAGTGTGTTAGTCTACAGGTGTGTTAGTCTACAGGTGTGTTAGTCTACAGGTGTGTTAGTCTGCAGGTGTGTTAGTTTACAGGTGTGTTAGTCTACAGGTGTGTTAGTCTGCAGGTGTGTTAGTCTGCAGGTGTCTACAGGTGTGTTAGTCTACAGGTGTGTTAGTCTGCAGGTGTGTTAGTCTACAGGTGTGTTAGTCTACAGGTGTGTTAGTCTGCAGGTGTGTTAGTCTGCAGGTGTGTTAGTCTGCAGGTGTGTTAGTCTGCAGGTGTCTACAGGTGTGTTAGTCTGCAGGTGTGTTAGTCTACAGGTGTGTTAGTCTGCAGGTGTCTACAGGTGTGTTAGTCTACAGGTGTGTTAGTCTACAGGTGTGTTAGTCTGCAGGTGTGTTAGTCTGCAGGTGTGTTAGTCTACAGGTGTGTTAGTCTGCAGGTGTGTTAGTCTGCAGGTGTGTTAGTCTGCAGGTGTGTTAGTCTGCAGGTGTGTTAGTCTACAGGTGTGTTAGTCTGCAGGTGTGTTAGTCTGCAGGTGTGTTAGTCTGCAGGTGTCTACAGGTGTGTTAGTCTGCAGGTGTGTTAGTCTACAGGTGTGTTAGTCTGCAGGTGTCTACAGGTGTGTTAGTCTACAGGTGTGTTAGTCTACAGGTGTGTTAGTCTACAGGTGTGTTAGTCTGCAGGTGTGTTAGTCTACAGGTGTGTTAGTCTACAGGTGTGTTAGTCTACAGGTGTGTTAGTCTGCAGGTGTGTTAGTCTGCAGGTGTGTTAGTCTGCAGGTGTGTTAGTCTGCAGGTGTGTTAGTCTGCAGGTGTGTTAGTCTGCAGGTGTCTACAGGTGTGTTAGTCTGCAGGTGTCTACAGGTGTGTTAGTCTACAGGTGTGTTAGTCTACAGGTGTGTTAGTCTGCAGGTGTCTACAGGTGTGTTAGTCTACAGGTGTGTTAGTCTACAGGTGTGTTAGTCTACAGGTGTGTTAGTTTACAAGTGTGTTAGTTTACAGGTGTGTTAGTCTGCAGGTGTGTTAGTCTGCAGGTGTGTTAGTTTACAGGTGTGTTAGTCTGCAGATGTGTTAGTCTGCAGGTGTGTTAGTCTGCAGGTGTGTTAGTCTGCAGGTGTGTTAGTCTGCAGGTGTGTTAGTCTGCAGGTGTGTTAGTCTGCAGGTGTGTTAGTTTACAGGTATGTTAGTTTACAGGTGAGTTAGTCTGCAGGTGTGTTAGTCTGCAGGTGTGTTAGTCTGCAGGTGTGTTAGTCTGCAGGTGTGTTAGTCTACAGGTGTGTTAGTCTGCAGGTGTGTTAGTCTGCAGATGTGTTAGTCTACAGGTGTGTTAGTCTACAGGTGTGTTAGTTTACAGGTGTGTTAGTCTACAGGTGTACACTGTAAAGAGCAAGAACCTGCAGCACAACCTGGTTAGTCTGCAGGTGTGTTAGTCTGCAGGTGTGTTAGTCTGCAGGTGTGTTAGTCTACAGGTGTGTTAGTCTGCAGGTGTGTTAGTCTACAGGTGTGTTAGTCTGCAGGTGTGTTAGTCTGCAGGTGTGTTAGTCTGCAGGTGTGTTAGTCTGCAGGTGTGTTAGTCTACAGGTGTGTTAGTCTGCAGGTGTGTTAGTCTGCAGGTGTGTTAGTCTGCAGGTGTGTTAGTCTACAGGTGTGTTAGTCTGCAGGTGTGTTAGTCTACAGGTGTGTTAGTTTACAGGTGTGTTAGTCTACAGGTGTGTTAGTCTACAGGTGTGTTAGTCTACAGGTGTGTTAGTCTACAGGTGTGTTAGTTTACAGGTGTGTTAGTCTACAAGTGTGTTAGTTTACAGGTGTGTTAGTCTACAGGTGTGTTAGTCTACAGGTGTGTTAGTCTACAGGTGTGTTAGTCTACAAGTGTGTTAGTTTACAGGTGTGTTAGTCTACAGGTGTGTTAGTTTACAGGTGTGTTAGTCTACAGGTGTGTTAGTCTACAGGTGTGTTAGTCTACAGGTGTGTTAGTCTACAGGTGAACACTGTATACAGAACTGCTCATCTCATCACTTTTTAAATTTGACGTTTTTTTTTAAAGTTCAGGCTGATTTAAAGTAACAGAATTAAACATTATGTGAATTAATATAGAAACATGTAAATCTAAACATGTTAATATAAACATGTCAATCTAAACATCTTAATATAAACATGTCAATCTAAACATGTTAACATGTAAAAATGTAAATCTAAACATGTTAACATATAAAATGTAAATCTAAACATGTAAATCTAAACATGTAAATCTAAACATGTTAATATAAACATGTCAATCTAAACATGTTAATATAAACATGTAAATCTAAACATGTTAATATCTAAACATGTCAATCTAAACATGTTAACATGTAAAAATGTAAATCTAAACATGTTAACATATAAAATGTAAATCTAAACATGTTAATATAAACATGTAAATCTAAATATGTTAATATCTAAACATAAATATAAACATGTAAATCTAAAAATGTTAACAAACGTTCATATAAAAATATGTACAACTAAACATGTCAATATAAACACGTGTCAATCTAAAAATGTTACGATATAAACATGTAAATTTAAACATGACCAAGGTTTGATGAAAGTTAAAAACTTTTTCCTTGAGCGTTCGTTTATGTCATCAGCTAGCACTTAGCTTAGCACCGAGGCTAACTCTGCAGGCTAACAGAGAAGCTAACTGTAGTCACTCCATCACTTAAAGTGAGTTAGTTAACCAGCTGCTAACTATCCCGTTTGCTCCACCTGTTTTCTGCTCTACACCTGCTCAGGTAAAAAGTTTGCAAACTTCACTGAAATCTGCCCTCAGCTAACGTTAGCGTGTTAGCATTAGCTTATATACCTCATAGAAGTCTTCCGTCGCCATGGAGACTGAGCGCGTGCACGAACAGCTTCCAGAAGCGTCCTCAGGTGAGCTGCAGCATGAGAGAGAGAGAGAGAGAGAGCGAGGGAGAGAGAACCCCGAATGACCACCAGTCACTGGGTTTAACACCGTTAACAAGCCGTTAACTAGCTGTTAGCTGTTAGCACTCTCTGTTACCTCAACATCCGCTCGGACTGACCCACCTCCAAAATAAAAGCCCCCAGTAGTCCTCTGCTTTCAATTTACTCAGAACGATCAGATCATGAAGACTTTAATGAGTGTTGGAGCCAAACTATGTGTTGTATATTTTCTTTGTTTCTATATGCAGTCCCTTTACTGGGCACTATGGGGAGCCTGGGGAAGTGTTTTTAATCAGGGCTCCAGGTGAGCTGGACAGGTGTTTCCACACCTGAGAGAAAGTGGATTTGTTGGTTTATTTAATTTGTTTTTTTTTGTATCATGTTTACAAGTTGAACAATAAATGGATGAATCTATCCAAAAGTCAACAGACTTCTTGTGTTTTTAAGAGCTGAGCACGCGTTTGAAAACAGCGTCCACATTCAAGTGGCCTTTCTTAACATACGATGTGTTAAACTCCAATGAGTGTGAAGATGATTGAAGAGTATGATGAAGATCTCTGTGATTAAAATGTTTGATGGAGTCAACAAGTTCAAAAGTGTTAAAGGACGATGTACCTGTTTCCTCAGCTGTGCAGGAGACATTGGGAATGTTGGGCTGTGTGTGCTGGCTACGCAAAAACACCTGACACACAAACTCCATTATTGCCATTATTTGCAATTTATTGTGCAGAAGTTTGCCTGCAATTTATTTAAAAGCAACCAGTGACCAGACAGCAAAAGTCCAGGACCTCCCTATATGTTACAGTAAACAGGTAGAACTACAGTTTGATTTATACTTGAATCATATCAAAGTGGAAAATGATGCAGTGTTTCCCAAAGATAGACAATACTTGGGTGGGCTGCCCAGGTGGGCTGCCCAGGTGGGCTGCCCAGGTGGGCTGCCCAGGTGGGCTGCTCAGGTGGGCTGCTCAGGTGGGCTGCCCAGGTATATTTATGGCTGCCTACACATATTTACTGACCTTGTTTTTCTTCTCTAATCACCATCCATGAGAAAGAGCTTGAGAGGTGAGTTATATAAACATTCAGCCTGAACAGTTGAAGTCAGAAATACATTTAGAGACCCAAACTGTTTTTATACCAGGCTGTAAACATGTTTATTTTAACATAGAGCTCTATGGAGACTGACTCACTGCAGGAGACAGACTCTAGTGGACACTGGAGGAACTGCAGCTGTAAACATGTTTATTTTAACATAGAGCTCTATGGAGACTGACTCACTGCAGGAGACAGACTCTAGTGGACACTGGAGGAACTGCAGCTGTAAAGTTGGACATTTTAACATAGAGCTCTATGGAGACTGACTCACTGCAGGAGACAGACTCTAGTGGACACTGGAGGAACTGCAGCTGTAAAGTTGGACATTTTAACATAGAGCTCTATGGAGACTGACTCACTGCAGGAGACAGACTCTAGTGGACACTGGAGGAACTGCAGCTGTAAACATGTTTATTTTAACATTGAGCTCTATGGAGACTGACTCACTGCAGGAGACAGACTCTAGTGGACACTGGAGGAACTGCAGCTGTAAAGTTGGACATTTTAACATAGAGCTCTATGGAGACTGACTCACTGCAGGAGACAGACTCTAGTGGACACTGGAGGAACTGCAGCTGTAAAGTTGGACATTTTAACATAGAGCTCTATGGAGACTGACTCACTGCAGGAGACAGACTCTAGTGGACACTGGAGGAACTGCAGCTGTAAAGTTGGACATTTTAACATAGAGCTCTATGGAGACTGACTCACTGCAGGAGACAGACTCTAGTGGACACTGGAGGAACTGGAACTAGTTTTTTGTACTCTGTATTGTGATATTTTTTCAGTAATGGGCACTGGGGCCTGTCCCCCTGTTTGTCTGTGGTGTTATATTGGCAGTGACCGGAGTAGGAGCTCTCTCTGCTGTTTGTCTGCATCATTGTCACATCTTGATGAATGTCAAAGATACTGATTTAGCCTGTTCCTAAATATCATCAACACAATGGACTTTAACTAGAAATGGCTTTAAGTGGTTTTAATTTAATTTAGCTGATGATTCAAACTGTTTTTATTTAATTTCACATCAACATCATGTTCCTCTCTTCTTCTGTATTCTTCAGTCAGACTTTTTGTCTGTCAGTGTTTTGCTTGGCGTGAGTGCTGGAGCTAGCAGCGCGACATAGTCACTATCTTCGTCTTCACACATCGTGGGTCGTTTCTTCAGACAAAGGTAGCAGAAGACGGTGGTGAGAGCGAGCGGGAAGCCGACCAGGAAGCAGCCGAGCAGCGGCACCTGGGTGAACACGGGCTGCACCAAAGATAGGACGAGAGTCAGACATCACTGAAAGGAAACCAGAACCAGGTGAGCAGGAGTGACGAGACTCACCTGCAGCGTGGTCTTAACGGAGTAAACAGCTCGTCTGATTCGTTGATACAAACCGTTTCCTCCCTGAGCCTGTCAGGACAGAGTTCACACATTAACCTTTTAGAATATCAGAAGACAATTCTCCTACAAATGTGTCCTCGCTCACCTGGACACTGCCGTCCAGGACCCCGTCCAAGAAGTCCAGCAGGTGACGCTCTGTTTCCACAGTGACGAGTGGCAGGAAGTAGCCGTCATTGGACAGATTTACCACAATGAAGGAGGGAACGATGACATCACTGACGGCAAGAAACCACAACAGAATTAAATATCTTACCTGAGCCATCGGGAGTCTATGACTAGAGATGTTAGTGACTAGAGATGTCATTGACTAGAGATGTTAGTGACTAGAGCTGTCATTGACTAGAGATGTTAGTGACTAGAGATGCTAGTGACTAGAGATGTTAGTGACTAGAGATGTTAGTGACTAGAGATGTTAGTGACTAGAGCTGTCATTGACTAGAGATGTTAGTGACTAGAGATGTTAGTGACTAGAGATGTTAGTGACTAGAGCTGTCATTGACTAGAGATGTTAGTGACTAGAGATGTTAGTGACTAGAGATGTTAGTGACTAGAGATGTCATTGACTAGAGCTGTCATTGACTAGAGATGTTAGTGACTAGAGATGTTAGTGACTAGAGATGTTAGTGACTAGAGATGCTAGTGACTAGAGATGTTAGTGACTAGAGATGTCAGTGACTAGAGCTGTCATTGACTAGAGATGTTAGTGACTAGATATGTTAGTGACTAGAGATGTCATTGACTAGAGATGTTAGTGACTAGAGATGTTAGTGACTAGAGATGTTAGTGACTAGAGATGCTAGTGACTAGAGATGTCATTGACTAGAGATGTTAGTGACTAGAGATGTTAGTGACTAGATATGTTAGTGACTAGAGATGTTAGTGACTAGAGATGTTAGTGACTAGAGATGTTAGTGACTAGAGATGTCATTGACTAGAGATGTTAGTGACTAGAGATGTTAGTGACTAGAGATGTTAGTGACTAGAGCTGTCATTGACTAGAGATGTTAGTGACTAGAGATGTTAGTGACTAGATATGTTAGTGACTAGAGATGTCATTGACTAGATATGTTAGTGACTAGAGATGTCATTGACTAGATATGTTTGTGACTAGAGATGTTAGTGACTAGAGATGTTAGTGACTAGAGATGTAATTGACTAGATATGTCATTGACTAGATATGTTAGTGACTAGAGATGTCATTGACTAGAGATGTTAGTGACTAGATATGTTAGTGACTAGAGATGTTAGTGACTAGAGATGTTAGTGACTAGAGATGTCATTGACATTGGGTTCTCAAACTTACTTCATCACAAGTCCATTAATGTATTCAGTATCCTCCATGAAACCAAAATACATGGACCTGGAATAGACAGACAGTCAGACAGACAGACAGACAGACAGACAGACAGACAGACAGACAGACAGACAGACAGACAGACAGACAGTCAGACAGACAGACAGACAGTCAGACAGACAGACAGACAGACAGACAGACAGACAGACAGACAGTCAGACAGACAGACAGACAGACAGACAGACAGACAGACAGACAGACAGACAGACAGACAGACAGACAGACAGACAGACAGACAGACAGTCAGACAGTCAGACAGTCAGACAGACAGACAGTCAGACAGTCAGACAGACAGACAGACAGACAGACAGACAGACAGACAGACAGACAGACAGTCAGACAGACAGACAGACAGTCAGACAGACAGACAGACAGACAGACAGACAGTCAGACAGACAGACAGACAGACAGACAGACAGACAGACAGACAGACAGACAGACAGACAGTCAGACAGACAGACAGACAGACAGAGAGACAGACAGACAGACAGACAGACAGACAGACAGACAGATTCTTACCTGCTATAGGTCTCTCTGTAATCAGCAGCCACTCTCTCGAGGAGATTTTTATACCTGAGCAGGTAACAGGAAACAGATCACAGATTATGTCATAGTGTTTATTTACCTTGCTATGGATGAAGGTTGGAGTCTTACCTCAGACTTTTTTCACATGACCTTTTGTCCACCAGCGCCAACGCTACCAGTTTACCTGTGAGAAAAAGAAATGAACCAATCAGCAGCTTCCTGAGCTGCAGTTCCTCTGGTGTCCACTAGATGCTGCTTCACACCAGAGAATGTATCTAATTCATTTTGTTTGTGGTCAGTCTGGTGTGTTTGAATGTTTCTGTTATTTGCATTAGAGGGCCAATGAACACGTTTGTTTCATATCTGCTAAAAATATCTGCTTACATTTGGGTCCATAAATAAAATACCTGTGCACAGTTAGTGTTTAAACTTCTGAGAGCTTACAGTGAAATGCCACCTGTTTGTGTGTGTGTTTGTTTAGAGGAATGTACTGTCGCTATTCAAAATGTACACATTAAATAAATCATCAAACTCAACCCTCCTCTCCTGTCAGACTAATTGGGGCTCAGAGTTGTGTTTAGTTGGTTGAAGTTGAAGATGATTCTGCTTGTTTACTTGAGCTGTGACATTACACTCAGGTGTGTGGACGTTACCTGTCTCACCCATGGCGTACAGCGTGTAGCTGTCGATCTTTAAGTAGTTTGGAAATCGCTCTCTGTTGATCCATGACTTCAGATCTCCTTCGACCTCCTCTAAAAAGAAAAAGACAGAACCAGAGGAGTTCACCTTAAGACCTATGAGTCCTCCTGAGGTCTCTTTCTTTATCTTTAAATGAAAAACAAAGAAAGTGTGATCTGTCCCATGATGTCTCATCAGACGTAAAGATCGAGGTCAGGATGTGTTCACAAAATATCACTGTTCACTTCACTGGAACATCAGTGGGAAGTTTTCTTTCTCACCGTTATAGCTGAAGAAGGTTCCATCTTTAAAAATCAACACAGCAGGCAGCAAGGGTGGTGAGACTGCCTGAAACAAAGACTGAAATTAACCACAGACACTGAATGCATCACAGCTGTAAACATTGGAGGTTAAACTCACTCTGCTCTGTATCTGCTTTAACCAATTAGTCCTATTGTATCTAACTGTATCCTGCTGTATCTAACTATATCTAACTGTATCTTACTGTATCCAACTGCATCCAACTGTATCTAACTGTATCCTATTGTATCCTGCTGTATCTAACTGCATCCAACTGTATCTAACTGTATCCAACTGTATCCTATTGTATCTAACTGTATCCTATTGTATCTAACTGTATCCAACTGTATCCTATTGTATCTAACTGTATCCTATTGTATCTAACTGTATCCTATTGTATCTAACTGTATCCAACTGTATCCTATTGTATCTAACTGTATCCTATTGTATCTAACTGTATCCAACTGTATCCTATTGTATCTAACTGTATCCTATTGTATCCAACTGCATCCTATTGTATCTAACTGTATCCTATTGTATCCAACTGCATCCTATTGTATCTAACTGTATCTAACTGTATCTAACTGTATCCTATTGTATCTAACTGTATCTAACTGTATCCAACTGTATCCTATTGTATCCTGCTGTATCTAACTGCATCCAACTGTATCTTACTGTATTCAACTGTATCCTATTGTATGTTACTGTATCCTGCTGTATCTAACTGCATCCAACTGTATCTTACTGTATTCAACTGTATCCTATTGTATCTAACTGTATCCTATTGTATCCAACTGCATCCTATTGTATCTAACTGTATCTAACTGTATCTTACTGTATTCAACTGTATCCTATTGTATCTAACTGTATCCTATTGTATCCAACTGCATCCTATTGTATCTAACTGTATCTAACTGTATCCTATTGTATCTAACTGTATCTAATTGTATCTAACTGCATCCTATTGTATCTAACTGTATCTAACTGTATCTAACTGCATCCTACTGTATCTAACTGTATCCAACTGCTTCCTATTGTATCTAACTGTATCCAACTGTATCCTGCTGTATCTAACTGCATCCAACTGTATCCAACTGCATCCTATTGTATCTAACTGTATCCTATTGTATCTAACTGTATCCAACTGCATCCTATTGTATCTAACTGTATCCAACTGTATCCTATTGTATCTAACTGTATCCAACTGTATCCTATTGTATCCAACTGTATCTAACTGTATCCAACTGTATCCTATTGTATCTAACTGTATCCAACTGTATCCTATTGTATCCAACTGTATCCTATTGTATCCAACTGTATCCTATTGTATCTAACTGTATCCTACTGTATCCTATTGTATCCAACTGTATCATGCTGTATCCTGCTGTATCTGACTGTTTTCTTCAGTTTGTTCTGTTTATTTTATATCCCTTTGTATCTTCCGTATCTGTCTTTGTGGTTCTTGTTTCTTGCTTTCACACCTTTGGCAGGACATCTCTGGATGTGGAGAAGATTGTATCTAACTGTATCCTATTGTATCTAACTGTATCCAACTGTATCCTATTGTATCTAACTGTATCCTATTGTATCCAACTGCATCCTATTGTATCTAACTGTATCCTATTGTATCCAACTGCATCCTATTGTATCTAACTGTATCTAACTGTATCTAACTGTATCCTATTGTATCTAACTGTATCTAACTGTATCCAACTGTATCCTATTGTATCCTGCTGTATCTAACTGCATCCAACTGTATCTTACTGTATTCAACTGTATCCTATTGTATGTTACTGTATCCTGCTGTATCTAACTGCATCCAACTGTATCTTACTGTATTCAACTGTATCCTATTGTATCTAACTGTATCCTATTGTATCCAACTGCATCCTATTGTATCTAACTGTATCTAACTGTATCTTACTGTATTCAACTGTATCCTATTGTATCTAACTGTATCCTATTGTATCCAACTGCATCCTATTGTATCTAACTGTATCTAACTGTATCCTATTGTATCTAACTGTATCTAATTGTATCTAACTGCATCCTATTGTATCTAACTGTATCTAACTGTATCTAACTGCATCCTATTGTATCTAACTGTATCTAACTGTATCCAACTGCTTCCTATTGTATCTAACTGTATCCAACTGTATCCTGCTGTATCTAACTGCATCCAACTGTATCCAACTGCATCCTATTGTATCTAACTGTATCCTATTGTATCTAACTGTATCCAACTGCATCCTATTGTATCTAACTGTATCCAACTGTATCCTATTGTATCTAACTGTATCCAACTGTATCCTATTGTATCTAACTGTATCCAACTGTATCCTATTGTATCCAACTGTATCTAACTGTATCCAACTGTATCCTATTGTATCTAACTGTATCCAACTGTATCCTATTGTATCCAACTGTATCCTATTGTATCTAACTGTATCCTACTGTATCCTATTGTATCCAACTGTATCATGCTGTATCCTGCTGTATCTGACTGTTTTCTTCAGTTTGTTCTGTTTATTTTATATCCCTTTGTATCTTCCGTATCTGTCTTTGTGGTTCTTGTTTCTTGCTTTCACACCTTTGGCAGGACATCTCTGGATGTGGAGAAGAAGTAGGTGCTAACAATCAGTTCTTCTGCCACTGATGTGAAGTTTCCCTGAAAACATAGCAGGTCAGTAGTCAGCGGAGTGTGTGTGTGTGTGTGTGTTTGTTTGTGTGTGTGTGTCTGTGTGTGTCTGCATTTGTGAGTACCTTCAGTGGTGATTTAGCCCCAACATAAACAATCATCACATCATGGCGGCTCATTGCGTGTTGAAAGAACTTCGGGCTGCTCAGGGGTCGAACCAGTGGCCTAAATGTAACAGACTGCTGTGATGTCACAATGTCACGGTGTGATGTCACAGTGTCACTGTGATGTCACAGTGTCACTGTTATGTATATGTGATCAACACTGAAAGAATCTCTGGACAGAAAATGACATTGGATTGGTGTTTATTGTCAGCACACACTGTCTCTCTTCTCACCTGCCAAGCTTTCAGAACACATAAGTTGTGATGTCACAATGTGGTGTCAATCATGAACATGTTGAATACAACTCTGATTTTGTTGTCTTGCTGATGTTCAGAGTACAGAAATGTTTTCAGTTTTATGGATTTTGATTGGAGTAGTATTTCAATAATAAGCCCCACCCCCCTGTGCTGTGACTGTCTGACGCTTGAATGACGGTGGGATGTGTTTGTCCCTTTACATTGTATCTGATCAGATTCACTTTAAAATAAAATGTGATTAAAAAACACATACAGCAGTATGCGATCAAAAGAATACTATGACATCACAACATTATGACATCACAAACCACAATCAAGTACTCTCTGGTTCTCCCTTTGTAATTATAGATGAGTGAGTGTAACAGTGGTGCTCTCTCACCCTCCCACTCTGTCAGCAAAGTCCATGATCCCGTCTTTGGTTCTGGGTCCTGAGTAATTATACTTTACATCCTTCTTCAGCCTGCAACACAAAAGAAGTCAGCTGACCCTCAGGTGACCTATAAAAACAGCACGTACAAAAATATCATTGTATGTGTTGTTTGTGCACATGTGGACTCACATAAGGATGGCTGGATAACCTTTGACCCTGAACTCTTTGGCCAAACCTGAAAAAAACAATATCAACACAGACCTTTGACCCCTGACATCACTCTCAGTGTTTCCATGGAAACATTTTATGTCATGTTTTTAGTAAACTACAGGCAATAATTATGATGTAGGAGACACTGTTTATAGAAGTAGGTTATTGCTTTTATTTTGAAAGGGTCTGACCTGGGCTGGATGTGGCGTCTGATTTTCCAACATTGACGGGCGAGCCGAGACTCTTCAGCTCTGAACCGATCTGATGCCAAACTGGATCCAGCTGTTTACAGAACGAACACCAGGGGGCGTAAAACTGCACACACACACACACAGAGCAGAGCAGTGTCAGCACACACACACACACACACACACACACACAGACACACACACACAGACAGACTAACAAACACGCACAAAACTAGTCTCATGGCAGGACACCCAATTGGCAGAAACCTGCCGTCTCTTCAGGTCTCTGAGGACACCTGATCATCTGTCCTCAAGCCACCTGTTAATCATCGGGCCAGCACTAATATGTGCTTACATCATCAGAGGCGGAGTCAAACACAGAACAATGTGACATATGTCCTGAGACCCCACCTCTCAACTATCCAATACCTGATCAATCAGTCCGACTAATCAATACCTGATCAATCAGTCCGACTAATCAATACCTGATCAATCAGTCCGACTAATCAATACCTGATCAATCAGTCTGACTAATCAATACCTGATCACTTGAAAACAATCAATGTGGACATACTTTGATGAGCCAGATGTCATCTGCTGCTCTCGTCTCCATGAAGCTGTGAAAACACACACGCACACACACAC
>NC_136697.1:29206758-29216758 GCF_947650265.1 Symphodus melops | reverse complement strand
TAGATAGATAGATAGCGAGACACAGTGGTTACTATACTCGGTGTTGGTCCGGTAATCTGCAGAGAAACTGATACACATGATGTGAATGTTGGGGTTGAGAGAGGTGAGACTTTCCATGTTTCCCAGTAAATTATCGTGAGACCTCCCCCTCGGCCAGTGAGGCGGGGCTGACAGAGGTAAACAAACCCAGGTGGTGTGGCCTTGTTTACCTGGGAAAAGTCTTTCTGTTGCTGCCATGTCTCTGTCAGGTTCATGGTCAAGGAGGAGGTCCCGAAGTACAAGTCCTTTGGTCATGAGAGAGCAGATGTTCAATGCTCCAATGTGGATGCTGCTGTGGTCCAGGGTATTGCTAACGTTAGCCGGCCTGGCTAGGTTGGTTACCACAATCCGCTTTCCTGCCAGAGCTTCTGAGACGAAGGCGAGATGTGGACCAGAAGGAGATGCTGGCCAAGGAGTCGTTGATGTGGAAGCTCCGGCGAGACCCACGGTGGAGGTATTTCCGAGGGGGGGGACGAACGATGCCCAGGAACAGGTGCAGCACTGGCGGTGGAGCATGTAGACGGAACCGCAGCTGGAGGAGCTCGGAAGCCGTGTACTGGGGCAGGACTGCTGACGGACAAAGTATTCTGGACAGGACGATCAAAACGAGGACAAGCAGATCCTCATGATCGTGACAAAATTCAAGACTAAAAACTGAAACGAGAAACTTGCGGCAGCAGCGGCAGCGAGTTGCGACAGTGTTCACTTGACCAGAAGTCACCTCTCTTAAAGAAGCATCCAAACTACTTCTACATCAGCTGATTGACAGCTTACCGTCTGCCTTTGGAATCTTCTGATTGATTGACAGGTTGTGTGGGTGGAGTCAGGTCAAACAGGATGGTCTCTGTGTTGGCCAGACAAAAACCGTTTGACCTCAAGATGTCTGGAGATACAAAGAGACAGTTAGACCAGGACCAAACCAAACCAGGACCAAGTCTAACAAAGACTAACCAAGTTTATCCAGGTCTAAACAGGTCTAACCAAGTTTATTCAGGTCTAACCAGGACTAACCAGGTCTAACCAGGACTACCAAACTTTATCCAGGACTAACCAAGTCTGAGCTGGACAAACAAGGTCTACCCCAAGTCTGATCAGACCTCTCACCGCAGGTGAATGTTGATTGCGTCCACTAAATATTTAGGATGTGCTTTATTTTGGTGGACAATCGGAGGTGTGGTACTTTATTTTGAAAAGCTGTTGACTGAAACAAAAGAGTGATCAGCTGTGAGGGATCATCAGTACTGACCCGAAAGCGTGCTAATCACCGGGCTCAGGAACATATCCGGATTCTGCTCCTCATGCATGATGGACTGGTCTTCATCCTGGTCCTCATGCATGATGGACTGGTCTTCATCTTGGTCCTCATGTCTGATGGACCAGCCCTCATCCTGGTCCTCATATGGGATGGACTGGTCTACTTCCTGGTCTTCATATGGGATGGACTGGTCTACTTCCTGGTCTTCATATGGGATGGACTGGTCTACTTCCTGGTCTTCATATGGGATGGACTGGTCTACTTCCTGGTCTTCATATGGGATGGACTGGTCTACTTCCTGGTGCTCACACGTGAACATGTGACTTGTTTGCTGTTTGGAGGTGCGGTCCTGGTCCTGGTCCTTTCTAAAGATCTGGTCCACAGCAGATGGTTTAAAGAAATCCCTCACGGCCTCAGACTGAGAGAACTGTAAAGACACGCAATCACCATGGCAACATCAGAAACACTCTGTCTCTGGTCACTTCCTGTCAGCACCTCTGATTACTTCCTGTCAGTGCCTATGCTCTGTCTCTAGTCTGTGTGTGTGTACCTCTGTGTGTGTGCGTGTACCTTGTGTGTGTATCTTGTGTATGTGTACCGTGTGTGTGTACCTTGTGTGTGTATCTTGTGTGTGTATATCTGTGTATATCTGTATGTGTGTACCTTGTGTATGTGTACTGTGTGTGTACCTTGTGTGTGTACCTTGTGTGTGTACCTTGTGTGTGTACCTTGTGTGTGTGCCTTGTGTGTGTACCTTGAATTTCCCTCGGGATCAATAAAGTATCTATCTATCTATCTTGTGTATATGCATGTGTGTGTACCTTGTGTGTGTGTACCTTGTGTGTGTGTACCTTGAGTATATGCATGTGTGTGTACCTTGTGTATGTGTGCACCTTGTGTGTGTACCGTGTGTATATGTGTGTGTACCTTGTGTACATGTGTGTGTGTACCTTGTGTATATGTGTGTACCTTATGCATATGTGTGTGTGTACCTTGTGTATATGTGTGTGTGTACCTTTTGTATGGTTGTGTGTGTACCTTGTGTATATGTGTGTGTGTACCTTGTGTATATGTGTGTGTGTACCTTGTGTATGTGTGTGTGTACCTTGTGTGGCAGCTTTATGATGGTCTGCAGCAGTTTGTTGAGTTCCAGAGTTTTAACTTGATCATCTGAAATCTGATCAGCAGCTCGAACCCTCAACAGACCTGAAAACAGTCACCAGTGTTCAAGTGGTTAAAGGGTTAATAATAATATACACAGTACAGTCCTTCTTCTCCCGGCGTGATGACATCACATCTACATCCTGCTGATGAGCACAGATCACCTGTGAGCATATTGGATGACAGCGTTGTTCTGTCGTCAAGGAAACCGTCCACCAGCCTCTTCATCATCCGAGCCAAGTCTTGATCAGTCCTGTTGAGCAGCAGGAAGTGCCCGTTTGACAGCCCCACCCTCACCTCTATCTGTCCAGCAGAGAGGAGGTCTGCCCAAACATGCGCCACATACACACCTGATGACATCATCACCTGCTGCCCCACCTCGTCCTCCTGACATTAACAGGTGAATCTCAAAACAGTCCTGGATGACAGCGTCTCGCTCTCCGTCTCATCCCCTCCACCGTCTCAAGCTGTCCGACTGGCAGGACTACACACGTTAAAAATACAAAAGATGCAAAAGAAGAGCAGGTAAAAAAAAGACGCAGAAGAAGAAGAAGAAGCAGCCGTCAGGTGTCAGGGTCATTCAGGATTGAAAAGTTAAAGCAGCTTTGAGCTTCAGGCATCAGACTTTCTGATCATAATCCATCAGACACTTAGAGGATCAATGAGCCAATCACCAGCCAGCTCAGAGCTCCTCTAACACTAACCTCGCCCAATCACAAACTGAGTCACACGAGTTATAGTACAAACTTCCTGAGTCTGTGTACTGGCCCTTTAACTCCAGAAAGTTCTCATGACCAATCAGAGGTCCCCTTTATTTACCACCAGGATGCCTTCCTTTAACATCATGGAGATTACAAGCACAGAACAATATGCACAAACAGACCAGTGAAACACCACTGAGCCAGTCTGAAACAAAGTCAGTACACATCAGGAACCATCCTGTCAGTTTGCTGGACGGCGTTCCACAAGTTCGAGGATGGATGGATAATTTTACCATCCATCCATTTTCTGCCTCTTATCCGGGGCCGGGTCACGGGGGCAGCAGTCTAAGCAGAGACACCCAGACTTCCCTCACCCCAGACACCTCCTCCAGGTCTTCAGGTGGGACCCCGAGGTGGTCCCAAGCCAGGCGAGAGACATCGTCTCTCTAGCGTGTCCTGGGTCTACCCTGAGGCCTCCTCCTGGAGGGACATGCCCAGAACACCTCCCTAGGGAGGCGTCCAGGGGGCATCCGGACCAGATGCCTGAACCACCTCAACTGCTGCTTTACTGAGTTCAGTAAAAGCTCGAGGGACTTTAAGAACGAGCCAATCAGAAGAAGGGGTCATGCAGTCCGCTCCACTCTTCCAGGGAGGGCGCAGTGACTGACGACGTCCACAGGCTGCAGTCCGTCTATAAATAACATCGCTGTCATCCAGAACTGACAAGAACTCAGCTTCAACAGTTCTGTTGGGTTCTGCACAGTAATGCAGACTGTCTGCTGAAGGTGGAGCAGAGGAAACGAGACGTGTGAGTGCTTCCTGCTGAAATGTTACAAGTAGAGGAAGTATTAGTGGAAGATGAAGAAAAAGTGAAAGAAGTAGAAGAAGAAAAACAGTAAAATTAGAACAAGAAGTAGAAGAAGTAAAACAGTAAAATTAGAACAAGAAGTAGAAGAAGTAAAAGTATCTGTAGAAGAACAAGAAATAGTGATAGAAGAAGAAAACGAAGTAAAAACAAAAGAAGATTGAAAAAGTAGAACATTCACAGTATGAAGTTCAATGCATGTGTGTGTGTGTGTGTGTGTGTGTGTGTGGGTGTGTGTGTGTGTGTGTGTGTGGGTGTGTGTGGCAGTGTGTGTGTGGGTGTGTGTGGCAGTGAGTGTTTGTGTGTGTGTGGCAGTGTGTGTGTGTGTGTGTGTGGCAGTGTGTGTGTGTGTGTGTGTGTGTGGCAGTGGGTGTGTGTGTGTGTGTGGTGGTGGGTGTGTGTGTGTGTGTGGTGGTGGGTGTGTGTGTGTGTGTGTGTGGCAGTGTGTGTGTGTGTGCGTGGCGGTGGGTGTTTGTGTGTGTGTGGCAGTGTGTGTGTGTGTGGCAGTGGGTGTGTGTGTGTGGCAGTGTGTGTGTGTGTGTGTGTGGCAGTGTGTGTGTGTGTGTGGCAGTGTGTGTGTGTGTGTGGTGGTGGGTGTTTGTGTGTGTCTCACAAGGCCGACAGCTGATTGGTCAACCTGCTGACCCACATTATACCCCCAACCCAGGTTAATCAGTTTATGGGGGGGGGGGGGGGGGGGGGGGGGGGGGGGGATAAACCTCGAGCTTAGCCCAGGCTGTAAAACAGACCCAGGAAGCAGAAACCAATACCCTCCTCTGATTGGCTCACACACCTGAGGGTCCCATGTTTCAGGCTTAGTGTGGATTAAGGTCAATTAGGAGTTAATTAAGAGCTTACTTCAGTAAAAGTTTCATCAATTCATGAAAGTTTAAACAGGAAACACTTTACTGTAAAAAACACTTTATTTTGAAAATCCAACCAGCAGATCAAAGAAAAACATGATGCTTTGGCGTCTTGTCAGAGCAGGACGTGCTGGGAGGGGCCGTGGTGTCTGCGGGAGTGTCGAACCAGCAGCTGAGGGTCTGGACTCGAGTACTCACACTGTTGGCATGGAAACGCCTCACCTGTGTGATGACGGCGAGCGTGGAGGTCGAGACTCTTCTTCTGGATACTGAGACAAAAATATAACAACGTTACTATGGCAACCAGAGGCCACACTCACAGCGGTTGCTGTGTGGGGTCATAGGTCATGTGACCCAGGTGAGTTACCTGCTGTAGTCGCACAGCTCACACCTGTAGGGTCGCTCCTGACTGTGAGTCCTGCTGTGTCTGAGCAGAGAGCTGCGGTCAATAGACGCATACGCACACTCTGCACACCTGTACGGCCTCTCACCTGGACACACACACACACAATCAACATTAGGCACACACTCTCACCTGTACCGCTAGTGTGCTACCTGTGTGAGTCCTCAGGTGTGTGTGTTACCTGTGTGAGTCCTCAGGTGTGTGTGTGTTACCTGTGTGAGTCCTCAGGTGTGTGTGTGTGTTACCTGTGTGAGTCCTCAGGTGTGTGTGTTACCTGTGTGAGTCCTCAGGTGTGTGTGTTACCTGTGTGAGTCCTCAGGTGTGTGTGTGTGTTACCTGTGTGAGTCCTCAGGTGTGTGTGTTACCTGTGTGAGTCCTCAGGTGTGTGTGTTACCTGTGTGAGTCCTCAGGTGTGTGTGTTACCTGTGTGAGTCCTCAGGTGTGTGTGTGTGTTACCTGTGTGAGTCCTCAGGTGTGTGTGTTACCTGTGTGAGTCCTCAGGTGTGTGTGTTACCTGTGTGAGTCCTCAGGTGTGTGTGTTACCTGTGTGAGTCCTCAGGTGTGTGTGTGTGTTACCTGTGTGAGTCCTCAGGTGTGTGCGTGTTACCTGTGTGAGTCCTCAGGTGTGTGTGTGTGTGTGTGTTACCTGTGTGAGTCCTCAGGTGTGTGTGTGTGTGTGTGTGTGTTACCTGTGTGAGTCCTCAGGTGTGTGCGTTACCTGTGTGAGTCCTCAGGTGTGTGTGTGTGTGTTACCTGTGTGAGTCCTCAGGTGTGTGTGTGTGTTACCTGTGTGAGTCCTCAGGTGTGTGTGTGTGTGTGTGTTACCTGTGTGAGTCCTCAGGTGTGTGTGTGTGTTACCTGTGTGAGTCCTCAGGTGTGTGTGTGTGTGTTACCTGTGTGAGTCCTCAGGTGTGTGTGTGTGTTACCTGTGTGAGTCCTCAGGTGTGTGTGTGTGTGTGTGTGTTACCTGTGTGAGTCCTCAGGTGTGTGCGTGTTACCTGTGTGAGTCCTCAGGTGTGTGTGTGTGTGTGTGTGTGTGTTACCTGTGTGAGTCCTCAGGTGTGTGTGTGTGTGTGTGTGTGTGTTACCTGTGTGAGTCCTCAGGTGTTGCAGAAGCGATGCCTTCAGTCTGCTGCAGTAGGAACAGTGTGGACATGAGAACGGTTTGATTCCTTCGTGGACGCCAACGTGACGCCTCAGGGTCAGTTTAGAGGAGAACGTCCTTTTAAGAAAAAATAATAATAATCCAACTATCACACCTCTACAACAGGTAAGACACCTTACTGAATAACACACCTGTGTGGAGATTAACACACCTGTGTAGAGATTAATACACCTGTGTAGAGACTAATACACCTGTGTGGAGATTAACACACCTGTGTGGAGACTAACACACCTGTGTGGAGATTAACACACCTGTGTAAAGATTAATACACCTGTGTAGAGACTAACACACCTGTGTAGAGATTAATACACCTGTGTGGAGATTAACACACCTGTGTAGAGATTAATACACCTGTGTGGAGACTAACACACCTGTGTAGAGACTAACACACCTGTGTAGAGATTAATACACCTGTGTAGAGATTAATACACCTGTGTAGAGATTAACACACCTGTGTAGAGATTAATACACCTGTGTGGAGATTAACACACCTGTGTGGAGACTAACACACCTGTGTAGAGACTAATACACCTGTGTAGAGATTAACACACCTGTGTAGAGACTAATACACCTGTGTAGAGATTAACACACCTGCGTAGAGACTAATACACCTGTGTAGAGATTAATACACCTGTGTAGAGACTAATACACCTGTGTAGAGATTAATACACCTGTGTAGAGACTAACACACCTGTGTAGAGATTAATACACCTGTGTAGAGACTAATACACCTGTGTAGAGACTAATACACCTGTGTAGAGATTAATACACCTGTGTAGAGACTAACACACCTGTGTAGAGATTAATACACCTGTGTAGAGACTAATACACCTGTGTAGAGATTAATACACCTGTGTAGAGACTAACACACCTGTGTAGAGATTAATACACCTGTGTAGAGACTAATACACCTGTGTGGAGACTAACACGCCTGTGTAGAGATTAATACACCTGTGTGGAGATTAATACACCTGTGTGGAGATTAATACACCTGTGTGGAGACTAACACGCCTGTGTAGAGATTAATACACCTGTGTGGAGACTAACACACCTGTGTAGAGATTAATACACCTGTGTAGAGATTAATACACCTGTGTGGAGATTAATACACCTGTGTAGAGATTAACACACCTGTGTGGAGATTAATACACCTGTGTGGAGACTAACACGCCTGTGTAGAGATTAATACACCTGTGTAGAGATTAATACACCTGTGTAGAGATTAATACACCTGTGTAGAGATTAACACACCTGTGTGGAGACTAATACACCTGTGTACAGATTAATACACCTGTGTGGAGACTAACACACCTGTGTAGAGATTAATACACCTGTGTGGAGACTAACACACCTGTGTAGAGATTAATACACCTGTGTGGAGACTAACACACCTGTGTGGAGACTAACACACCTGTGTAGAGATTAACACACCTGTGTGGAGACTAACACACCTGTGTAGAGATTAATACACCTGTGTGGAGACTAACACACCTGTGTAGAGATTAATACACCTGTGTGGAGACTAACACACCTGTGTAGAGATTAACACACCTGTGTAGAGATTAATACACCTGTGTGGAGGTGGGAGCTCTCTGTTGGTGACATCACTACAGGTATTTCACAGGTGTTGTGGATTGTGGGTAATGGAGTTACCTGTCACACAGAGAGCAATAGAGATCTGTCTTCTGGCCTTCCTTTCTTTTTTTCATCCTGGTTTTCTCCCTGTTTTCTGTGACGCTCTGCAGGGAATCACTCTGAGATCGACTCGTCTGACTGGAAACCAACCTGAGACACACAGATACTGCACTCTGATTGGCTGAATGAATGAGGACATGACTTAAATAAACAATGATAATACGATCAGCTGTAATATTCATTAGAGCTCTCAGCATTACCGAGTTAATCTTATTAACCTCTTATGATGTCCCTTCAGTCTCCCTGTAGATAGTGGTCCTCAGTGTCTCTGTATTTATTGTGTCCCTTCAGTCTCTCTGTAGATAGTGGTCCTCAGTGTGTCTCTGTATTTATTTTGTCCCTTCAGTCTCTCTGTAGATAGTGGTCCTCAGTGTCTCTGTATTTATTTTGTCCCTTCAGTCTCTCTGTAGATAGTGGTCCTCAGTGTGTCTCTGTATTTATTTTGTCCCTTCAGTCTCTCTGTAGATAGTGGTCCTCAGTGTCTCTGTATTTATTTTGTCCCTTCAGTCTCTCCGTAGATAGTGGTCCTCAGTGTCTCTGTATTTATTTTGTCCCTTCAGTCTCTCTGTAGATAGTGGTCCTCAGTGTCTCTGTATTTATTTTGTCCCTTCAGTCTCTCTGTAGATAGCGGTCCTCAGTGTCTCTCTGTATTTATTTTGTCTCTTCAGTCTCTCCGTAGATAGTGGTCCTCAGTGTCTCTGTATTTATTTTGTCCCTTCAGTCTCTCTGTAGATAGTGGTCCTCAGTGTGTCTCTGTATTTATTTTGTCCCTTCAGTCTCTCTGTAGATAGTGGTCCTCAGTGTGTCTCTGTATTTATTTTGTCCCTTCAGCCTCTCTGTAGATAGTGGTCCTCAGTGTCTCTCTGTATTTATTTTGTCCCTTCAGTCTCTCTGTAGATAGTGGTCCTCAGTGTCTCTGTATTTATTTTGTCCCTTCAGTCTCTCTGTAGATAGTGGTCCTCAGTGTGTCTCTGTATTTATTTTGTCCCTTCAGTGTCTCTGTAGATAGTGGTCCTCAGTGTGTCTCTGTATTTATTTTGTCCCTTCAGTCTCTCTGTAGATAGTGGTCCTCAGTGTGTCTCTGTATTTATTTTGTCCCTTCAGTCTCTCTGTAGATAGTGGTCCTCAGTGTCTCTCTGTATTTATTTTGTCCCTTCAGTCTCTCTGTAGATAGTGGTCCTCAGTGTGTCTCTGTATTTAATGTTGTCCCTTCAGTCTCTCTGTAGATAGTGGTCCTCAGTGTCTCTGTATTTATTTTGTCCCTTCAGCCCTTCTGTAGATAGTGGTCCTCAGTGTGTCTCTGTATTTATTTTGTCCCTTCAGTCTCTCTGTAGATAGTGGTCCTCAGTGTCTCTGTATTTATTTTGTCCCTTCAGTCTCTCTGTAGATAGTGGTCCTCAGTGTGTCTCTGTATTTATTTTGTCCCTTCAGTGTCTCTGTAGATAGTGGTCCTCAGTGTGTCTCTGTATTTATTTTGTCCCTTCAGTCTCTCTGTAGATAGTGGTCCTCAGTGTCTCTGTATTTATTTTGTCCCTTCAGTCTCCCTGTAGATAGTGGTCCTCAGTGTCTCTCTGTATTTATTGTGTCCCTTCAGTCTCTCTGTAGATAGTGGTCCTCAGTGTGTCTCTGTATTTATTTTGTCCCTTCAGTCTCTCTGTAGATAGAGGTCCTCAGTGTCTCTGTATTTATTTTGTCCCTTCAGTCTCTCTGTAGATAGTGGTCCTCAGTGTGTCTCTGTATTTATTTTGTCCCTTCAGTCTCTCTGTAGATAGTGGTCCTCAGTGTCTCTCTGTATTTATTTTGTCCCTTCAGTCTCTCTGTAGATAGTGGTCCTCAGTGTGTCTCTGTATTTA
>NC_136697.1:29196758-29201758 GCF_947650265.1 Symphodus melops | reverse complement strand
GGCCAGTGAAACATAGAGCAGAAAACCAGAGATCTGAGACTCTGCTATGTTGAAGTGCTGTTTAAAACCCCCTAGTGTTTAAAATGGGTACTGCAGTCTCTCTCCCTTCGCCATTTAGCGTTTCCTTCCAGATCACAGAGTAAGATTACGTCACCAGCTCTCTGATTGGTCTTTTAACTTTACCTGTTTAGTCTGAAACACGAGTCTCTAAGTTTGACTTTCAGAATAAAAGCATGATTACAACATGAAACCTTATTTTTAACTGACAGACAGGAAGTATGCCCTAACTGTTTTCAGAATAAATGTCTGTAGCTCTATAATTGTGATTTAAATACCAGTATGATTATAATAATTATCAATAACAGGGTCGAAACGTTTATTCACTGAATAAATTAAATAAAGCAGCTAGCAGTGAGCTAACTAGCGGAAGCTAACACGTGCTGACAGAGCTGCTGTAAACGTCTGTGTGACGTCATAGTCCAGAGTGAAAAACACACAGTTTTAGTTTTTCATGTAATGATTTTAAATCACTCACCTGATGCAAACAACAACCAGACTCGAGTCTGTTTACTTCCGCCTTTCTTCTTCTACGGTTCGTACGTCACACGCACGCGCTGCTTCTTACTTCCCTTATTTGCTTATTTGGCTCCATCGAGTTAATGTCAATCCATGACCTCCCCCTAGTGTCTATTCAAGGTATTGCGATCAAAGAGGAGGTGAAACACCTGGGTGTTACTATCTCTACACACTGACATGATAGAGTAACACTTGAGCCAATGTGCACATGAAACCCCCTACTGGCCAGATGTATAATTACAGGCAGCTGTGTGACTGTATGACTATGAATTACAACAACTGTATGAACAAACAATTCATTTGAATAAATTATCATTGTGTATCATAAATATTTTTTAATCTAATCTGATTACATTTTCCCAAAATAGTAGAACCACAAGATATGTTATGTACTGTTTATCTGTCTGCTTTCTCTCAATGTCCTACAGGAGGTAGAGTCTGCAGTTATCAGACCTGCTGGTACCTACAGTCTCTAAACTACAGGAGGTAGAGTCTGCAGTTATCAGACCTGCTGGTACCTACAGTCTCTAAACTACAGGAGGTAGAGTCTGCAGTTATCAGACCTGCTGGTACCTACAGTCTCTAAACTACAGGAGGTAGAGTCTGCAGTTATCAGACCTGCTGGTACCTACAGTCTCTAAACTACAGGTGGTAGAGTCTGCAGTTATCAGACCTGCTGGTACCTACAGTCTCTAAACTACAGGAGGTAGAGTCTGCAGTTATCAGACCTGCTGGTACCTACAGTCTCTAAACTACAGGAGGTAGAGTCTGCAGTTATCAGACCTGCTGGTACCTACAGTCTCTAAATGTCCTACAGGAGGTAGAGTCTGCAGTTATCAGACCTGCTGGTACCTACAGTCTCTAAACTACAGGTGGTAGAGTCTGCAGTTATCAGACCTGCTGGTACCTACAGTCTCTAAACTACAGGTGGTAGAGTCTGCAGTTATCAGACCTGCTGGTACCTACAGTCTCTAAACTACAGGAGGTAGAGTCTGCAGTTATCAGACCTGCTGGTACCTACAGTCTCTAAACTACAGGAGGTAGAGTCTGCAGTTATCAGACCTGCTGGTACCTACAGTCTCTAAACTACAGGAGGTAGAGTCTGCAGTTATCAGACCTGCTGGTATCTACAGTCTCTAAACTACAGGAGGTAGAGTCTGCAGTTATCAGACCTGCTGGTACCTACAGTCTCTAAATGTCCTACAGGAGGTATAGTCTGCAGTTATCAGACCTGCTGGTACCTACAGTCTCTAAACTACAGGAGGTAGAGTCTGCAGTTATCAGACCTGCTGGTACCTACAGTCTCTAAACTACAGGAGGTAGAGTCTGCAGTTATCAGACCTGCTGGTACCTCCAGTCTCTAAACTACAGGAGGTAGAGTCTGCAGTTATCAGACCTGCTGGTATCTACAGTCTCTAAACTACAGGAGGTAGAGTCTGCAGTTATCAGACCTGCTGGTACCTACAGTCTCTAAACTACAGGTGGTAGAGTCTGCAGTTATCAGACCTGCTGGTACCTACAGTCTCTAAATGTCCTACAGGAGGTAGAGTCTGCAGTTATCAGACCTGCTGGTACCTACAGTCTCTAAACTACAGGAGGTAGAGTCTGCAGTTATCAGACCTGCTGGTACCTACAGTCTCTAAACTACAGGAGGTAGAGTCTGCAGTTATCAGACCTGCTGGTTCCTACAGTCTCTAAACTGCAGGAGGTAGAGTCTGCAGTTATCAGACCTGCTGGTACCTACAGTCTCTAAACTACAGGAGGTAGAGTCTGCAGTTATCAGACCTGCTGGTACCTACAGTCTCTAAATGTCCTACAGGAGGTAGAGTCTGCAGTTATCAGACCTGCTGGTACCTACAGTCTCTAAACTACAGGAGGTAGAGTCTGCAGTTATCAGACCTGCTGGTACCTACAGTCTCTAAACTACAGGAGGTAGAGTCTGCAGTTATCAGACCTGCTGGTACCTACAGTCTCTAAACTACAGGAGGTAGAGTCTGCAGTTATCAGACCTGCTGGTACCTACAGTCTCTAAACTACAGGAGGTAGAGTCTGCAGTTATCAGACCTGCTGGTACCTACAGTCTCTAAACTACAGGAGGTAGAGTCTGCAGTTATCAGACCTGCTGGTACCTACAGTCTCTAAACTACAGGAGGTAGAGTCTGCAGTTATCAGACCTGCTGGTACCTACAGTCTCTAAACTACAGGAGGTAGAGTCTGCAGTTATCAGACCTGCTGGTACCTACAGTCTCTAAACTACAGGAGGTAGAGTCTGCAGTTATCAGACCTGCTGGTACCTACAGTCTCTAAATGTCCTACAGGAGGTAGAGTCTGCAGTTATCAGACCTGCTGGTACCTACAGTCTCTAAACTACAGGAGGTAGAGTCTGCAGTTATCAGACCTGCTGGTACCTACAGTCTCTAAACTACAGGAGGTAGAGTCTGCAGTTATCAGACCTGCTGGTACCTACAGTCTCTAAACTACAGGTGGTAGAGTCTGCAGTTATCAGACCTGCTGGTACCTACAGTCTCTAAACTACAGGAGGTAGAGTCTGCAGTTATCAGACCTGCTGGTACCTACAGTCTCTAAACTACAGGAGGTAGAGTCTGCAGTTATCAGACCTGCTGGTACCTACAGTCTCTAAACTACAGGAGGTAGAGTCTGCAGTTATCAGACCTGCTGGTATCTACAGTCTCTAAACTACAGGAGGTAGAGTCTGCAGTTATCAGACCTGCTGGTACCTACAGTCTCTAAACTACAGGAGGTAGAGTCTGCAGTTATCAGACCTGCTGGTACCTACAGTCTCTAAACTACAGGAGGTAGAGTCTGCAGTTATCAGACCTGCTGGTACCTCCAGTCTCTAAACTACAGGAGGTAGAGTCTGCAGTTATCAGACCTGCTGGTATCTACAGTCTCTAAACTACAGGAGGTAGAGTCTGCAGTTATCAGACCTGCTGGTACCTACAGTCTCTAAACTACAGGTGGTAGAGTCTGCAGTTATCAGACCTGCTGGTACCTACAGTCTCTAAATGTCCTACAGGAGGTAGAGTCTGCAGTTATCAGACCTGCTGGTACCTACAGTCTCTAAACTACAGGAGGTAGAGTCTGCAGTTATCAGACCTGCTGGTACCTACAGTCTCTAAACTACAGGAGGTAGAGTCTGCAGTTATCAGACCTGCTGGTACCTACAGTCTCTAAACTACAGGAGGTAGAGTCTGCAGTTATCAGACCTGCTGGTACCTACAGTCTCTAAACTACAGGAGGTAGAGTCTGCAGTTATCAGACCTGCTGGTACCTACAGTCTCTAAACTACAGGAGGTAGAGTCTGCAGTTATCAGACCTGCTGGTACCTACAGTCTCTAAACTACAGGAGGTAGAGTCTGCAGTTATCAGACCTGCTGGTACCTACAGTCTCTAAACTACAGGAGGTAGAGTCTGCAGTTATCAGACCTGCTGGTACCTACAGTCTCTAAACTACAGGAGGTAGAGTCTGCAGTTATCGGACCTGCTGGTACCTACAGTCTCTAAACTACAGGAGGTAGAGTCTGCAGTTATCAGACCTGCTGGTACCTACAGTCTCTAAACTACAGGAGGTAGAGTCTGCAGTTATCAGACCTGCTGGTACCTACAGTCTCTAAACTACAGGAGGTAGAGTCTGCAGTTATCAGACCTGCTGGTACCTACAGTCTCTAAACTACAGGAGGTAGAGTCTGCAGTTATCAGACCTGCTGGTACCTACAGTCTCTAAACTACAGGAGGTAGAGTCTGCAGTTATCAGACCTGCTGGTACCTACAGTCTCTAAACTACAGGAGGTAGAGTCTGCAGTTATCAGACCTGCTGGTACCTACAGTCTCTAAACTACAGGAGGTAGAGTCTGCAGTTATCAGACCTGCTGGTACCTACAGTCTCTAAACTACAGGAGGTAGAGTCTGCAGTTATCTTATAGTTCAGGCTGGATCAGCTCATAGTTCTGTTTGTTGTCTTTGTGTTGTAGAAATAGATAGATAGATAGATAGATAGATAGATAGATAGATAGATAGATAGATAGATAGATAGATAGATAGATAGATAGATAGATAGATAGATAGATAGATAGATAGATAGATAGATAGATAGATACTTTATTGATCCCGAGGGAAATTCAAGCCTAGGGTCGGCAGTAGCTCAGTCTGTAGGGACTTGGGTTGGGAACCGGAGGGTCGCCGGTTCAAGTCCCGGCATGGACCAAGTCCGGAAACTGGTCTGGTAGCTGGAGAGGTGCCAGTCCATTTCCATTTCCGCTGCCGAGGTGCCCCTGAGCAAGGCACCAAACCCCAAAAACTGCTCTGGAGCGCTCGCTGTGGGCAGCCCCCTCACTCTGAGACCTCTCCATTAATGCATGTCACTAGAACCCTGTTTGTGCATGAGTGTGTATCTCAGCCTATGT
>NC_136697.1:29146758-29186758 GCF_947650265.1 Symphodus melops | reverse complement strand
GGTTTAGTCACTTTCAAAAGAGGAACCGCAACCACACACACACACACACACAGACAGACAGACAGACAGACAGACAGACAGACAGACAGACAGACAGACAGACAGACAGACAGACAGACAGACAGACAGACAGACAGACAGACAGACAGACAGACAGACAGACAGACAGACAGACAGACAGACAGACAGACAGACACACACACACACACACACACACACACACACACACACACACACACACACACACACACACACACACACACACACACACACACACACACACACACCTGTTTGAGCCGCTCTCACTTTGAGCTGCTTCAGGAAACCCCCAAACTCACGTTGTGACGCACGCGTGTAACCACGGTTACCTAATCATCGTTTGTCAACATGTTATGTAACAGCCTCAGGTGTCAGTTATGTGAGGTACTGATCCTCATGTGTAACCGTAGCAACCAACGAGGTCCAGCATTTAAAATTCAGTGGAAGAGTCATCTTCATGTTTTTGGGTCGAAGTGTAATTCTTGTGTCAGCAGGGGGCGCTGTCCTGTCGTTAGGGCACAGGAGTGAACACACAGAGGGGCGCTAGTGTTAGCATGTATGCTCAATGAAACATACAGCAGGTCAGTCCTGTCCACCGCCAGCTTTAGTATTATACTAAATAACACGTGTGTGTGCGCTGCCCCCTGCTGGCTGCAGCTGCACTCAGTTCCAGGATTTCCTGTTTTCTGCAGGTCAGTGAAGCCATCCTGGAAAACGCTCGACTGATGCTGCAGACAGAGAACGTTCAGGCCAACGCTGAGGACTTCAAGGACAGGTCAGAGGTCACGCACGCGCACGCACGCACGCACACACACACGCGTGCGCACACACTAACAGGTTCTCTGGGTCTGCAGGTTTGAGAACGAGCAGCCGTTCAGGCGGGCGGTGGAGGAGGAGATCAGCTCTTTGTATAAGGTGATCGATGAAGCCAACCTGACGAGGGCGGAGCTGGAGGAGCTGATGGAGAACATGAGAGCTGAGCTACGGAACCTGGAACACAACCACGAGCAGGTCGGACCCTGAAACACTTAGACAGGAGAGACAGCGCTGAGAGGAGCACACACAGGCCTTCACATGACACGTGATCTTTAAATGGATCCTTTAAAACCCCAAGCTCAAGTCTTTATATTATTACAGATATTCAAAACATTCACATCTAAGGTTTTTAAAAGTTCCTCTTCAGGTGAAGAATAAACAAGTGATCGCTCTTCTTTCAACTCGTCTCTCAGGACGTCAGAGTTCTCTACACTCAGATGGCGGGACGTGAAGTGGACGAACCAGACGCTCCCATAGAAACCAGTCTGGACCAGATCCTGGACTACATCAGGAGCCACTGGGAGAAGGTGACCGAGAGGAACCGAGCTGAGACAGACAGCTACCTGGAGTGTAAGGTGAGGACGTCTCACCTACACAGGTGTGCTCACACGCACATTTAACTGTCTTTCTAAGGTGTGTGTGTGTGTGTGTGTGTGTGTGTGTGTGTGTGTTGCTCCAGGAAGCGCAGTGTGTGAGCAGCAGGCTGAGTCCAGAGGAGGAGCAGGTGGAGGCTCTGAAGGCCGAGTGTAACGACACGGGCTGCAAGATCCAGAGTCTGCAGGCCGAGACCGAGTCCATCAGAGCGCTGGTGAGATCCAGGATCAACGACCTGGTTAATGATGTCGTCAGTGTTGTCATGATGTGTGGTGTTTCTAATTCCATAGAAACGAGGTCTGGAGAACTCACTCGGAGACGCACGCCACTGGCACGACATGGAGCTGCAGAATCTCGGTTCAGTTGTCGCCAAGCTAGAGGCGGAGCTAGCTGATGTTCGCAGCGAGATTGAACAGCAGCGCCGTGACTATGACACGTTGCTAAGCAACAAGCAGCGCCTGGAACAGGAGATTGGTATGTACCACGGCATCCTGGACGGAGAAGAGCGACGCTTTCAGCCTGCTGAAGCCCAGTGAGTCTCTGCACCACGCCAATATCTTGCTAACGTCACTGCTAACATCCCTACTAACACAGCAGCTACACATTTCATTCAGAATGTTTTAACTTACTCTATTGGCAAACATCACTGTTAGAACTACTAACAACTGCTAGCACAAATGCTAACACCGATGCTAACGCCAACGCCATCACCACAATCAACACAACTATTAACATCACTGCCATCATCACTACAGACACAGCGAACACCACTGACACATCTAACACAGCGAACACCGCTGACACATCTAACACAGCTAACACCACTGATATGGCTAACACAGCTAACACTGCTGACACAGCTAACACCACTGACACATCTAACACATCTAACACAGCTAATACCACTGACACATCTAACACAGCTAACACTGCTGACACAGCTAACACCACTGACACATCTAACACAGCTAATACCACTGACACATCTAACACAGCTAACACTGCTGACACAGCTAACACCACTGACACATCTAACACAGCTAATACCACTGACACATCTAACACAGCTAACACTGCTGACACAGCTAACACCACTGACACATCTAACACAGCTAATACCACTGACACAGCTAACACAGCTAACACCACTGACACATCTAACACAGCTAACACTGTTGACACAGCTAACACAGCTAATACCACTGACACATCTAACACAGCTAACACTGTTGACACAGCTAACACAGCTAATACCACTGACACATCTAACACAGCTAACACCACTGACACAGCTAACACAGCTAACACCACTGACACAGCTAACACCGCTGACACATCTAACACAGCTAACACTGCTGACACATCTAACACAGCTAACACCGTTGACACATCTAACACAGCTAACACCGCTGACACATCTAACACAGCTAACACCGTTGACACATCTAACACAGCTAATACCACTGACACATCTAACACAGCTAATGCCACTGAGACATCTAACACAGCTAACACCACTGACACAGCTAACACAGCTAACACCGTTGACACATCTAACACAGCTAACACCGTTGACACATCTAACACAGCTAACACCACTGACACAGCTAACACAGCTAACACCGTTGACACATCTAACACAGCTAACACCGTTGACACATCTAACACAGCTAACACCACTGACACAGCTAACACAGCTAACACCGTTGACACATCTAACACAGCTAACACCACTGACACAGCTAACACAGCTAACACCGTTGACACATCTAACACAGCTAACACCGTTGACACATCTAACATAGCTAACACCACTGACACAGCTAACACAGCTAACACCGTTGACACATCTAACACAGCTAACACCGTTGACACATCTAACACAGCTAACACCGCTGACACATCTAACACAGCTAACACCGCTGACACATCTAACACAGCTAACACAGCTAACACCACTGACACATCTAACACAGCTAACACAGCTAACACCGCTGACACATCTAACACAGCTAACACAGCTAACACCACTGACACATCTAACACAGCTAATACAGCTAACACCACTGACACATCTAACACAGCTAAGACTTCTGAAATAGCTAACACTGCTAACAGAGCTAACACGGCTGACAACGCGATTAACAGCACCATAAACTGCACTAGAACAAAAAATGGCGCTTGAATCGACTGCTCTCAGACGAACAAGAGGAGCGACCAGCATGAACACAGAAAGGTTCATGTTGAGTCAATTTTAATGGAAATGAAAGATTTGAAACGGAGTGGTGTTAGTTTGTCCTCATGATGATGACATCATCAACAGAGTAAGAACATACGTTTAAAAAACACAGTGACATTAGCTATCACTGAAATTCATGCTGTACACTTTAAATACTGTGATCAATGATTATCACCTGTGCAGGTATCCAGGTGTGCACTTGGAGTCTGAAGGAGCTGCTCCAGAATTAAGGACCGAGGCTCCAGAACCTCCAGGAGAATGATCCATTGTGTGTAAAACAAGTGCTAACCTCTGGTGATGAAAAATGATGCAAGAACCTGCAGTGAGTCAGTCTCCATAGAGCTCTATGTTAAAATGTCCAACTTTACAGCTGCAGTTCCTCCAGTGTCCACTAGAGTCTGACTTCTCTCTTCACCTGTACGGGCTGAATGATATTCAGGCTTACGGTTAAGGGGCTTTCAGATAGGATGCATTGTGCACTCTCCTCAGGAGAGTCGAGGAGGAGCACGTACATCTGGATCTTTGTCTGTGATGATCTGCTCAGGTTTAAAATGAGGAGACAAACACTTAAACACTTCCTGTCTGACGTGTGCTTCTTATAATCCTGCTCAGATAAGATGTATTGGTCAGTGGTTAATAAAGAGGAGACGGTTCAGGAACATCAGCCTCTTTAATGATCACAAACCTCTCACTAGAGAATTCATCATTCATAAATTAATCAAAACATTAAAAAAACAAGTACGGAAGCTGCAGAGGGTCAATTCAATAACATCAGTGCTTTCAATTAATCGATCCTGAAAATTAACAAGTTTTACTTTGACATTTATTTTCTTTAAATAAACACTTTGCAAAGCTTTCAGTCCCCCTTTATCATCACTGTCTCCATGACAACCAGGACCATCAATCAGCTGAGTACAACCAGAGACAAAAGTGGGATGAGCTGAAAAGTGTCCAGAAGGATCTCTGGATGAAACGACATGTAAATAATGACTGACAGAGATCTGACATCACTGAGTCTAAATCACCCAACGCAAACCTGAACCAGCTCCTCCAGCGCCCCCTTCAGGACAAACCCCTCAGGAGGGAGACACACTGCAGGAGGGTGATGATGTCATTCAGTGTGACATCATCGTTTAATCACACCTAAAACAAACAAAAAGTCAGGATGCAATCTCTTCATGTTCTAAAGTTTACTTCAGAATCAAATAAAATCCAGTGAAAGCTATCTGTGCCCACATTACTCAGCTAACAGCTGCTAACACCAGCCGCTAACATGAGCTGCTAACACCAGCCGCTAACATGAGCTGCTAACACCAGCCGCTAACATCAGAAGCTCAGTATAAATGGCGGCTGGCGCTCTGTGTGTGTGAACATGATCAGACTGTGATAAACTACCAATCAGAGCAGCTGATGTTTCCACTGGTGTGATGCTCATATCAGCTGCAGTAACGTCTGCAGCCTCCAGAGGGCGCTGCTGAACATTTTACCTGTTTAATAAAGTCTGTTTGTGTCTGCAGCATCACTTCCTGTCTGTTTGATCGCTCGTACAGGTTAGAGCCGACCAATCAGACGGCCCCGTGAGGTCTGATCGGAGAGAACATCCTGTTTCAGCAGCTTTGTTTGTTCAGGACAACAAGTGACTTCCTGTTGGTCATTTCAGTATAAAATCAAAATTAAACAGTCGGTCCACACGCTCACTATTAGCACAATGCTAGCAGCTAGCCTCCAGAGGCTAGCACTTTTACCCATAATCCCACAGGCCTGACATCAGTGTGCAGGTCTGAGTCCAGCCATCGTACCGATAAAGCTCAGTGAACGCCAGAGAAGAGCGCCACTGACTCGTCTGCAGCCGTCAGTAACTCATCAGTTCAGTTCTTGGTCTCTGATTGGACGGTTTAGGCAGGCTGCAAAGGGATACACCCCACCCCCACCCCCCCCTCGTGGCTGCCCATGGGGGCCCTGAAGGTCCAGCGGTTGGTGTCAGGGTTGAACATCTCCACAGAGCTGAGGTTGGACTGTCCATCGTACCCGCCCACTGCGTACAGACGTCCCGATGTGGACACCAGCGACACTCTGCTGCGCCGCGTGTTCATGGCCACCAGGAGGCTCCACTGACCCGACGCAGAGCTGAACACCTCCGCCCCGCTCAAGAACCCCGAGCCATCGTAACCTCCTGCCACGTACATGTGGCTGCCCAGAGCCGCCGCCCCGTGGCGACAACGCTTGTTCATCATGGCAGCCGCTGGGTGCCAACGGTTGGTGTGGTGGTTGTAGTACTCCACCTACAGGACAGGAGGGGAACAGCATTTATTTCATGTTTCAACGTCTTCAGATCCAAAACTAAACTCATGATTTAAAAACACAAATGAAGGATAAATTACACGCCATGAGCAGATTAACCCTAATCCATACTCAGTCGTCACCTGCAGAGGGCGCCATCAGAGACATCACGTCTCTTTTGGTATAAAGTTAAGATTTATTGTGACTGAGTCTCGTTTTTAAAGATGGCGGTGAGGTGTGCTAATATCATAGGACAGATGAACCGCCAATCAAAGCGCAGCGTGAGCCGCCATATCCACGCTGTATACTATAGATGTAGACTCACCGTGTTGAAGATCTGTAAACCGTCATGGCCGCCAGACACGAAGATCCGTCCATCAAACACGCTGACACCGGCAGCGCTGCGACTGGCGCTCATCTCCGTCACCACAGTCCACCTGTCAGGATATGAGCACTTATTAAAGGTACACTTCCTGTTAACAGAAGCTAACAGAAGGTCAGTGGGTGGAGCTAACAGAAGGTCAGTGGGTGGAGCTAACAGAAGGTCAGTGGGTGGAGCTAACAGAAGGTCAGTGGGTGGAGCTAACAGAAGGTCAGCGGGTGGAGCTAACAGACGGTCAGTGGTTGGAGCTAACAGGTGGTCAATGGGTGGAGCTAACAGACGGTCAGTGGGTGGAGCTAACAGGTGGTCAGTGGAGCTAACAGGTGGTCAATGGTTGGAGCTAACAGAAGGTCTGTGGGTGGAGCTAACAGACGGTCAGTGGGTGGAGCTAACAGGTGGTCAGTGGAGCTAACAGGTGGTCAGTGGTTGGAGCTAACAGAAGGTCTGTGGGTGGAGCTAACAGACGGTCAGTGGGTGGAGCTAACAGAAGGTCAGTGGGTGGAGCTAACAGAAGGTCAGTGGGTGGAGCTAACAGAAGGTCAGTGGGTGGAGCTAACAGAAGGTCAGTGGGTGGAGCTAACAGGTGGTCAGTGGTTGGAGCTAACAGAAGGTCTGTGGGTGGAGCTAACAGAAGGTCAGTGGGTGGAGCTAACAGAAGGTCAGTGGGTGGAGCTAACAGAAGGTCAGTGGGTGGAGCTAACAGAAGGTCAGTGGGTGGAGCTAACAGACGGTCAGTGGGTGGAGCTAACAGGTGGTCAGTGGGTGGAGCTAACAGAAGGTCAGTGGGTGGAGCTAACAGAAGGTCAGTGGGTGGAGCTAACAGACGGTCAGTGGGTGGAGCTAACAGACGGTCAGTGGGTGGAGCTAACAGACGGTCAGTGGGTGGAGCTAACAGACGGTCAGTGGGTGGAGCTAACAGAAGGTCAGTGGGTGGAGCTAACAGACGGTCAGTGGGTGGAGCTAACAGACGGTCAGTGGGTGGAGCTAACAGGTGGTCAGTGGGCGGAGCTAACAGGTGGTCAGTGGGTGGAGCTAACAGAAGGTCAGTGGGTGGAGCTAACAGGTGGTCAGTGGGCGGAGCTAACAGGTGGTCAGTGGGTGGAGCTAACAGATAACAGTGAGCTAATAGCTGAGACTCACCTATCGGTCTCTGGCGAGTAACACTCCACAGAGTTTAGAGAGGACTTTCCATCGTAGCCGCCGCACACGTAGATGTGTCCATCAATCACAACCGTTCCCATGGCGCTAAGGTCACAAACAGAAAGGTTTAAAGTTTATTACTCAGCATACTGATCAGAGTCATGATCAGCTGTTGATCAATGTATTGACCTGCGCTGGCTGTTCATGCTCGACACCTGCGTCCAACTATCGGTCTCAGGGTTGTAAACCTCCACTGTGCTGAGCCTTGATTGGCCATCATATCCACCAATCGCATACAGCAGCCCGTTAACAACAGCCACGCCCACTCTGCTTCGGGCAGTCCTCATTGGCTGGCAGCGTTCCCAGAAGTTCCCAATTGGATCAAATACTTCAACTATATTTAAGGAGTCACCTGAAAGTTGAAAAGAGTCATTGAGCACCAATCAGATATCAACAGTGACATCACACCTTCTGTGATTGGTCAACTCCTAAAGTAGCCTGGGAAAAACAGGTGAGCCATACCTGAGCTGTTAAGTCCTCCCACAGCGTAGATCAGGCCTGTGATGGAGGTGCAGCACCTCTGTCTGGTCTTGAAGGCGGGCAGGTGAGGGCGCCGCTCGGGCATCAGGTGGAAATCTTTGGCTTCATCCACCAGGTCCCTGAAAACATACAGAGTCACTGAGCGAGCACGACGGCTTCAGGTGTTCAAATATATTTATAACACTTTCAACAACAGCAGCAGCAGAACACCTGAACACACACCTGCATTTATGACAGCAGCGTACGAGTTCATCCTGCTGGACACGGTCTGACAGGAACTGAGGCCGACACAGAGGAAGTCTGATCTTTGACAGCAGCTCCGGCAGCAGGGACTCTCTCCGCTCCCGGTCATGATGCACCCAGGACAGCACGGCTTCAAACACCTGCACAGGTACAACGCATCATCAAACACCTGCACAGGTACAACGCATCATCAAACACCTGCACAGGTACAACGCATCATCAAACACCTGCACAGGTACAACGCATCAAACACCTGCACAGGTACAACACATCAAACACCTGCACAGGTACAACACATCAAACACCTGCACAGGTACAACACATCAAACACCTGCACAGGTACAACACATCAAACACCTGCACAGGTACAACGCATCAAACACCTGCACAGGTACAACAGATCAAACACCTGCACAGGTACAACAGATCAAACACCTGCACAGGTACAACACATCAAACACCTGCACAGGTACAACACATCATCAAACACCTGCACAGGTACAACACATCAAACACCTGCACAGGTACAACACATCAAACACCTGCACAGGTACAACACATCAAACACCTGCACAGGTACAACACATCAAACACCTGCACAGGTACAACAGATCAAACACCTGCACAGGTACAACACATCAAACACCTGCACAGGTACAACGCATCAAACACCTGCACAGGTACAACACATCATCAAACACCTGCACAGGTACAACACATCAAACACCTGCACAGGTACAACACATCAAACACCTGCACAGGTACAACACATCAAACACCTGCACAGGTACAACACATCAAACACCTGCACAGGTACAACACATCAAACACCTGCACAGGTACAACACATCATCAAACACCTGCACAGGTACAACACATCATCAAACACCTGCACAGGTACAACACATCAAACACCTGCACAGGTACAACGCATCATCAAACACCTGCACAGGTACAACACATCAAACACCTGCACAGGTACAACACATCAAACACCTGCACAGGTACAACGCATCAAACACCTGCACAGGTACAACACATCATCAAACACCTGCACAGGTACAACACATCATCAAACACCTGCACAGGTACAACACATCATCAAACACCTGCACAGGTACAACACATCATCAAACACCTGCACAGGTACAACACATCATCAAACACCTGCACAGGTACAACACATCAAACACCTGCACAGGTACAACACATCATCAAACACCTGCACAGGTACAACACATCAAACACCTGCACAGGTACAACACATCAAACACCTGCACAGGTACAACACATCAAACACCTGCACAGGTACAACACATCAAACACCTGCACAGGTACAACACATCAAACACCTGCACAGGTACAACACATCATCAAACACCTGCACAGGTACAACACATCAAACACCTGCACAGGTACAACACATCAAACACCTGCACAGGTACAACACATCAAACACCTGCACAGGTGTGCTCCTGGGCTGGAGGTGAGCCTCACCTGTTCCTCGGCTTTGATGTTGAGCTCGTCGCAGCCCACCAGCTCCAGCAGCTCGTCCGTCCTCAGACTCAGGAACTCGTCGGACGCCGACACGTCCACGAAGTGCTGATGGAGGAAGCTGTTGGCGGCGTCGTAGAGCGTCGTGCACATCATGGTCTCTGCAAACTGACGCACGCCCAGACAGTTCTTTGGGTGCAACCTAAACACACAGAGAGAGAGAGTCAAGGTGTTGTTGTGTACTGAGCATGTGCGGTGGCGAGCCACTCACCTCTCCTGCAGGAAGGAGCAGCAGGCGTCTTTAACGTTCTGCAGCTGCAGGAAGCTGGAGCCAATCAGAAGAGACTGAACGTTCTGCTGGTCGATGGCGACGTGGCCGCTGTAGGCGAAGTTTATGAGCGCCTCCAGAGCGCTGCGGAGGACACGGACTGTTACTCTGCTGTCACACTGACTCACAGGTGTGTGCGTACCTGTGCAGGTGTTACCTGGGGTCCATGCCCTGCATCAGGATCTCGTCCTGTTTACACTCCACCATGTCGTTGGTGAACATGGCGTGAAAGTACGGGATGGACGCTGCCAGAACGATCCGGTGAGCGCTGAACTTATGGTCTCCGACCTGCAGAGAGTACAGCACACGTGACACACCTGTACACGCGTGTTACACACGTGTTTCCTGTACACGCGTGTTACACAGGTGTTTCCTGTACACGCGTGTTACACAGGTGTTTCCTGTACACACGTGTTACACGCGTGTTACACAGGTGTATATCAGCTAAACAGTGCTGCATTGCAGCAGATCTCAGGTGAGCTACAGGTAGATGAGCTGTACAAGTGAGTCTATAAACATGTCGATACTGACAGTGATGACGTCACAGTATCACGTGATGTATGATATGGACAGTAAGGATCAAAGCTTCTCTGTAGAAAGGTGAAAGGTCCCCTGACAGGTGAACGCCCTCGCGCACTCCAGCCAATCAGTGTGCCACAGGTCAGAGGTCAGCTTGTACGGGTCTGTTCATGCTAACAGACTGTGACGTCACTCACCTGTTTAAATAGGCTTAGCTTAGCTTTTTTATAATCCGCTACAGTTAGCATGTTGTTAGCACCTCGGCGAGCTTCCTGCTGAAGTAGCTAACAGGCTAACGTTAGCCACGAGGGTCATCAGTTTACCTTGAGCGTGACGTCACAGAGTTTTCCCTGACGACGGATCTCCTCCATGACGACATAGCCTCGTGCCGGCAGGTCGTGCACTGAGAAATGAACCAAGTCCTCGAGCTCTTCACAGAGAACGTCTCCCATCGTCAGCACGAGCGGCGCGGAGTGAGCCCTGCGAGCCGCCGTACACAGGAGCCGCTGACGTCACAGGACTTCCGGAATTGCCCTTCAGAATACGACATAAACTTTATTTATCACCCTTTAAAAACATGCTTTTATAGCACGTTCGCTTCCTCTTATTATAAATGTAGAGAGCTGTTCACTTCTTCTGTCTGCAGGTTTCATCCCTGAGTGTCGTCTGCAGGTTTCATCCCTGAGTGTCGTCTGCAGGTTTCATCCCTGAGTGTCGTCTGCAGGTTTCATCCCTGAGTGTCGTCTGCAGGTTTCATCCCTGAGTGTCGTCTGCAGGTTTCATCCCTGAGTGTCGTCTGCAGGTTTCATCCCTCAGTGTCGTCTGCAGGTTTCATCCCTGAGTGTCGTCTGCAGGTTTCATCCCTCAGTGTCGTCTGCAGGTTTCATCCCTCAGTGTTGTTCAGAGTACACCACATATGTTCATGTTTAAGCTTGAAGCGGTTTCATTTTACAAAACCCAAAGTGTCCCTGAATGTATCACTACAGTTGAAGGAGTGTCCCTGAATGCATCACCACAGTTTACGGAGCGTCCCTGAATGCATCACCACAGTTGAAGGAGTGTCCCTGAATGCATCACCACAGTTTACGGAGCGTCCCTGAATGCATCACCACAGTTTAAGGAGTGTCCCTGAATGCATCACCACAGTTTACGGAGCGTCCCTGAATGCATCACCACAGTTTACGGAGCGTCCCTGAATGCATCACCACAGTTTACGGAGCGTCCCTGAATGCATCACCACAGTGCAAATTTACAGGAAGTCAAATTGCACCACATTCTTTAATATTTTCACTTTTTAAGGATTAAAGTTTAAAATAAAAGATTAAAACCTGAAGCAGTAAAACAATAAATATCCAAACCTTTAACTTCTGTTGATCCAGACCTTACCTGGTCACAGTTACTGACAGGAAGTGACCAGAGACAGAGCACAGGTGCAGACAGGAAGTGACCAGAGACAGAGGACAGGAAGTGACCAGAGACAGAGCACAGGTGCAGACAGGAAGTGACCAGAGACAGAGCACAGGTGCAGACAGGAAGTGACCAGAGACAGAGTACAGGTGCAGACAGGAAGTGACCAGAGACAGAGTACAGGTGCAGACAGGAAGTGAACAGAGACAGAGCACAGGTGCAGACAGGAAGTGACCAGAGACAGAGTACAGGTGCTGACAGGAAGTGACCAGAGACAGAGCACAGGTGCTGACAGGAAGTGACCAGAGACAGAGGACAGGAGCTGACAGGAAGTGACCAGAGACAGAGGACAGGAGCTGACAGGAAGTGACCAGAGACAGAGCACAGGTGCTGACAGGAAGTGACCAGAGACAGAGCACAGGTGCTGACAGGAAGTGACCAGAGACAGAGCACAGGTGCTGACAGGAAGTGACCAGAGACAGAGTACAGGTGCTGACAGGAAGTGACCAGAGACAGAGCACAGGTGCTGACAGGAAGTGACCAGAGACAGAGGACAGGAGCTGACAGGAAGTGACCAGAGACAGAGTACAGGTGCTGACAGGAAGTGACCAGAGACAGAGTACTTTATTGTTATAATTTGAGTAAACATATTGTCATCACCATCCTGCACATCGTCTTTGTCTCTGCGAGCCGTTTAAATAAAGATTTCACTGAGAGGTGAGACCGCAGGCTGCCTCTACATGCTAATGTTAGTTTAGCATTTCTGTTCAGCTTGGTAACCATGGTGACGGTGAGGACGAAGATAAATGAAACCCGACACACAGAATAAATAGAACTGAGTCATATAGATCCACAGTCTGGATCCAGAACCTCCAGAACCCTGTTAGTCCCAGGATCTGGACCGGTTCTGATTTATTAGTGTGTGTGTGTGTGTGTGTGTGTGTGTGTGTGTGTGTGTGTGTGTGTGTGTGTGGTTACTGATGGTGAACTATAGAAAGGTCAGTTCCTGTCTTGTCCGTCAGAACGTTCTAGAAGGGCATTCCTCCAGAGATCTGATGAGCCACCTGCTCGTCCTGGCTCTCCTCTTTGTCCTTTCTGTCCTTGTTCCAGTCCTTTAGACCCTCAGGCAGGGACGTGTCCTCGTCCACGCCTCCCGTTCCTTCCACAAAGTCTTCATACGTCGACTTCTCTGCAAACGGACGTTTACCCAGCAGCTCCACCATGTCGCTCTTATCGAGAACCTCCTTCTCCAGCAGACGCAGCGCCACCTGCAGGACAACACAGAACAGGGTCTCAACAGGCTCTGGGAAGGATCCAGAACCAGGATCTGGACTGAAGGTTTGCAGGGCTGGTGCATATCTCAGAACAGAGAGGATTAAGAACACAGCGCACAAGGGAGGAGGAAAGGAGACGAGGGAGGAGGAGGAGGAGACGAGGGAGGAGGAGGAGGAGTGGAGGGAGGAGGAGGAAAGGAGACGAAGGAGGAGGAGGAAAGGAGACGAAGGAGGAGGAGGAGACGAGGGAGGAGGAGGAGGAGGAGGAGGAGTGGAGGGAGGAGGAAAGGAGACGAGGGGAGACGAGGGAGGAGGAGGAGGAGTGGAGGGAGGAGGAGGAAAGGAGACGAAGGAGGAGGAGGAAAGGAGACGAAGGAGGAGGAGGAGACGAGGGAGGAGGAGGAGGAGGAGGAGTGGAGGGAGCAGGAAAGGAGACGAGGGAGGAGGAGTGGAGGGAGGAGGAGGAGTGGAGGGAGGAGGAGTGGAGGGAGCAGGTAAGGAGACGAGGGGAGACGAGGGAGGAGGAGGAAAGGAGACGAAGGAGGAGGAGGAGACGAGGGAGGAGGAGGAGGAGGAGGAGGAGTGGAGGGAGGAGGAAAGGAGACGAGGGGAGACGAGGGAGGAGGAGGAGGAGTGGAGGGAGGAGGAGGAAAGGAGACGAAGGAGGAGGAGGAAAGGAGACGAAGGAGGAGGAGGAGACGAGGGAGGAGGAGGAGGAGGAGGAGTGGAGGGAGGAGGAAAGGAGACGAGGGGAGACGAGGGAGGAGGAGGAGGAGGAGTGGAGGGAGCAGGAAAGGAGACGAGGGAGGAGGAGTGGAGGGAGGAGGAGGAGTGGAGGGAGGAGGAGGAGTGGAGGGAGGAGGAGTGGAGGGAGCAGGTAAGGAGACGAGGGAGGAGGAGGAGGAGGAGTGGAGGGAGCAGGGAAGGAGACGAGGGGAGACGAGGGAGGAGGAGTGGAGGGAGGAGGAGTGGTGGGAGGAGGAGTGGAGGGAGGAGGAGGAGTGGAGGGAGGAGGAGGAGTGGTGGGAGGAGGAGTGGAGGGAGGAGGAGTGGAGGGAGGAGGAGTGGTGGGAGGAGGAAAGGAGACGAGGGAGGAGGAGGAGGAGGAAAGGAGACGGGGGGAGACGAGGGAGGAGGAGGAGGAGGAAAGGAGACGGGGGGAGACGAGGGAGGAGGAGGAGGAGGAAAGGAGACGGGGGGAGACGAGGGAGGAGCAGGATCATGATGAATCTAGAAGGTTCTCTGCAGTCTCCTACCTTCTCCACCTCGGCCTTCTTGTCACTGAGCAGCTGGTGGGTTCTCTGGTACGCCTCGCTGATCAGACCTCGGACCTCGGAGTCGATGAGACGAGCCGTGGCCTCGCTGTATGGTTTCTCCAGAACCATCTCACCCTGCCGAGGGAGGTCGAAGGACACCTGACCCACCTTGGCGTTCATCCCGAACTGAACGATCTGCAGCAGAAGAAGCAGGAGGTCAGAGAAGAGTCAACCCTGAGAGAGGGGGAGGAGTCTGAGTGCAACAGACTGACCTGTGCGTAGGCGCTCTGTGTGACCTTTCGAAGGTCGTCCTGCGCTCCGGTGGTGATCCGTCCAAAGAAGATCTCTTCTGAGACCCGACCACCAAGAGTCATACACATGCGGTCCAGCAGCTGCTCTTTGGTGTACAGGTACTGCTCTTTGGGCAGGTACTGGGCGTAACCCAGACCCTTTCCTCTGGGGATGATCGACACCTGCACAGGTAGCAACAGCTGTCACACCTGGCTGCACACGGCTTCATCATGTCACAACATTTATACTGCATCATCAGGTGCAGTATATATATATGACCAGAGGGGGGCAGTGTAGAGTCAGGTGCAGTATAAATATGACCAGAGGGGGCAGTGTAGAGTCAGGTGCAGTATAAATATGAACAGAGGGGGCAGTGTAGAGTCAGGTGCAGTATAAATATGACCAGAGGGGGCAGTGTAGAGTCAGGTGCAGTATAAATATGAACAGAGGGGGCAGTGTAGAGTCAGGTGCAGTATAAATATGAACAGAGGGGGCAGTGTAGAGTCAGGTGCAGTATAAATATGAACAGAGGGGGCAGTGTAGAGTCAGGTGCAGTATAAATATGAACAGAGGGGGCAGTGTAGAGTCAGGTGCAGTATAAATATGAACAGAGGGGGCAGTGTAGAGTCAGGTGCAGTATAAATATGAACAGAGGGGGCACTGTAGAGTCAGGTAAACATGAGTGGGCGTGACCTTTAGCAGCGGGTCGGCGTGCTCCAGGAACCAACCAGCAATGGCATGACCAGCTTCGTGATAGGCCACTGTCTTCTTCTCCTCCGGCTGCAGCACCTGAGTCTTCTTCTCCAGACCTGGAACACAAACAGGTAGTGAACGCTAGAATGATTCCATTTTTGTTGCCATGGTAACAAACAAATCAAAGGCCTCTCACCTCCGATGACCCTCTCGATTGCCTGCTCAAAATGCTTCTGGTTGATGGCGTCTGAGAGGTGGCGAGCAGCGATCAGAGCAGCCTCGTTACACACGTTGGCGATGTCTGCGCCTGTCAGACAGAGCACAGGGAGAAGAAACCAAAAAGGTCATACAGGAGGAGGAGCGTCTGTTTGGGGGGAGAACATCTGTCAGTGTTTACCTGAGAATCCAGGTGTGAGAGCCGCCATCTTTTTTGCCAGAGCGTCTCTGTCTAGCTCTGTTTCCAGCTTCAGAGGACGCAGGTGAACTTTAAAGATGGACGCTCGACCTTTGATGTCAGGATGACCTGACACAGCAGAACACAGAGTCAGACAGAAGCAATCGATTGTCAACGTGTTTTCTGATCCTCCTGTTGGTGTCTGAGTCTCTCTGGTCTAAAGCATGAACAGACTCACCCACGTAAATCTGTCTGTCAAAGCGTCCAGGTCTCATCAGAGCCGGGTCCAGGATGTCGGGCCTGTTGGTTCCTGCCAGAACCACCACGTTTGTGGCCGTGTTGAAGCCTGAAAAGCACAGAGAGGAGTGACCTCTGACGTTAGAATCAGCCTGAGAGCCAATCACACGTTAGAATCAGCCTGAGAGCCAATCACACGTTAGAATCAGCCTGAGAGCCAATCACACGTTAGAATCAGCCTGAGAGCCAATCACACGTTAGAATCAGCCTGAGAGCCAATCACACGTCAGAATCAGTCTGAGAGCCAATCACACGTTTGAATCAGTCTGAGAGCCAATCACATGTTTGAATCAGTCTGAGAGCCAATCACACGTTAGAATCAGCCTGAGAGCCAATCACATGTTAGAATCAGTCTGAGAGCCAATCACACGTTAGAATCAGCCTGAGAGCCAATCACACGTTAGAATCAGTCTGAGAGCCAATCACACGTTAGAATCAGTCTGAGAGCCAATCACATGTTAGAATCAGTCTGAGAGCCAATCACACGTTAGAATCAGTCTGAGAGCCAATCACACGTTTGAATCAGTCTGAGAGCCAATCACACGTTAGAATCAGTCTGAGAGCCAATCACATGTTAGAATCAGTCTGAGAGCCAATCACACGTTAGAATCAGCCTGAGAGCCAATCACACGTTAGAATCAGCCTGAGAGCCAATCACACGTTAGAATCAGTCTGAGAGCCAATCACATGTTTGAATCAGTCTGAGAGCCAATCACACGTTAGAATCAGCCTGAGAGCCAATCACATGTTAGAATCAGTCTGAGAGCCAATCACATGTTTGAATCAGTCTGAGAGCCAATCACATGTTAGAATCAGTCTGAGAGCCAATCACACGTTAGAATCAGCCTGAGAGCCAATCAAGAACGTCTCCATCAGAGCGGGCGGCGTCCTCACCGTCCATCTCCACCAGCAGCTGGTTCAGTGTGTTCTCCTGCTCGCTCTGACCCCCAAAGTTTCCTCGCCCTCGTTTCCGTCCCACCGCGTCGATCTCATCGATGAACAGGATGCAGGGAGCATTCTTCCTCGCCATGACAAACAGATCTCTCACCTGCACACAGGAAGTCAAATCATCATGGAGCTGTGTGTGTGTGTGTGTGTGTGTGTGTGTGTGTGTGTGTGTGTGTGTGTGTGTGTGTGTGTGTGTGTGTGTGTGTGTGTGCACTCACCCTGGCAGGGCCGACGCCCACAAACATCTCCAGGAACTCAGAGCCGTTCACGGTGATGAACGGCACGTTGGCCTCGCCGGCCGTCGCTTTGGCGAGCAGCGTCTTTCCTGTTCCTGGAGGACCCGTCAGTATGGCTCCCTACACACACACACACACGTCACTCAGGCCCCGCCCTCACCTGTGTCACTCAGGGCCCCGCCCTCACCCGTGTCACTCAGGCCCCGCCCTCACCCGTCTCACTCAGGCCCCGCCCTCACCCGTGTCACTCAGGCCCCGCCCTCACCCGTGTCACTCAGGCCCCGCCCTCACCCGTGTCACTCAGGCCCCGCCCTCACCCGTGTCACTCAGGGCCCGCCCTCACCCGTGTCACTCAGGCCCCGCCCTCACCCGTGTCACTCAGGGCCCGCCCTCACCCATCTCACTCAGGCCCCACCCTCGCCTATGTCACTCAGGCCCCACCCTCACCTGTGTCACTCAGGCCCCGCCCTCACCTGTGTCACTCAGGCCCCGCCCTCACCCGTCTCACTCAGGCCCCGCCCTCACCTGTGTCACTCAGGCCCCGCCCTCACCCATCTCACTCAGGCCCCACCCTCACCCGTCTCACTCAGGCCCCGCCCTCACCCATCTCACTCAGGCCCCACCCTCACCTGTGTCACTCAGGCCCCGCCCTCACCCATCTCACTCAGGCCCCACCCTCACCTGTGTCACTCAGGCCCCGCCCTCACCCATCTCACTCAGGCCCCACCCTCACCTGTGTCACTCAGGCCCCGCCCTCACCTGTGTCACTCAGGCCCCACCCTCACCTATGTCACTCAGGCCCCGCCCTCACCCGTCTCACCCAGGCCCCGCCCTCACCTGTCTCACTCAGGCCCCGCCCTCACCCGTCTCACTCAGGCCCCGCCCTCACCCGTCTCACTCAGGCCCGCCCTCACCCGTCTCACCCGTGTCACTCAGGCCCCGCCCTCACCCGTGTCACTCAGGCCCCGCCCTCACCGTCTCACTCAGGCCCCGCCCTCACCCGTCTCACTCAGGCCCCGCCCTCACCCGTCTCACCCGTCTCACTCAGGCCCCGCCCTCACCCGTCTCACTCAGGCCCCGCCCTCACCTTGGGGATCTTGGCGCCCAGGTCCTCGTACTGTTTGGGGTTCTTCAGGAAGTTGACGAACTCCATGATCTCGAGCTTCGCCTCCTCGCAGCCCGCCACGTCTTTGAACTTCACGTCGATTTCATCTTTTAGGATCTTGGCCGTGGTCTCGCTGACGCTGAACAGCCCTCCCATCCCCCGGCCCGGACGGCCCGTCCCGGCAGGACCTCGCCGCAGCATGAACAGCAGGAAGCCAATGATGAGCACGGTGGGGAGCATGCTCAGTAGGAAGGTTCTGTACAGAAGGAAGAAGGTTAAAAACCCAGAGAGGGGCGGGGCCTGAGAGGGGCGGGGCCTGAGACGTGACTCACCCGTCGCTCTCCGTGGAATAAACCACGGGCACTCTGTTCTCGCCCTCGATGCCGAGCTCGTACTGGACCGTCTCCAGGTTCCGCTCAAACGTGTCCACGCTGCCGATGTTGAACCACACGTACTACACACACACACACACACACACACACACACACACACACACACACACACACACACACACACACACACACACACACACACACACACACACACACACACACACACACACACACACACACACACACTCTCAGTCTGCTGCTTCGTTCATTACACACATTTCTGAGGACCAATCAGAACTCACCCCGTCGCTCTGCGTCTTCCCCGGAGAGAACACGACTTTAACGTAACGCTTGTTCACCACCTCCAGGCGCTCCACCTGAAACAAACACGTGGTCATCAGGCCGTGGTCGTCCTTCACGCCGTCACGCTTCCTCTCCATCTGTCTACACGTGGTTAACATGAAGGGCGAGGAGCCCGTTAACCACAGACTGGAGCGTGCTGCTGGTTCTGACCCGTGTCTATCACACGTGTAGCGTGCTGCTGGTTCTGACCCGTGTAGCGTGCTGCTGGTTCTGACCCGTGTAGCGTGCTGCTGGTTCTGACCCGTGTCTATCACACGTGTGGCGTGCTGCTGGTTCTGACCCGTGTCTATCACACGTGTGGCGTGCTGCTGGTTCTGACCCGTGTAGCGTGCTGCTGGTTCTGACCCGTGTAGCGTGCTGCTGGTTCTGACCCGTGTCTATCACACGTGTGGCGTGCTGCTGGTTCTGACCCGTGTCTATCACACGTGTGGCGTGCTGCTGGTTCTGACCCGTGTAGCGTGCTGCTGGTTCTGACCCGTGTAGCGTGCTGCTGGTTCTGACCCGTGTAGCATGCTGCTGGTTCTGACCCATGTAGCGTGCTGCTGGTTCTGACCCGTGTAGCGTGCTGCTGGTTCTGACCCATGTAGCGTGCTGCTGGTTCTGACCCGTGTAGCGTGCTGCTGGTTCTGACCCGTGTCTATCACACGTGTGGCGTGCTGCTGGTTCTGACCCGTGTCTATCACACGTGTGGCGTGCTGCTGGTTCTGACCCGTGTAGCGTACTGCTGGTTCTGACCCGTGTAGCGTGCTGCTGGTTCTGACCCGTGTAGCGTGCTGCGGGTTCTGACCCGTGTCTATCACACATGTGGCGTGCTGCTGGTTCTGACCCGTGTAGCGTGCTGCTGGTTCTGACCCGTGTAGCGTGCTGCTGGTTCTGACCCGTGTCTATCACACGTGTGGCGTGCTGCTGGTTCTGACCCGTGTCTATCACACGTGTGGCGTGCTGCTGGTTCTGACCCGTGTAGCGTGCTGCTGGTTCTGACCCGTGTAGCGTGCTGCTGGTTCTGACCCGTGTAGCGTGCTGCTGGTTCTGACCCGTGTCTATCACACGTGTGGCGTGCTGCTGGTTCTGACCCGTGTCTATCACACGTGTGGCGTGCTGCTGGTTCTGACCCGTGTAGCGTACTGCTGGTTCTGACCCGTGTAGCGTGCTGCTGGTTCTAACCCATGTAGCATGCTGCTGGTTCTGACCCATGTAGCGTGCTGTGGGTTCTGACCCGTGTAGCGTGCTGCTGGTTCTGACCCGTGTAGCGTGCTGCTGGTTCTGACCCGTGTAGCGTGCTGTGGGTTCTGACCCGTGTAGCGTGCTGCTGGTTCTGACCCGTGTAGCATGCTGCGGGTTCTGACCCATGTAGCGTGCTGTGGGTTCTGACCCGTGTAGCGTGCTGCTGGTTCTGACCCGTGTAGCGTGCTGCTGGTTCTGACTCACCACTCCTTTGGACAGGTAGTTGTTGACGAAGTCCTTCCAGGTGACCTCTCGTCCTCCGTCCCTGAAGAACAGGTAGTAGGTGATGGTGGTCCAGAACGCCGCTCCCGTCAGTAAGTACATGCGGAACTCTTTATCGTCCCAGGGAACGTCCCCCTGAAGGACCACAGCCTGAGGTCAGACCCCCGCCTCACACACCTGTCCCACCAGGTGAGCGTGGGCGTGGCTTATTTGTTTCCCCACCAACACTCACCTTCTGTAGACGACTGTACCAGTGTGACTCCTCCCTGCGGCCTCCTCGCTTTCCTCCTCCCCCTCCACCACCGTCTGCCCCGCCCCCTCCACCTGAACCGCCAGAGGCCCTCTGACCGCTGGGGGGTTTGTCCTCTAAACAAACAGAACGATCCACCAATCAGGAGGCTGCGTGTGTCAGCAGGTGTTCAGACTGGTCTGATCCTCAGATAAACAACAATCACACAGAGCCGTCTGTCTGTTCTATCCTGATGGATCTACGTCTCACAGAGCCGTCTGTCTGTTCTATCCTGATGGATCTACGTCTCACAGAGCCGTCTGTCTGTTCTATCCTGATGGATCTACGTCTCACAGAGCCGTCTGTCTGTTCTATCCTGATGGATCTACGTCTCACAGAGCCGTCTGTCTGTTCTATCCTGATGGATCTATGTCTCACAGAGCCGTCTGTCTGTTCTATCCTGATGGATCTATGTCTCACAGAGCCGTCTGTCTGTTCTATCCTGATGGATCTATGTCTCACAGAGCCGTCTGTCTGTTCTATCCTGATGGATCTATGTCTCACAGAGCCGTCTGTCTGTTCTATCCTGATGGATCTATGTCTCACAGAGCCGTCTGTCTGTTCTATCCTGATGGATCTACGTCTCACAGAGCCGTCTGTCTGTTCTATCCTGATGGATCTACGTCTCACAGAGCCGTCTGTCTGTTCTATCCTGATGGATCTACGTCTCACAGAGCCGTCTGTCTGTTCTATCCTGATGGATCTACGTCTCACAGAGCCGTCTGTCTGTTCTATCCTGATGGATCTACGTCTCACAGAGCCGTCTGTCTGTTCTATCCTGATGGATCTACGTCTCACAGAGCCGTCTGTCTGTTCTATCCTGATGGATCTACGTCTCACAGAGCCGTCTGTCTGTTCTATCCTGATGGATCTACGTCTCACAGAGCCGTCTGTCTGTTCTATCCTGATGGATCTATGTCTCACAGAGCCGTCTGTCTGTTCTATCCTGATGGATCTACGTCTCACAGAGCCGTCTGTCTGTTCTATCCTGATGGATCTACGTCTCACAGAGCCGTCTGTCTGTTCTATCCTGATGGATCTATGTCTCACAGAGCTGTCTGTTCTATCCTGATGGATCTACGTCTCACAGAGCCGTCTCTCTGTTCTATCCTGATGGATCTACGTCTCACAGAGCCGTCTGTCTGTTCTATCCTGATGGATCTACGTCTCACAGAGCCGTCTCTCTGTTCTATCCTGATGGATCTACGGCCCTGTTTCCACCGAGCGGTCCGGCTCGGTTCGTCTCGGTACGGCGTGCATTTTGTGGCGTTTCCACAGACTGATCCTGGGAAACAAAGCTGGATTGAGTTGTTGTAATAAAGAGTCACATGACAGTGACAGAGGAGATGACCTGCTGGATGTCTTCTTCGTTGGTTTTGTTTATGTAGCGTTTTTCTCCTTTGTTGAATTTATTAGTTAGCGGTTAGCTGCTAGCTGTTATCATATGATGCTATTTACATAGCGCCTATCCTCATCCGGCTGACACGCCGCCTACCAAATAGGGCACGGGTGGCTGTGGAAACACAAACCGTACCGAGCCGTACCAAACTGTACCGAGCCGTACCGAGCCGTACTGATCCGTACCGGACTGTACTGATCCGTACTGATCCGTACCGGACTGCCGAGTGGAAACGGGGCTTTAATATCTTCATACCTTTGGTTGTTGCTTCAGCTTCTGGGTTTTTTGGAGTTTTCTGACTTTCAGGAAAATATTTCTCAAAGCCTGGAAAAGCAGAGGTCACACAGAGGTCAGACAGAGGTCACACAGGGGTTAAAGGTCAGCCTTGATGTTCACACACACACACACACACACACCTTTAGGAGGTCTCGAGCTCAGTCTCCTGTATGCACCCAGCAGGTCCCTGAGCAGGCTCCGCCCACTAACCACCTGTCCCGCCACATTGGAACACGGCACCTGGACACAGGTTTCAGCCAATCAGCAACAACAACAACAGTAAAGTAGAACGTAGACTGCAGTACCCATTTTAAACAGCAGGGGTCCTTTATGATGTACTCACACAGACCACGTGATCTGAACTTCACTCATCAATCACCTTTCATACACCTGTTTGTTCCTTTAGCTTTGCTTGTTGCTATGGTAACACAGGCGTTATCTACATCAGAATGTATCACAGGTGAGGAGGGGATCAGTAATAACAACAGGACCCTGCTCTACGTCACATGAGCCAATGACGTCACACAGGTGCATTGGCCTGTCAGCTGTGTGCGGGTCACAGAGGACTCTGTTCGGGCTTGTTTTGGCCGCTGTCCCGGTTAGCACTGTTAGCATGTTAGCATGGTGTCCACCTACCTGCCTGGCCGGAGTCACGGAGGACAGCAGCGGGCGGAACATGCTCGTGCAGCCCGCCGACAGCCGCAGGTAGCGGTGAGCCATCCTCACAGGAGACACACACACCTGAGCCCACGAACACACACACACACACAGCCTCTAAACAGCCGTCAAGTTCAACACGACTGTTCTGTAATCACACCGCTCCGCCATCTTTACTGCAGCGTCTTCTTCTTCTTCTGACATGACGGCAGGCTGCACGTGACGCGGCGTAATGCTGCCCTCCTGCGGCAGGTACGAGCATTTATTCATCTGGGCTTCAAGTGTCTGACAGGCTGGTTAAAATAAAGGTCACCGCCTGGTCAACAGGGAAGAGCCTCCCATTGGATCATGGCTGCATGGGTGATGACGTTTCAGGAGGCGTTGAACCTGGGGCCACATGGTCTGTTTCAGAAGGGTCCTAAAACTGGGTCATTATCCATCCATCCGGGCCGGGTCACGGGGGGCCCAGACTTCCCTCGCCACAGACACTTCCTGCAGCTCTCGGGTTGGGTTTGACTTGCTCAGGTTCAAGCACCTTGTATTCCCAGGTGGTCTCCCATCCAAGTACTGCCCAAGCCCGACCCTGCTTAGCTTCCGAGATCGGGCGCGTTCAGGGTGGTATGGCCGTAAGACAAAAAAATTATTTAAAACTTTATTGTTAAAAACTGGAAGGACAAACGTCTTCGAGGGAGAGCCGTGGTCATGATCAGTGAAATCAAATGGTAAAAAAAAACAGTGGAACTCAGGGCGATGTGACCTTTAGTAACCTTTATTACACAGGTGTGACCTTTAGTAACCTTTATTACACAGGTGTGTGACCTTTAGTAACCTTTATTACACAGGTGTGACCTTCAGTAACCTTTATTACACAGGTGTGACCTTTAGTAACCTTTATTACACAGGTGTGACCTTTAGTAACCTTTATTACACAGGTGTGACCTTTAGTAACCTTTATTACACAGGTGTGACCTTCAGTAACCTTTATTACACAGGTGTGTGACCTTTAGTAACCTTTATTACACAGGTGTGTGACCTTCAGTAACCTTTATTACACAGGTGTGTGACCTTCAGTAACCTTTATTACACAGGTGTGACCTTTAGTAACCTTTATTACACAGGTGTGACCTTTAGTAACCTTTATTACACAGGTGTGTGACCTTTAGTAACCTTTATTACACAGGTGTGACCTTTAGTAACCTTTATTACACAGGTGTGACCTTTAGTAACCTTTATTACACAGGTGTGTGACCTTTAGTAACCTTTATTACACAGGTGTGACCTTTAGTAACCTTTATTACACAGGTGTGACCTTTAGTAACCTTTATTACACAGGTGTGACCTTTAGTAACCTTTATTACACAGGTGTGACCTTTAGTAACCTTTATTACACAGGTGTGACCTTTAGTAACCTTTATTACACAGGTGTGACCTTTAGTAACCTAATAATATAAAGCTTTATCGCAGACACATACATATTAAATAGCGCGGCGCTGTACAGTCCAACATTAGACCTGAATGTAGATCTAGACTATAAAGAGGTGTAGATCTAGACTATATAGAGCTGCTGCACGTGGAGCAGGATCTCAGCTTGTCTGAATAATGTTAATCATCCTAAATGTTGAAAACACACCTGTGAGGTGTTTCAGTGAAGTTCATCAGTGAGGGATCCTCCAGTCCACACGGTGGCGCTATCAGGTGATGAAGGACAGAAGAAGAAGAGCAGCAGCAGCAGACAGGGGGCGCTGTCGGACTGCAGGTGCATGCCGGGAGCAGCAGGATGGAGTCTGCGGGCTGTGTGGAGGAATGAAGCGGCTAAACGAGCACTGTCAGCCCGCTGAACACGCACCGTGAGCGGCCTCAGGAGTGTGAGCAGAGCGGAGCCGCGGCCGGTACTGAGCGATGAGGTAACACCGAGCACCGGCGGCTTTACCCGGGTTAAAGACGAGTTAACTACTCGGTAATAACCAGGTTAACCGACAGAATCATGCTAACATGCTAACAGCTTAGCTTTGGTTAGCTCAGTTTAGATCTGAAGCTAACATGCTAACTCTATTAGCCTCACGGTCTGTGACATTGATTACTGTTAGCTGCTAACTGCTAACTGACAGCTAGCTGCCCGGCCAACTGGACTGACATGTATGACGTCACCAACTCGATCTATCGATGAGGTGTGCGCGTGTGGTTAATAAAGGTAGATTGTGGGTGGAGTCAAACCCTGACCCTTTATAAGCTCCTGATGATGATGATGATGATCTTCTTCTTCTTCTGCAGGAGTTCTGAGTTGTTGCCTCCAGGCGGCTGGGCTGTTGGACTATGCTCTGTTTGTCCACTGGGTGGCGCCTCCTGAGCCAAGCTCGCCGCCTCCCTCCTTGCCCGCCCTGCCCCGCCCCTAAGTCTGCTGCCATGTACACCCCACGCCTCTACAACACCACGGGGGGAGGAGGGGGAGGAGGAAGCGGGGTTAAACAAGGGCGGAGGGCGGGGCTAGCCATGCTTGAGGCCCCCCATGCGCCTCATCCCCACCTCCCCCACCCCGCCCCCCCTTCCCCCGCCTACTCGCTGTATCAGGGTCGCCCTGACGCCCATCGAGGAGCGCACTTCCACCACCACTACCACCCCCATCCTCACCCCCAGCCGCACCCTGCCCACCTAGCCCCTCCCCCTCTGACAGCCCACTACCAGCACCATGCCCACTTCCACACATATGGAGGGGTTGCTCCTCCTGGAGGGGGCGTGGCCAGCAGCAGCAAGAAGAAAACGTGGAACTTCATCCACGAAAAGATGAGCTATGACACGTTCTTCACCATGAAGCGCCTGATCGAGCGCTCGCGGCGCCCCGATGAGGTGCTGCGCTGGGTCACCCAGAACCCGGCCAAGATCTCCCACAACCACTACCCTGTGGCCCTGCAGAAGATCGGACAGCTGCTGCAGGCCCCGCCCCCTTCGCGGGACGGCGGGGACGACACTGAGGTGGTCGCAGGAGGAGCGGACGGCGGGGAAAGGCGTCAGATTCTGGAGCATCAGGACTTTCAGACGCTCTGCAACGCCATCGTCAACGACTGCGCCAAGTTTGACAACTTCAGCATCGTCAACTGTCTGTACGCCGTGGCGGCGCTCGGTGAGTCCACGCGGGTCTCAGTGAGGTCACAAACACGTCAGGTGTGATGTCATCACGTCTCTCTCCACAGGTCTGCCCAGTGACTCTCAGGTGGTCCAGGTGTTGGAGGCGGAGTCTCAGTCCAGGCTGAACCAGTTTAACCAGAAGGACGTGTCCATGGTGTTCAGCTCCAGCATGAAGCTCCACCCGGGCAGCCAGCACGCCCTCACCGAGGCGTGCCTCGCCGGCCTCGAGAAGAACCTGGAGAGAGAGCGCCACCCGCAGACGCTCTTCCTCTTACTGTCCTACTACAGACTCAAGTGGCGCTCTCTCCAGCCGCAGGACGCCGCTGCAGGGGGCGTGGCCAGTAACAGCCCTCCTCCAAACCCTGAGCAGCTGCTCGCCAACAGGTGACCCACGCTTTCAATCCATGACATCACACGCCTGCCGCGGCGTGACAGAGACGTGTGGTCAGTTAGCGCCCGCTGTCCGTCACATGGCGGGCACGCTTCTGTCCGCCATCATTCTCAGCTCGTTCTCAACCAATCAGAGACACAGAACCAATGAGGTGACAGCCGGACGCCGTCTGCTCACAGATGCTGCAACTTTAGGCTCCGCCTCTTTCTGCTGTCATGACCACGGACCACGCAGTCTGCGACGCACCAACACTCATTTCAGCACACACACACACACACACACGAACACACACACACACACACTCTCTCTCTCACACACTCTCACACACACACACACACTCTCTCTCTCACACACTCTCACACACACACACACTCTCTCTCTCACACACTCTCACACACACACACACACACACACACACACATGCGCGGCGCTACCCTCGTAACGTTTAGAGTTGCGTTCGACAGTCTGAACGTGTCTGCAGCTAACAGCAGGTAGCGTGCGCTCTGATAATGGGAGGGGCTTAATGCTGTCACAGGTGTGTCGGGTTAGGGTCTGTTACGGAGTGTGACTCCGCCCTCTAGCGAGGTCACGGGTCAATGGAGCGCTCTGACATCACTGGGTTTGTGTCTCTCAGGAAGATTCTGCGTCTGGTCAAACACACTCTGGCGAGCGTGAGTGGCGTTCGTGACCAGGAGATGGCGTTGCTGGATGAGATGTTGGCGGTGTGCGCTCGGGAGGCGAGCAACAAGAGTCTGGAGTTGATCTTCAGTTCTCACCTGTTCTACCAGAACCGACAGGAGAGGTTCATCAGCAGCCTGGCAGGTGAGCATCATGTGACTGCAGGTAGACTCAGGTGAGCATCATGTGACTGCAGGTAGACTCAGGTGAGCATCATGTGACTACAGGTAGACTCAGGTGAGCATCATGTGACTACAGGTAGACTCAGGTGAGCATCATGTGACTACAGGTAGACTCAGGTGAGCATCATGTGACTGCAGGTAGACTCAGGTGAGCATCATGTGACTGCAGGTAGACTCAGGTGGTCATGTGACCTGTCGCAGACTCAGGTGGTCATGTGACCTGTCGCAGACTCAGGTGGTCATGTGACCTGTCGCAGACTCAGGTGGTCATGTGACCTGTCGTAGACTCAGGTGGTCATGTGACCTGTCGTAGACTCAGGTGGTCATGTGACCTGTCGTAGACTCAGGTGGTCATGTGACCTGTCGTTGCTCTCTCACAGATGAGTTGCCGAAGAAGGTGGACAGCATCACTCCGTACACGATGGCTCTGATTGCTAAATACGTTGCTCGCCATCGCCTGAGAGAGACTCGACTGCTGGACACCATCGCAGACTTCCTGGTGAAGAAGGCGGAGTACCTGGACAGTAAGGTGAGTTTGGGACCGTGGTCATGTGACCTTCAGTCCTCCTCTACCCCCCTTCATGTGTATGTGTGTGTCCTCAGGTGATCCAGAAGCTGGTGTTCCCGTTCAGCAGGATGAGTTACCGTCCGTCCGGGGAGCAGCAGTTCTTCTCTCGTCTCGAGGAAGTTGTTGAGCTGAAGGCGCTCAGCTCGCCGCTCGCCACCGTCAACATCCTCATGTCGCTGTTCCAGCTCGGACACTTCCCCGGCCCTGTACTGCACCGCGTCTTCTCCTCCGCCTTCATCAGCAACGTTACCAGTCAGTACTGAGCAACACAACACGGCTAGCAACACGCAACACAACATGGCTAGCAACCAGCAACACAACACGGCTAGCAACCACCAACACAACACGGCTAACAACCAGCAACACAACACGGCTAACAACGAGCAACATAACATGGCTAACAACGAGCAACACAACACGGCTAGCAACCAGCAACACAACACGGCTAGCAACCAGCAACACAACACGGCTAGCAACCAGCAACACAACACGGCTAGCAACCTGCAACATAACACGGCTAACAACCAGCAACACAACACGGCTAACAACGAGCAACATAACATGGCTAACAACGAGCAACATAACATGGCTAACAACGAGCAACACAACACGGCTAGCAACCAGCAACACAGTATGGCTAGCAACCAGCAACACAATACGGCTAGCAACACGCAACACAACACGGCTAGCAACCAGCAATACAACACGGCTAGCAACATGCAACACAACATGGCTAGCAACATGCAACACAACACGGCTAGCAACCAGCAACACAACACGGCTAGCAACTAGCAACACAACACGGCTAGCAACATGCAACACAACACGGCTAGCAACCAGCAACACAACACGGCTAGCAACCAGCAACACAACACGGCTAGCAACACGCAACACAACACGGCTAGCAACCAGCAACACAACACGGCTAGCAACACGCAACACAACACGGCTAGCAACCAGCAACACAGTATGGCTAGCAACCAGCAACACAATACGGCTAGCAACACGCAACACAACACGGCTAGCAACCAGCAATACAACACGGTTAGCAACATGCAACACAACATGGCTAGCAACATGCAACACAACACAGCTAGCAACCAGCAACACAACACGGCTAGCAACTAGCAACACAACACGGCTAGCAACATGCAACACAACACGGCTAGCAACCAGCAACACAACACGGCTAGCAACCAGCAACACAACACGGCTAGCAACACGCAACACAACACGGCTAGCAACCAGCAACACAACACGGCTAGCAACACGCAACACAACACGGCTAGCAACCAGCAACACAACACGGCTAGCAACCAGCAACACAACACGGCTAGCAACCAGCAACACAACATGGCTAGCAACCCGCAACATAACACGGCTAGCAACCAGCAACACAACACGGCTAGCAACCCGCAACATAACACGGCTAGCAACCAGCAACACAACACGGCTAGCAACCCGCAACATAACACAGCTAACAACCAGCAACACAACACGGCTAGCAACATGCAACACAACACGGCTAGCAACCAGCAACACAACACGGCTAGCAACACGCAACACAACACGGCTAGCAACCAGCAACACAACACGGCTAGCAACACGCAACACAACACGGCTAGCAACACGCAACACAACACGGCTAGCAACACGCAACACAACACGGCTAGCAACCAGCAACACAACACGGCTAGCAACCAGCAACACAACACGGCTAGCAACCAGCAACACAACATGGCTAACAACCAGCAACACAACACGGCTAACAACGAGCAACATAACATGGTTAACAACGAGCAACACAACACGGCTAGCAACCAGCAACACACCACGGCTAGCAACCAGCAACACACCATGGCTAGTAACACGCATTATATTGTTGTGACAGGACGTAGGTCATTAACAGTACCAGGTGTGTTGTTTTGACTCCGCCCCCTCACAGACAGCCCGTACGCTCTGATCGTGAGGCGGTACCTGTCTCTGCTGGATGCTGCCGTGGAGCTGGAGTTCAGGGACTACAATGGACCACGACTGCAGGACGCCCACAAGGTGCTGATGTTTGACCACGCCTTGACTGCTGATGAGGTCAACCGCAAGTACAGGTAGAACACCCAACCCTGGATTCATGCAGGTTCAGTCTGGGTTGAACTGGTCCTGGTGCAGGTTCAGTCTGGGTTGAACTGGTCCTGGTGTAGGTTCAGTCTGGGTTGAACTGGTCCTGGTGCAGGTTCAGTCTGGGTTGAACTGGTCCTGGTGCAGGTTCAGTCTGGGTTGAACTGGTCTTGGTGCAGGTTCAGTCTGGGTTGAACTGGTCCTGGTGCAGGTTCAGTCTGGGTTGAACTGGTCCTGGTGCAGGTTCAGTCTGGGTTGAACTGGTCCTGGTGTCCTTTCTGTCAGTTATAAAGGTCTGGTGGCCGAGGCTCTGAGACAACTGGTGGGAGAACACAACTACAAACAGGACGAAGTCCTGGCACCCGGGTACTACACAGGTAACCACTGAGGGTTCAGTGACTCGTTATTTGGTTGTTTGAGTGTCTGGTTAGTTGTTTGTTGACTAGTTGTTGGTTGCCTTGTCTGCAGACTTTGTGTTGTGGATCGACAGTTCTGGTCGGGTTCTGCCCATCAGGACTGGAGGTGGTTTATCTCTGAGCGTCGCCCCCCCGTCCTGCGTGGCACCGAAGCCTGCCGATGGCCCGGTTGCCATGATGACCTCAGAGTTCCAGAAGTTTTCTCCGTTTGCTGCTCTGGTGGACGAGGCCGAGCAGCCAGGTCAGGGGGGCGAGGCCATGGGGGTGACCATAGAGCCCAGATCCTTCCTGCCCCACCACATCCGCAGCAACACGGGTGCCGCAGCAGCTCCCGGGCCCCAGCGCCTGGGTAGTAATGGGGGCCCCCTGGACTACGGTCCCTACTACGGCCCCCCTGCAGAGTTCTACTCGGGTCTGCCCAAGGAGCATTCTCTGGAGAGCCAGGACAGCTCCACACTCAGCAGCCCCCCTTCCGACAGCCTGGCACAGCCGGGGGCCCCAGGACCTGCAGGGGCGCCAGCACCGGACTCACTCTTCCAGTTTTCCATTGGAAAGATCCTCGAGGACAAGGGGGGGGCAGGGACCCAGGGGGGCAAGGGGATAGACTGCGAGCTGCCCGGATTCTACGAGGGAGCCACATACCCAGAGGGGCCTGGAGACGACAGAGAGCCCCCCTCACCCCCACAGCTCCAACCCCCTGAAAGGACAGAAGCCGACGACCCCCCCACAGAACAGAGGTCCATCAGGAGGTGAGTCAGGCTTAGTATCAGCAAACCGGATTAATCAGAACCAGGACTCACTGTGCGTCTCTGCAGGGTCATCATGTCCGTCAACGACAAGTGGCACTACTGCCACAACTCTGAGGTCCTGGTGGGCTCCAGGGCCATGAGGGACCGCCACCTGAGGCTGCTGGGATACCTCATCTTACAGGTCAGACCCCGACCCCGTGTTGCTGTGTGCGAGGTCAGAGGTCACGTGTCTTTACCGCCTGTTTACGTGACCTGTTGTCTTCTTGTCCCCTCTCAGCTGCCGTACCACGAGCTGGAGAAGCTGAACGGCATCGAGGACGTGAAGCAGTACCTGCACAAGAAGCTTCTGGACCTCCCTCTATGACCCTGTGTGTGTGTGTGTGTGTGTGTGTGTGTGTGTGTGTGTGTGTGTGTGTGAGAGAATCATGTTTATTGGGCTGAACATCCTGTCAGTCCAACATGAGGGCAGAGAGCGACGTGTGTTCAGTCTGCTCTCAGCCAACACTAAATAATTTAAACCAAATGATTGACAGGTAGTGAGAGATGATTGACAGGTAGTGAGAGATGATTGACAGGTAGTGAGAGATGATTGACAGGTAGTGAGAGATGATTGACAGGTAGTGAGAGATGATTGACAGGTAGTGAGAGATGATTGACAGGTGTAGAGTCAGGTGTATCTGAGCGTACAGGTGGAGTTATCAGTCTGCTGTTTCTAAATCAGATCCATCATTTCTCTAACAATGAAGATCCCGACCCTGGTCCAGTCCAGTCCCGACCCTGGTCCAGTCCCGACCCTGGTCCAGTCCTGACCCTGGTCCAGTCCCGTGTGGTCCTCTGATATGAGTTCACTGCAGCTCTTTTAGAAGCTGTGCTGAAATGTCTCCTTGTTCTTTGAACGCACGCGATTTGTAGTCCCTGAACGTCTCATTGCTGAACGGAGGCTGCGATCTGATTGGTCGCTATGTGGATGAACAAACTTTATTTTATTTTATTTTTTGGAGGGGGGGGGGTGCGTGGGGTGGAATCTCTTTTTATAAAGTTTGGTAACCATGGTAACAAAGATGATGCATGTGTGGAACTGTTTTTCTTTTTCTGGCATCACTGTTTTCTAAACTGAGCTGAGAGCAGGGGCTGATGGGTTCTGTAGTCCAATCTGTAAGGGGGGGGGGGGGGGGGGTTACCATGGTAACAGGGCGTGCGCGTGCCAAAGGCCAGAAGGGTTAATGTGGGGCGAAAGTTCAGATTATTTATTTGTGTATCAGGTGGAAAGAAGAAAGTTTGTTTATATTCTAAAAATATATTAAATCAAATAAAAGCTGAAATAATGCAAATGGTTTGTTTACTTTTTTTGGGGGGGGGGGGAGGGGGGGGTGATGATGTCACAGTGAGGTCACAGTGAGGTGTTGCTGTGATGTCATGGTGTGTTTAATCGTCACATCAGACCACAAACATGAGAAAAAAAAGTGCTTTTATTTGTTTATAGTTTTCTCCGGCAGGCAGCTGATTGGAGGCTGAACACTGGCTCCTCCCATAACGGTAACACTGCCAATAGGCCCCGCCCCTCCCCCTGCCTGTCAATCTGTACAACTGCACCCCGTCATCAACCCACAGAAATAAAACAGTCTCCACCCGTCTGAAATGTCAATCAGATAAAAACCAACAAACACTATAAAAAACAAACAAGTAACAAAACGCTCGTCCAGGCTCCGCCTCTTTAAGACGGGAGGTGGGAGGGGCAAGAGTGAGCGCAGTGTGACTTCACTTCTTATTGGTCTGCCATGTTGATTGGCACATGAGGAGGCGTGGCCTGCACAGCCTTTCCTCTCCAATGAGGTGAAGGGGTGGGGCTAGTCAGAATCCGAGTCGCTGGATTCTTCAGAGGAAGACTGATCTTCATCATCCTCGTCATCCTCGTCCTCGTTCTAAGAAAAACAAAAGTGAAGTTTAAAGGAATTCTCATTGGTTCGTAAGAGCACTGCAGGCCCCGCCCACTAAAGTACAAGATTCTTATGGTGCGTTTTCCTCAAACCTAACTTTGGACAAACACTTCACTGATCTTCCTCGCTGCATTAAAACATTGAAGCCAGAAGAACGACAGCGTGGAGCGTTGGACTGTCCGAGCAGCACCTGAATGCAGCATTATTTACATGTGTGTGTTCCCTGCATGTCAGCTCGTAGAGATGACCACAAACATCATCTTTCTCCACACAGCCTGTTAGCTTAGCTTCCAAGCCACATGGCAGACAGTGAAGTCCCGCCCACTGATCTGTGATAGGTCTGTAGCTTCAGCGGTCAAAAACCCTGCTATCCAATCACGTGAGCGGCTCCTTTTCAGAAAATAAACATGGAGCTTTCCCGTCTCTGGGGAAATGAGGGCGGGACGCTCGAGCAGGTGTCTCAGTATGATGATGTTATTTAAGGGCTCATTTTGAAAGGATTGAGAATCCTTAAAGCCACCCGAAGTGAACAGGTTAGGGTTAAGGTTAAACTTCACCTCATCATCTTCATCGTCATCCTCGCTGTCAGTGGATCCTGACGTCTCGTCATCTTCGTCAGAGTCTGACGAGTCGCTCTTCTCCTCGTCAGAGTCCGACATGTCCTGCTGCAGGACGAACAGACCAGGCGTCAGGTATTACACCTTAAACCATTCTTCTTCATGTTACCGTGACCATGTGTGCTGTGTGTTACCTTTGCGCGGTACGCCATGGCCCGCTTGGCCACCCCAACAGTCTGTGCGACGGCTCTCGAGCTCGCCGCCTTCCCCTTCGCCGTCACTCGGACTTTAGCTCCAGGACTGCTGCGGACTTTAGCGGTGCTGCGACGTTTCTGAAGAACAAACAAACAAACATGGACAAATCAGGGTACATGCTAACGTTACGTTAGCTTAAAGATGGGGGAATCTCATCTTCACAAACGGTTAGCTTAATGCTACCCCCCCAGTAGTACTTAGACTTTGTTCAGGCTGCTAACCAAATCTGATCAGAATCCGATCTAACTGATTGACGATCCACAATAGGCCCGAAATATGCTCAATGTTAGATACGCAGCCGACAACGCAGGAGACGCACTTGCGTACCTGGCGTTGGCGGATACAACTACGCGTCCGCAAGTTGTAGTATCGTCAGTCCCGCTAGAGGCGCTCGTGGGCTTAATATATACAGTCGCTGGTTTCTATGGTTTCCCCGGACGTTTGGCGGTTGACGAGCGTTTTTTTAAAAAGGACGGAACAGGACACGATGTTTGAGGAGCGTTTGATGGCCTCTATTGGCCGTTGGTGGGGTAGTTAGTGTAGCACTAGGATTGCTGTGATTGAATGTAAACAACAAACCGACGTTTTCCGGCCCACACAAACGGTAGACACACCGAGCTCTATTTGGCAGCCTGCCCCCTACAGGAGGCCTCCGGTAAGACACGTATGTTACGTTTGGACTTTGCGAGTCATGATTGGATACGAGCTGAGTCATGATTGGAAACGAGCTGAGTCATGATTGGAAACGAGCTGAGTCATGATTGGAAACGAGCTGAGTCATGATTGGAAACGAGCTGAGTCATGATTGGAAACGAGCTGAGTCATGATTGGAAACAGGCTGAGTCATGATTGGAAACGAGCCGAGTCATGATTGGAAACGAGCTGAGTCATGATTGGAAACGAGCTGAGTCATGATTGGATACGAGCCGAGTCATGATTGGATACGAGCCGAGTCATGATTGGATACGAGCTGAGTCATGATTGGATACGAGCTGAGTCATGATTGGATACGAGCTGAGTCATGATTGGAAACGAGCCGAGTCATGATTGGAAACAGGCTGAGTCATGAACAGGCTGAGTCATGATTGGAAACGAGCCGAGTCATGATTGGATACGAGCTGAGTCATGATTGGAAACGAGCTGAGTCATGATTGGAAACGAGCCGAGTCATGATTGGATGGATGAGCAGCATGGTTTAAAGAGAACAGACTCACCGAGGTCGAGAACTCTTTGTAGACGGCTCGATTCTGCGGAGACAGCGACTGAAGACAAAAACAGAAGACAGCATGTTTGATGTGTCATTTAGAGCACGGGGGACTGAAGACGTCCTCTTCCAGCCTTTTGGACAGAAACTCAGGAAAGTGATGACAGAGTTATCAGGACGACGTGGAGCCAGCAGCTCACCTTGACCCAGGCCTCCAGCTCGGCCTTGTACTCCACCTGCTGCTCCTCCACCTGCTTCTTGTACTTGTCCTTCTGACTCTGGCTCAGTTTGTGCCACCTCTTCCCGATCTCCACCATCCGCTCCTTCAGGCTGAAGTGGTTCAGCTCCCCATTGGTCAGCAGCTCCTGGGAGAACATCTGATAGCCGCTCCTATTGGACGAGTACAGGCGCTGGTTAAGATTCAGACAGGCGTGTAGGAGAGGAAAGACCTGAACACTTCTAAACCAAACTGTGTCATTGGCTGGAGGATTGTGGGCGGTCTCAGATCAGTCGTGGTCATATCTGTGACAGGATCAAAGATGGCCGACAGTATTAGACTTTTTTCTGTCTTACTCGTTTGTTTGATCTGACTCATTGATCCGCTCTTTTTAAACCAACCAATAGAAATACAGCGATGAGCTCAGGCCTTCTTCCCAACACTGACATCACAGTTAACCTCGTCGCCCTCGCCACAACCATCAGTACACACACTGTGATCATGTGACCCTCTTAAAGGAACAGTGTCACTCACACTGGAGGTTTCTTTGGTTCTCCATCAAACTTGGGTTTCCTCTGAGGCTGACCGGCTGCAGGAGTCCTCATCTCCAACAGCTCCCTCTGCAGGACACCGAGAGTCAGTACAACACGCCAGCTTTAAACATGAACGAGCACAGGGAGGAAACATGGCGTCTGCAGCCTTAGCATGTGGGGGGGGGGGGGGGGCTCAGTATGGGAGGGGGCGTGGCTCACTGACCACGGGTTGGTACTGAACCTCGTAACGCTTCTGGTCCTCTGCCGCCTTCTTGATCCACGGGATCTTCTCTTTCTTCTCCATCGACTTCCAGGCCGCCTCCATGCCCGCCTGCGCCTTCCTGCGGTCACTCTGTGAGTCACATGACCAGCAGAGTGTTAACGTGAGTCACCTGCTGCACCCGTGCCCCTCCTTCTCTAAGTGTAGACTGCTCACTCTGTATTTGGCCAGGTAGTCTCCGATCACGCTGTGCTGCCACATCTCCTCCGCTGTTTTGGGCGTCTCTGGAAGCTTCGTCGTCTTCTTCCCATCTCGCCGCTCTTTGGGATTTCCAGCAGGAACCCAGACTTCAGGCTCCGCCTGGGATCAAACAAAATCACAACCCCCGATGGGTGAGTTTACAGGTACTCAGTAACAACCACAGGTGTTCAAAGAAGCACAATAATGGTGCGGACAGATCCTCGTGTCTGAAGAGCGTCACACCTTGACTGAAGGGGATTTGGCTCTATGTGGGCTGGATGCCACGCCCCCTCCTACTTTGCTCCCGCCCAGTTTCTCCTCAGTCATGACTCGGTCTCGTTCCTCCTCCGGGAGACTCTGAAACATGACATGATGAGTCAGAACATCTGATGCTTCAGTCTGCCTGACCTGAAGGCCGATGACTCAGCAGGTGACGTACCTCCAGGAACCTCTGCAGGTCGATGTCGTACTGCTTCTTCCTCTGATCAAACACAAACAAACATGTTAGCCTGTTAGCTTCTTCCTCTGATCAAACACAAACAAACATGTTAGCCTGTTAGCTTCTTCCTCTGATCAAACACAAACAAACATGTTAGCCTGTTAGCTTCTTCCTCTGATCAAACACAAACAAACATGTTAGCCTGTTAGCTTCTTCCTCTGATCAAACACAAACAAACATGTTAGCCTGTTAGCTTCTTCCTCTGATCAAACACAAACAAACATGTTAGCCTGTTAGCTTCTTCCTCTGATCAAACACAAACAAACATGTTAGCCTGTTAGCTTCTTCCTCTGATCAAACACAAACAAACATGTTAGCCTGTTAGCTTCTTCCTCTGATCAAACACAAACAAACATGTTAGCCTGTTAGCTTCTTCCTCTGATCAAACACAAACAAACATGTTAGCCTGTTAGCTTCTTCCTCTGATCAAACACAAACAAACATGTTAGCCTGTTAGCTTCTTCCTCTGATCAAACACAAACAAACATGTTAGCCTGTTAGCTTCTTCCTCTGATCAAACACAAACAAACATGTTAGCCTGTTAGCTTCTTCCTCTGATCAAACACAAACAAACATGTTAGCCTGTTAGCTTCTTCCTCTGATCAAACACAAACAAACATGTTAGCCTGTTAGCTTCTTCCTCTGATCAAACACAAACAAACATGTTAGCCTGTTAGCTTCTTCCTCTGATCAAACACAAACAAACATGTTAGCCTGTTAGCTTCTTCCTCTGATCAAACACAAACAAACATGTTAGCCTGTTAGCTTCTTCCTCTGATCAAACACAAACAAACATGTTAGTCTGTTAGCTTCTTCCTCTGATCAAACACAAACAAACATGTTAGCCTGTTAGCTTCTTCCTCTGATCAAACACAAACAAACATGTTAGCCTGTTAGCTTCTTCCTCTGATCAAACACAAACAAACATGTTAGCCTGTTAGCTTCTTCCTCTGATCAAACACAAACAAACATGTTAGCCTGTTAGCTTCTTCCTCTGATCAAACACAAACAAACATGTTAGCCTGTTAGCTTCTTCCTCTGATCAAACACAAACATGTTAGCCTGTTAGCTTCTTCCTCTGAGCAAACGCAAACAAACATGTTAGCCTGTTAGCTTCTTCCTCTGATCAAACACAAACATGTTAGCCTGTTAGCTTCTTCCTCTGATCAAACACAAACATGTTAGCCTGTTAGCTTCTTCCTCTGAGCAAACACAAACAAACATGTTAGCCTGTTAGCTTCTTCCTCTGATCAAACACAAACATGTTAGCCTGTTAGCTTCTTCCTCTGATCAAACACAAACATGTTAGCCTGTTAGCACTGACCTGCTCGCAGCGTTTCTGAAACATGTCCTTCTCTTTCTGCGTCATCATCTTCCACTGTTTACTGCACAGAACCATCCGCTCCGTGCTCGGGACGTCCTTCATGTTCACCATCAGCTCCGCACAGTACAAAGAGTACCCGTTACTAGCACAACACATGGATTAGCACCTGCACCGTAGCACCATTAGCATCATTAGCATAGCCTGGAGGACTTACGGTGGAGGTTTTGTCGGCCGTCCGTCAAACTTGTCCTTGAGCTGTCGCTCAGCTTTAGTGAGGACGGAGCGAACGTGTTCCTCCGAGTTCGAGTCAGGATGAGCCTCGTGATAGGCTCTCATACTGCCCTACACACACACACACACACACACACACACAGTTAGTTTGACCCTTGACCTCTGACTGCAGGCTGTGTATTTGATGGGACAGGTTCGTACCGCGTAGTCTTTCTGCAGCTCCAGGGCCTTACTGATCCACTTGAGTCTCCTCTTGTCAGTGAGCTGAGACCACTGTCTCCTCAGAGCCTCCTTCAGCTCCTTCTGACTCACCTGCACACACACACACACACACACACACACATTTAGATCTGACTCACACACACGTTTAGATGTGTGTGTGTGTGTGTGTGTGTGTGTACCTCCGGGTGCAGCTTCATGTAGGCCTTCTTCTCGTGGTTGTACCACAGCTGTTGGGGGGTTTTGGGTTTCTCGGGCAGGTCGGACTTCTTCCTCTCCTCGATGAGCTCAGGATGATCCTCCCTGCAGGTAAGCTAACGTTAGCAACATGCTGAAGCCATGCTAACAGGTGAACAGGTGAGGGAGTGCTGGACTCACTTGAATCGGGCCATGTTCTTCTCAAACTCCTCCTTCTCTCTCTGAAACTCGCTGATGTATTTTTGCTGCATGAAGAGAGAGACAGGGTTTAACATGTGGGCGGAGCCACAGGGTGCTGACATACATGAAGGTTTGGGGGGGGGGGTGCAGACCTTCTTCTTCTCGGGCAGCTCCTTGTACTTCTTGGACAGGATCTTGGTCAGGTCCAGGTTGCTCATCTCAGGGTGGATTTTGGCGTATTTGGCTCGTTTCTCCATGAAGAAGCGAAAGTACGGCGTCAGAGGTTTTTTAGGGAAGTCTGGATGAGTCTGATTGGACGAGAGAGGGAATCAGATAACACACACACACTGATCACACACACACACACACACACACACACTGATCACACACACACACACACACACTGATCACACACACACTGATCACACACACACTGATCTCTCACACACACAGATCACACACACACACACACACACACACTGATCACACACACACACACACACACACACACTGATCACACACACACACACTGATCACACACACACACACACACACACTGATCACACACACACACACACTGATCACACACACACACACACACACACACTGATCACACACACACACACTGATCACACACACACACACACACACACTGATCACACACACACACACACACTGATCACACAC
>NC_136697.1:29126758-29139258 GCF_947650265.1 Symphodus melops | reverse complement strand
GAGAGCTAACGTGCTAAAGTGTTTAATATTACAGCTCCATTTAGAGAGAAAGAAGAAGAAATAAGACAGAAACGGTTTAAACACCGGACGGAGGCTCAATTTAACACGTGCAGCACATTATCACATCATTTAGCAAAAACAGTTAAAATGAGAAAAACCGTCGAAAAGGCTTTTTTCGGTGATTAAAACATGAGTAAAATGTCGGAGGGACCCGTCTGCTGTGGACTGTGTCCCGTTTTAACAGCTGTGTGTGGTGGTTTCGGGGCTGAGCGGGCTGGATGTAATCCTGCTGCCCCACAAGCTTCACTGCGAAGCCGCCATCAAGGTTCTGCTGACTCGGGGACGAATGAGCAGAAAACCCCAGAAATCTGTTTAAAATCACACCGAGCTACTTACCTGAAGATTCAGACAGATACCCAGGTTAATACTGCACACAGCGGTGGTCGTTTGGATTATTTGGGGACTTTCCGAGTGTGTTTTTTTCAGTCGTAAACCCCGGGGAGTCAGGTCGAAACGAATCCGACAAAAGGAGCGTCTAGTCCGGTATGAAACTCCGCCCAGCGCCGCAGGGGGAGGAACTCCGGGGGAAAACATGAGGACAAAGGCGGAGGATGAAACCAGAGACAGCGGCTACAACAGCAGCAAAGGCCGCTTACAAACACTTCACACCTTAAACTGGAGGTTTTAAAATATCATTGGACTAAAGTGTGCAGTGATGAATTTACAGACATGTAAGTGCCTCAGCGTCCTCTCCTGGATCTACCCTTCAGACTTCAACCAGGGTCCGGGTCCAGATGCTGAACCGGCGGGGAAACGGAGGACCGGGGCCCGGCTGGGGACGCGTAGAGCGGCTGCCCGGGAGCCTCGGGCCCGGGAGCCTCAGGTCCGGGAGCCTCGGGCCCTGAATCAACGACCCAAAGTGTCCAGAAAGACTTCAGGTGTGCCGGCAGCTCCGCTCTCTCTCAGCGGCTAACCAGCAGCATCCACATGGCATCCTGCCCGCTCACAACACACCGTGTGCCGGGTCTGAACACCCGACTCACCGCTCCCCTCCCACCCAGAGCTGATACACAAACTGATCAATCAGACTATCGAACACCTGTCCTCCCTCCTCCGGTAGGGGGGTCCAAATCAACCTGTTCAACGTTTAGAAGAATAAATTCTAATTAAAGTACTTTAATACGTTTTTTTAACATTCACTGGGATTTGACCTGTTTATTCACTTTGTCACATTACAGTTTGTGATACTCTGATGTTTTTCTTACAGTTTCAATTTTTCTTTTTTTCTTTTCTAGACTCAAAGTGCCTTTACACCTACACATTCACACACTGATGGTAGAGGCTGCTGCAGAGTAAAGAGTCCATCAGTATTAACTCATCCATTCAGACACATTCACACACTGATGGTAGAGGCTGCTGCAGAGTCCATCAGTATGAACTCATCCATTCATACACATTCACACACTGATGGTAGAGGCTGCTGCAGAGTCCATCAGTATGAACTCATCCATTCATACACATTCACACACTGATGGTAGAGGCTGCAGCAGAGTCCATCAGTATGAACTCATCCATTCATACACATTCACACACTGATGGTAGAGACTGCTGCAGAGTCCATCAGTATGAACTCATCCATTCATACACATTCACACACTGATGGTAGAGGCTGCTGCAGAGTAAAGAGTCCATCAGTATGAACTCATCCATTCATACACATTCACACACTGATGGTAGAGGCTGCAGCAGAGTCCATCAGTATGAACTCATCCATTCATACACATTCACACACTGATGGTAGAGACTGCTGCAGAGTCCATCAGTATGAACTCATCCATTCATACACATTCACACACTGATGGTAGAGGCTGCTGCAGAGTAAAGAGTCCATCAGTATGAACTCATCCATTCATACACATTCACACACTGATGGTAGAGGCTGCTGCAGAGTAAAGAGGACATCAGTATGAACTCATCCATTCATACACATTCACACACTGATGGTAGAGGCTGCTGCAGAGTCCATCAGTATTAACTCATCCATTCTTACACATATATGCTGACAACCAGCAGGGGTCGGTAGAACATCACAGCTGCTTCCTGACAGTCAGAACCATAGAAGAAGAAAGAAGAAGCAGGAAGTGTTTGGAGCAGCAGTGAAAAGAGATTAGCCTGATTAGCCTGCAGGCTAACGCTCCGTGATATGACTTTTGTAAGCTGAACAGTAAGTTGGTTTTTTTCTCTTGTTCTGTAAAACCGTCGCGTTGTATTTACGTCGATTCACGGGCGCGTAGCCGACGCTGTTAGCATGTAGCTTAGCAGTATCTTGTGTCAGGCTGTTACCTGTTAGCTCAGAGTTGTAGTTCTACGATGAAGTGAATCCGGGTGAGCTGCAGTTACAGATCTGTGATCAGCAGACAGGTGAACATCAGGTACACCTGTCCGTGCCACTTTCTAAACTGTTCACTTTGGTTTGGTTCTGTTGGAGGGAAGTCTTTGAATTCCAAACACCTGTCTCTGTCACAGTCTGAACACCTGTCTCTGTCACAGTCTGAACACCTGTCTCTGTCACAGTCTGAACACCTGTCTCTATCACAGTCTGAACACCTGTCTCTGTCACAGTCTGAACACCTGTCTCTGTCACAGTCTGAACACCTGTCTCTATCACAGTCTGAACACCTGTCTCTGTCACAGTCTGAACACCTGTCTCTGTCACAGTCTGAACACCTGTCTCTATCACAGTCTGAACACCTGTCTCTATCACAGTCTGAACACCTGTCTCTGTCACAGTCTGAACACCTGTCTCTATCACAGTCTGAACACCTGTCTCTGTCACAGTCTGAACACCTGTCTCTGTCACAGTCTGAACACCTGTCTCTATCACAGTCTGAACACCTGTCTCTGTCACAGTCTGAACACCTGTCTCTATCACTCACAGTCTGAACACCTGTCTCTGTCACAGTCTGAACACCTGTCTCTGTCACAGTCTGAACACCTGTCTCTATCACTCACAGTCTGAACACCTGTCTCTGTCACAGTCTGAACACCTGTCTCTATCACTCACAGTCTGAACACCTGTCTCTGTCACAGTCTGAACACCTGTCTCTATCACAGTCTGAACACCTGTCTCTGTCACAGTCTGAACACCTGTCTCTGTCACAGTCTGAACACCTGTCTCTATCACAGTCTGAACACCTGTCTCTGTCACAGTCTGAACACCTGTCTCTATCACTCACAGTCTGAACACCTGTCTCTGTCACAGTCTGAACACCTGTCTCTGTCACAGTCTGAACACCTGTCTCTGTCACAGTCTGAACACCTGTCTCTGTCACTCACAGTCTGAACACCTGTCTCTGTCACAGTCTGAACACCTGTCTCTGTCACAGTCTGAACACCTGTCTCTGTCACAGTCTGAACACCTGTCTCTATCACAGTCTGAACACCTGTCTCTATCACAGTCTGAACACCTGTCTCTGTCACAGTCTGAACACCTGTCTCTGTCACAGTCTGAACACCTGTCTCTGTCACAGTCTGAACACCTGTCTCTATCACAGTCTGAACACCTGTCTCTGTCACAGTCTGAACACCTGTCTCTATCACAGTCTGAACACCTGTCTCTGTCACAGTCTGAACACCTGTCTCTGTCACAGTCTGAACACCTGTCTCTGTCACAGTCTGAACACCTGTCTCTATCACAGTCTGAACACCTGTCTCTATCACAGTCTGAACACCTGTCTCTATCACAGTCTGAACACCTGTCTCTGTCACAGTCTGAACACCTGTCTCTGTCACTCACAGTCTGAACACCTGTCTCTATCACTCACAGTCTGAACACCTGTCTCTGTCACAGTCTGAACACCTGTCTCTGTCACTCACAGTCTGAACACCTGTCTCTGTTACAGTCTGAACACCTGTCTCTGTCACAGTCTGAACACCTGTCTCTGTCACAGTCTGAACACCTGTCTCTATCACTCACAGTCTGAACACCTGTCTCTGTCACAGTCTGAACACCTGTCTCTGTCACAGTCTGAACACCTGTCTCTGTCACAGTCTGAACACCTGTCTCTGTCACTCACAGTCTGAACACCTGTCTCTATCACTCACAGTCTGAACACCTGTCTCTGTCACAGTCTGAACACCTGTCTCTATCACAGTCTGAACACCTGTCTCTGTCACAGTCTGAACACCTGTCTCTATCACTCACAGTCTGAACACCTGTCTCTGTCACAGTCTGAACACCTGTCTCTATCACAGTCTGAACACCTGTCTCTGTCACAGTCTGAACACCTGTCTCTGTCACAGTCTGAACACCTGTCTATCACAGTCTGAACACCTGTCTCTGTCACAGTCTGAACACCTGTCTCTATCACTCACAGTCTGAACACCTGTCTCTGTCACAGTCTGAACACCTGTCTCTATCACAGTCTGAACACCTGTCTCTGTCACTCACAGTCTGAACACCTGTCTCTGTCACAGTCTGAACACCTGTCTCTATCACAGTCTGAACACCTGTCTCTATCACAGTCTGAACACCTGTCTATCACAGTCTGAACACCTGTCTCTGTCACAGTCTGAACACCTGTCTCTATCACTCACAGTCTGAACACCTGTCTCTGTCACAGTCTGAACACCTGTCTCTATCACAGTCTGAACACCTGTCTCTGTCACTCACAGTCTGAACACCTGTCTCTGTCACAGTCTGAACACCTGTCTCTATCACAGTCTGAACACCTGTCTCTGTCACAGTCTGAACACCTGTCTCTGTCACAGTCTGAACACCTGTCTCTGTCACAGTCTGAACACCTGTCTCTGTCACAGTCTGAACACCTGTCTCTGTCACAGTCTGAACACCTGTCTGTCACAGTCTGAACCCCACTCTATAAACTGACTCCGCCCCCTTTTCCACCTGGTGTTTGTTTTCAGTGAGAGCGTTCTTAGAGTGTGTATGAGAACCCTAACCCGCCTTTTTCCAGTGGTCGCTTCCATAAATTAAGGGTGTGTCAGTCTTTTCTTGCTGTTACCGTGGCAACAGGCGGGTATTAATGCTCAAGTCCAAGGCTCCATGTCTGATGTGTAAAATGTCACTTGTCTCTGGTGTTGATGCTAAGTCCCGCCCCCTGTGTGCAGGTGACCCGTGTGACTTCAGTGGGCGTTGCCGTGGGCGATGGCTCTGATTGAAGGCATAGGAGACGAGGTGACGCTGCTGTTCGCCTCCCTGCTGCTCCTCCTGGTGCTGCTGCTCGCCTGGATCTCCACCCGCACCTCTGAGCCCCCTGAACACCTGTTCACCTCGGCCACAGGCCCCGCCCCCTCCCTGAGGACCAGCACGGCCCACAATGAAACACCCCCAGCTTCCACCGCCTCTTCAGCCTCATCCTCCTCCAGCTCTGTGACTGACAGCTCTCAGGCAGAAGCTCCGCCCATCAACTCCTCCACCCAGGAGGAAAAGGGTGAAGGGGGAGGGAGGGGGGAGGAGTCAGGAGGGGGAGGAGATGATATCAGAAGCAGAGGAGGAGAAGAAGGAGAGTCCTCCTCCTCTCAGAGAAACATGGTGGTCAGACTGAAGTTCTTAAACGACACGGAGAGGACGGCTCAGGTGGGACCGCACGACACCATCGGATACATCAAACGGTAAACGCTTAACCTCGATATTACTGAAATACGTCTGTGATTCTACTTGTCTCTGACCTTTGACCTTCCGTGTGACCTTCCAGAACCTTCTTTGCGGGTCAGGAGCAGCAGGTGCGGCTCATCTATCAGGGTCAGCTGCTGCAAGACGACGCTCAGACTATGGCCTCTCTTAACCTGGTCCATAACTGCGTCCTGCACTGTCACATCTCCCAGCACGCCAGCCGTGGGGCGGCGGGGGGGCCGCGGCCCGCCGACCAGGTGCAGGTGGCTTTGAACGTGGGTGGGCTGATGGTGCCCCTGCTGGTCCTCATGCTGTCCGTGTTGTGGTACTGTCAGATCCAGTACCGGCAGTTCTTCACGGCCCCGGCCACCGCCTCGCTGGTCGGAGTCACCATCTTCCTCAGCCTGGTGGCCTTCGGAGTCTACCGCCGCTAGCCGCTCTATGATAGGCTGCTGCTGTGATGTCATCAGCCAGGGCGGAGCTCTTTCTTTGACCTCTGACCTCTCCCGCCTGCGGGAAGACGGACGCTTCTAGAGTCCATGTCTGTTTCTTTTGCCACGGAGACGCTGAGTGTTTCTGAGGACTTTAATTTTTAGATCCTATTTCTCTGTAGGTTCCTCATCATCGTGCCTCTTTCTTTGTGTAGTTCTGGTCCTGGAGGGGTCTGGTTCAGACCAGCTGACTGTAGACCGGATCTGTGAGTGCGCGTGTGTGTGAGTGAGTGAGTGAGAGAGAACAGTTATGTTTCAATGAAATCTGAGCTTTTCAACAGACAAAATTCTATTAAATCATTTATTTATCTTGTTGTGTCCATCGTGTTTATTTAACTCCATCAATACAACCAGTCTGGACCAGCACCACCAGTCTGGACCAGCACCACCAGTCTGGACCAGCACCACCAGTCTGAGGACCAGCACCACCAGTCTGAGGACCAGCACCACCAGTCTGAGGACCAGCACCACCAGTCTGAGGACCAGCACCACCAGTCTGGACCAGCACCACCAGTCTGAGGACCAGCACCACCAGTCTGAGGACCAGCACCACCAGTCTGAGGACCAGCACCACCAGTCTGAGGACCAGCACCACCAGTCTGAGGACCAGCACCACCAGTCTGAGGACCAGCACCACCAGTCTGAGGACCAGCACCACCACCAGTCTGAGGCCCAGCACCACCACCAGTCTGAGGACCAGCACCACCACCAGTCTGAGGACCAGCACCACCACCAGTCTGAGGACCAGCACCACCACCAGTCTGGACCAGCACCACCACCAGTCTGAGGACCAGCACCACCAGTCTGAGGACCAGCAGCAGCACTCGATGTTCTGAATCTGGTTGACATACATTACATCACCAGTATGTCAGACTGGTGCTGCTGGTCCTCAGACTGGTGCTGCTGGTCCTCAGACTGGTGCTGCTGGTCCTCAGACTGGTGCTGCTGGTCCTCAGACTGGTGCTGCTGGTCCTCAGACTGGTGCTGCTGGTCCTCAGACTGGTGCTGCTGGTCCTCAGACTGGTGCTGAACTTAAAGCTGTGTTCACACAGGTTAAACGTCCTCTCTTTATCCTGTTGAGTTCACGTCTCCTCATGTTCTTCTGATGGCTGTGTGAGCAGTGCTGCAGCTCCTTCCTCTCCAGGCTCCGCCTCTTACACACCTGATCCTCTCCAGGCTCCGCCTCTTACACACCTGATCCTCTCCAGGCTCCGCCTCTTACACGCCTGATCCTCTCCAGGCTCCGCCTCTTACACGCCTGATCCTCTCCGGGCTCCGCCTCTTACACACCTGTTCCTCTCCGGGCTCCGCCTCTTACACACCTGATCCTCTCCAGGCTCCGCCTCTTACACACCTGATCCTCTCCGGGCTCCGCCTCTTACACACCTGATCCTCTCCAGGCTCCGCCTCTTACACACCTGATCCTCTCCGGGCTCCGCCTCATAAGATATACCTCCCTAACAGGTCTGAGTGACCCCTCGGTCTGAGTGACCCCTCGGTCTGAGTGACCCCTCGGTCTCAGTGACCCCCCCCCACTGAAACAGGAAGCCCAGACTTTGTACTGAACTAATTGATAACCAGCAGAATGCTGCTGCCTTTATTTGTGATGAAAGGCCACCTCCTCCTGCCACCTTCAGGTCACTGAAACACAAACAGATCACTCACATTTACACGCTGCACCTGAATGCATCATCTTTTCAAACAGTGACCTCGGGGTCACAGGTGATTTAGCAGAGACGTCAGAACAGGTGTGCACACATTCAGATTAAGCAGCACAATGACTGAATATCACACAACATATAACCTGTCTGCAGGTGAGCAGTGATGTCACTGTGATGTCACTACCTGTATCTGAGCCGCCAGGTGTTCAGGAAGCTGAACTCCTGCAGCCTCCAGCAGCACAATGCTTTCTGTCAGACAGAAACGCCAGGAGGAGGAGTCTTCATCACCATCGTTTCCATGGTGACTCACCTGCTGCAGACTGAACACACAAAGGTACAGTCCTTCAGGTCTCAGGTGAGTTTACCTGTCTGAGTCCTTCAGGTCTCAGGTGAGTTTACCTGTCTGACAGTGAGTCCTTCAGGTCTCAGGTGAGTTTACCTGTCTGACAGTGAGTCCTTCAGGTCTCAGGTGAGTTTACCTGTCTGAGTGAGTCCTTCAGGTCTCAGGTGAGTTTACCTGTCTGAGTGAGTCCTTCAGGTCTCAGGTGAGTTTACCTGTCTGACAGTGAGTCCTTCAGGTCTCAGGTGAGTTTACCTGTCTGAGTGAGTCCTTCAGGTCTCAGGTGAGTTTACCTGTCTGACAGTGAGTCCTTCAGGTCTCAGGTGAGTTTACCTGTCTGACAGTGAGTCCTTCAGGTCTCAGGTGAGTTGACCTGTCTGACAGTGAGTCCTTCAGGTCTCAGGTGAGTTTACCTGTCTGAGTGAGTCCTTCAGGTCTCAGGTGAGTTTACCTGTCTGACAGTGAGTCCTTCAGGTCTCAGGTGAGTTTACCTGTCTGACAGTGAGTCCTTCAGGTCTCAGGTGAGTTTACCTGTCTGACAGTGAGTCCTTCAGGTCTCAGGTGAGTTTACCTGTCTGACAGTGAGTCCTTCAGGTCTCAGGTGAGTTTACCTGTCTGACAGTGAGTCCTTCAGGTCTCAGGTGAGTTTACCTGTCTGACAGTGAGTCCTTCAGGTCTCAGGTGAGTTTACCTGTCTGAGTGAGTCCTTCAGGTCTCAGGTGAGTTTACCTGTCTGACAGTGAGTCCTTCAGGTCTCAGGTGAGTTTACCTGTCTGTGAGTGAGTCCTTCAGGTCTCAGGTGAGTTTACCTGTCTGTGAGTGAGTCCAGCAGGTAATCAGTGTACATGTGTGTCCAGACGGTGATGATTGACAGCAGGGCCTCTTTGAAAGGTCGGAGGTTGACCTGGAGCCAGTTGAGCAGAGTGATGACATCATCCAGGTGAGCCACCTCATTGCTGAGTGTTTGGAGCAATTCGATCTGAAACAGGAAGATGAAGGTGATGCTCACAGACAGCAGATACCTGAGGTAGGTGAGGTCACAGGTACACTCATACAGGTGTGTCTCACCTCTCTCCAGAAGTCCTTTAGGGTGGGCGGAGTTACATCAGCCTCCAGCTCATCAGCTTCGAGCTGTCTGCCATACATCAGGAAATCCTCCATCACCTCCTTACTGTCGCTCTCCCACAGGTACGAGTAAATGTCAAGCTCCGCCCTCAAACGCTCCGCCTCCTCCCTCACCTGAACCAGGTGACACATCACTTCCTGTTCCAGTTCACAGAGCTCAGGACGCTGCTGCAGAGACACCTGGAGAGAGAGAGAGACAGGTGAGATAAAGGTAAGGTGCTATGAGAGTAGACAGGTGAGATAAAGGTAAGGTGCTATGAGAGTAGACAGGTGAGATAAAGGTAAGGTGCTATGAGAGTAGACAGGTGAGATAAAGGTAAGGTGCTATGAGAGTAGACAGGTGAGATAAAGGTAAGGTGCTATGAGAGTAGACAGGTGAGATACAGGTAAGGTGCTATGAGAGTAGACAGGTGAGATAAAGGTAAGGTGCTATGAGAGTAGACAGGTGAGATAAAGGTAAGGTGCTATGAGAGTAGACAGGTGAGATAAAGGTAAGGTGCTATGAGAGTAGACAGGTGAGATAAAGGTAAGGTGCTATGAGAGTAGACAGGTGAGATAAAGGTAAGGTGCTATGAGAGTAGACAGGTGAGATAAAGGTAAGGTGCTATGAGAGTAGACAGGTGAGATAAAGGTAAGGTGCTATGAGAGTAGACAGGTGAGATAAAGGTAAGGTGCTATGAGAGTAGACAGGTGAGATAAAGGTAAGGTGCTATGAGAGTAGACAGGTGAGATACAGGTAAGGTGCTATGAGAGTAGACAGGTGAGATAAAGGTAAGGTGCTATGAGAGTAGACAGGTGAGATAAAGGTAAGGTGCTATGAGAGTAGACAGGTGAGATAAAGGTAAGGTGCTATGAGAGTAGACAGGTGAGATAAAGGTAAGGTGCTATGAGAGTAGACAGGTGATGTCAGAGTCACCTGGTAGTTGTTGTGGGATGTGACAGAGATTCTGGGCGGCACACTGGCTGCTGTGTAAACATCCCTGATGATGCTCTTCAGCAGGTCAGAGAGGCCGCCATCCACTGACGGCTCGAACACGCCTCCTGTGTCCTGCAGCTGCAGACTGATCACCAATAATGCACCTCTGCTGTTCTGCACGCACACACACACACACACACACACACAAAATCAAATTTAAAAATAAAAATACTGATAAGATCAGGAGACATCTTATAACATTATTATTGCACAAGAAGAAGAAGAAGGAGCAAATTCTCCAGTTTGGTGTTTTCTGATCTACTGGGAGCTGATTGGTTAAACAGTCTGACTGCAGCAGGAAGGAAGGACCTGCAGTATCTCTCCTTCAGACAGGGCGGGGGGCGGAGCCTGTCACTGAAGGAGCTGCAGTATCTCTCCTTCAGACAGGGCGGGGGGCGGAGCCTGTCACTGAAGGAGCTGCAGTATCTCTCCTTCAGACAGGGCGGGGGGCGGAGCCTGTCACTGAAGGAGCTGCAGTATCTCTCCTTCAGACAGGGTGGGGGGCGGAGCCTGTCACTGAAGGAGCTGCAGTATCTCTCCTTCAGACAGGGCGGGGGGCGGAGCCTGTCACTGAAGGAGCTGCAGTATCTCTCCTTCAGACAGGGCGGGGGGCGGAGCCTGTCAGTGAAGGAGCTGCGGTATCTCTCCTTCAGACAGGGCGGGGGGCGGAGCCTGTCACTGAAGGAGCTGCAGTATCTCTCCTTCAGACAGGGTGGGGGGCGGAGCCTGTCACTGAAGGAGCTGCAGTATCTCTCCTTCAGACAGGGTGGGGGGCGGAGCCTGTCACTGAAGGAGCTGAGTCTCGTCAGCAGGTGAAGTCTGCTCTGGTCTGTGTGTTATCAGTCCAGTCCAGTTTATGGTTCAGGTGAACACCCAGGTACTTAAAGAGTCCACTATCTCACAGTCACCACAGAGGGGTCAGAACTATGAAGAGGTCCACAGACCCGGGTCTCTTTGGAGGATCAGTCTTCAAAAACTCTGACATCAGAGATCGAGATTCACAGTCACATGATGCTGCTTATCAACCTAATAGGTCAACCCGCAGTGAAAGAGGTCACAGAAAAGGGGCGGAGTTATGTTCATTATGTCCCAGTCATCACAGAGTCGTGTCTCCAAACTATAACAGCAATATAAACATGTTGAAGACAAAGAGAAGAAAGAGACATGAGAGAGGACTCTTCTTGTCTTCCTGTCCAGAGTTCACCTCGGACCGGAGTTCAACGGGTCCGTAGTTCACCTCGGACCGGAGCTCAACGGGTCCAGAGTTCACCTCGGACCGGAGCTCAACGGGTCCAGAGTTCACCTCGGACCGGAGTTCACCTCGGACCGGAGCTCAACGTGTCCAGAGTTCACCTCGGACCGGAGCTCAACGTGTCCAGAGTTCACATCGGACCGGAGCTCAACGGGTCCGGAGTTCACCTCGGACCGGAGCTCAACGTGTCCAGAGTTCACCTCGGACCGGTGCTCAACGGGTCCAGAGTTCACCTCGGACCTGTTGAGCTCAACGGGTCCAGAGTTCACCTCGGACCGGAGCTCAACAGGTCCGGAGTTCACCTCGGACCGGAGCTCAACGTGTCCAGAGTTCACATCGGACCGGAGCTCAACGGGTCCAGAGTTCACCTCGGACCGGAGCTCAACGTGTCCGGAGTTCACCTCGGACCGGAGCTCAACGTGTCCGGAGTTCACCTCGGACCCGTTGAGCTCAACGGGTCCAGAGTTCACCTCGGACCGGAGCTCAACGGGTCCAGAGTTCACCTCGGACCGGAGCTCAACAGGGGTGACCTGGCTCCTGCTCCGTAGTCCAGAGCCCTGCTGTGTGTACCTGTGGGTTCAGTTACCATGGTGATATACCCAGGTATCTGTGGGTTCAGTTACCATGGTGATATACCCAGGTACCTGTGGGTTCAGATACCATGGTGATATACCCAGGTACCTGTGGGTCCAGTTACCATGGTGATATACCCAGGTACCTGTGGGTCCAGTTACCATGGTGATATACCCAGGTACCTGTGGGTCCAGTTACCATGGTGATATACCCAGGTACCTGTGGGTCCAGTTACCATGGTGATATACCCAGGTACCTGTGGGTTCATGTTGTCAGACAGGAAGTGAAGCGTTCTGAGCAGCAGCTGGAGCAGGCCCTCCTGGACTTTGTCATCAATGTAGTCCAGGTATCTGATCCAGGTTTCGGAGGAGTCCAGAGTGCCGTACAGACTCCTGTTCACCTGAGGAGGTCACACATGGTCACTTCAGTCCCTGACCCCCCCCCCACCCG
>NC_136697.1:29119258-29121758 GCF_947650265.1 Symphodus melops | reverse complement strand
GTGTGTGTGTGTGTGTGACCTTCTATACCAACACTATGGTGCCCTGTGTGTGTGTGTGTGTGTGTGTGTGTGTGTGTGTGTGTGTATGTGTGTGTGTGTGTGTGTGTGTGTGTGTGTGTGTGTGTGTGTGTGTGTGTGTGTGTGTGTGTGTGTGTGTGTGTGTATGTGTGTGTGTGTGTGTGTATGTGTGTGTGTGTGTGTGTGTGTGTGTGTGTGTGTGTGTGTGTGTGTGTGTGTGTGTGTCTCTGTGTGTGTGTGTGTGTGTGTGTCTCTGTGTGTGTGTGTGTGTGTGTGTGCTCAGGCCTGGCTTGCAGGACAGACTGCAGTGATCCGGGACCTAAGATCAGATTGAATCTCTTACTTAGCTTTAGCTTAGCAGCTTTGCTAACAGTAATCCACTAGCATTAAATGGGTACCAAGACCGTATGTGGGCCAGGAGCTGGATCACACAGTTGTTGCTGGTCTGACACTGCTAACCTAAAGAGCTATTCAATTAGCATTTGTGAGGAGAAGTTAAAGGAGCTAGGCTAGCCAACCACTGAACCAGGATCACCCCCCAGACAAGACACAAAGACAACATCAGCCAGGGGCCTCGAGACAGATCAGACAGTGTGTCTCATGTGGCCCTGCTGTCTCTGTCCTTTTCCTCCTCGGCTGCTTGTTAAACTTGAGTCTTTGTCTAGCTGGACTAGTTTAACTCATGCACGTGGTTTCCAATGTGGTTTTATAAACAGGATCCGGCCCAACAGGATGAGGTTGTTCACAGCCTCTCAGCTCATTGGTTGAGTGTATGACTCTACTCTTACAGGTGTTGGATGCTGTTGTAGCTGTTCACAGCCTCTCAGCTGATTGGTTGAGGGTATGACTCTACTCTTACAGGTGTTGGATGCTGTTGTAGCTGTTCACAGCCTCTCAGCTCATTGGTTGAGTGTATGACTCTACTCTTACAGGTGTTGGATGCTGTTGTAGCTGTTCACAGCCTCTCAGCTGATTGGTTGAGGGTATGACTCTACTCTTACAGGTGTTGGATGCTGTTGTAGCTGTTCACAGCCTCTCAGCTCATTGGTTGAGGGTATGACTCTACTCTTACAGGTGTTGGATGCTGTTGTAGCTGTTCGTAGCCTCTTCAGCTCTCAGTTGGAGCTGTCGAGTCCAGCACAGTCGAGCTGCAGTTGACGACTTGGACCTGATGAGGGTTTCACATTTCTCCTTCTCAAAGTAGAAGAGGTGCTTAGTCTGATCCAGCTCCATCAGGACCAGCTTGAACAGCCAGCCCAGCAGAGGGAGCAGCTCGTTCTGGACCAGAGGACGGTCCAGGAGAAAACCAAATATCTGCAACAACTGAAGCACAGAACAGATCAGAGCTCGTGTGAATGTCTAAGAAGCTCCAGCCCAGGACAACAACCGTAACCAGGGACAGGTTCAGACTGTATCAGGAGGTGAAATGAACAAACAGCAGACAACATTAGTGAAGCTACACTTCACCAGCACTCAGTTAAGTCTTTGCTCCCACACATGTTGAGACTAGCTACGATAATAAGGCTAATATTATCCATATATTACATGAGAATGGGACTGCCTTTTCAAAGTGCTAGATACGGCTTCTTTAAACTGTCAACATCCTGACTCATCGTCACGTCCCCAGGGTGTCTCTCCTGTATTCTATAGAGACGTTAGAGGACACATAGGACCATCAGGCATTACGCTTCATTTCACTATCTCTCCTCTGATTGGCCAGCTCTGTTTGCTGTCACGGGTACATTGAGTGTGCTTCCAGAGGGCGTGTCCTTGAAGAAGCTGGCCAATGGAGGGCGTGTCATACAACTTGGCTCTATGCTTTGCTCTGATACGTCAACTTAAGGCCAAGTCACCCAAAGTTCTCATCTGATTGAGAGCAGTCTAAATACCAATCAGCAGATTAGATCTCCTTTATCTCTATCGTGTCTTGTTGCCGTGGTATCAAACAGGTATCCATATCCTTTCATCTTTACTAGAGTCTTATCAAAGTTTAGATTTGGGCATCAAAACAAGCGTGGTCAGGTGACACTCGTACCTGAGCAGCAGAGGAGGACACCGAGCACACCTCCAATGATCTACTGAGGACCAACATCAGCTGTCTCTCCAGGTCCGACTCCTCCGTCCCAAACCGGCCCAGGAGCCAGTCAAAGCTCTGCAGGGGAGAGAAAGTCAAAGAGCGCCTCCAACAGGAAGTGTGTCACACGGGGAAGCTGGTGGTCACCTTGTCGTCGGGGTCAGTGGGATCACAGTTATACTCAAACAGGATCCTCACATGGCACAGGAAGTCCCGATAAGCATCGTGAACCTGATCAGTCCACATCCTGCCGCTGACTCCAGACACAACCATCTGACCCAACTGATTCAGCTGCAGAATGACACACAGGAGCTCCTGCAGGGGGCGCCACCGCAAAACAGAGCCACTTACAGAACAGCGTTCCTTCACAGTCAAACATGTCATGACCCAGAGGAGGTCTCAGGTACC
>NC_136697.1:29094258-29114258 GCF_947650265.1 Symphodus melops | reverse complement strand
TTTCATGTGAAGGAGGGGGGAGGTCACCTGAGGGGAGGAGGACCAGTCACCTCCTCATATACACTGTCACCTCCTCATATACACTGTCACCTCCTCATATACACTGTCACCTCCTCATACACAGTCACCTCCTCATATACACTGTCACCTCCTCATACACAGTCACCTCCTCATATACACTGTCACCTCCTCATATACACTGTCACCTCCTCATATACACTGTCACCTCCTCATATACACTGTCACCTCCTCATATACACTGTCACCTCCTCATACACAGTCACCTCCTCATATACACTGTCACCTCCTCATATACACTGTCACCTCCTCATATACACTGTCACCTCCTCATACACAGTCACCTCCTCATATACACTGTCACCTCCTCATATACACTGTCACCTCCTCATATACACTGTCACCTCCTCATACACAGTCACCTCCTCATATACACTGTCACCTCCTCGCTCTGTCACCTCCTCATACACACTGTCACCTCCTCATACACTCTGTCACCTCCTCATATACACTCTGTCACCTCCTCATATACACTCTGTCACCTCCTCATATACACTCTGTCACCTCCTCATATACACTGTCACCTCCTCATACACACTGTCACCTCCTCATATACACTCTGTCACCTCCTCATACACACTGTCACCTCCTCATATACACTGTCACCTCCTCACTCTGTCACCTCCTCATACACTCTCTCACCTCCTCACTCTCTCACCTCCTCACACACTCTCTCACCTCCTCATACACTCTGTCACCTCCTCACTCTCTCACCTCCTCATACACTCTCTCACCTCCTCACTCTCTCACCTCCTCACTCTGTCACCTCCTCACTCTGTCACCTCCTCACTCTGTCACCTCCTCATACACTCTGTCACCTCCTCACTCTCTCACCTCCTCACTCTGTCACCTCCTCACTCTGTCACCTCCTCATACACTCTGTCACCTCCTCACTCTGTCACCTCCTCACTCTGTCACCTCCTCATACACACTGTCACCTCCTCATACACTCTGTCACCTCCTCACTCTGTCACCTCCTCACTCTGTCACCTCCTCACTCTGTCACCTCCTCATACACACTGTCACCTCCTCATACACTCTCTCACCTCCTCACTCTCTCACCTCCTCACACACTCTCTCACCTCCTCATACACTCTGTCACCTCCTCACTCTCTCACCTCCTCATACACTCTCTCACCTCCTCACTCTCTCACCTCCTCACTCTGTCACCTCCTCACTCTGTCACCTCCTCACTCTGTCACCTCCTCATACACTCTGTCACCTCCTCACTCTCTCACCTCCTCACTCTGTCACCTCCTCACTCTGTCACCTCCTCATACACTCTGTCACCTCCTCACTCTGTCACCTCCTCACTCTGTCACCTCCTCACTCTGTCACCTCCTCATACACACTCTCACCTCCTCATACACTCTGTCACCTCCTCACTCTGTCACCTCCTCACACTGTCACCTCCTCACTCTGTCACCTCCTCACTCTGTCACCTCCTCATACACTCTCTCACCTCCTCACTCTCTCACCTCCTCACTCTCTCACCTCCTCACTCTGTCACCTCCTCATACACTCTGTCACCTCCTCACTCTCTCACCTCCTCACTCTCTCACCTCCTCATACACTCTCTCACCTCCTCACTCTCTCACCTCCTCACTCTGTCACCTCCTCACTCTCTCACCTCCTCACTCTCTCACCTCCTCACTCTGTCACCTCCTCACACTGTCACCTCCTCACTCTGTCACCTCCTCACACTGTCACCTCCTCACACTGTCACCTCCTCACTCTGTCACCTCCTCACTCTGTCACCTCCTCATACACTCTCTCACCTCCTCACTCTCTCACCTCCTCACTCTCTCACCTCCTCATACACTCTCTCACCTCCTCACTCTCTCACCTCCTCACTCTGTCACCTCCTCACTCTCTCACCTCCTCACTCTCTCACCTCCTCACTCTGTCACCTCCTCACACTGTCACCTCCTCACTCTGTCACCTCCTCACACTGTCACCTCCTCACACTGTCACCTCCTCACTCTGTCACCTCCTCACTCTGTCACCTCCTCATACACTCTCTCACCTCCTCACTCTCTCACCTCCTCACTCTGTCACCTCCTCATACACTCTCTCACCTCCTCACTCTGTCACCTCCTCACTCTCTCACCTCCTCACACATTGACACCAGAACTGTCATGGCGCTGTCTCCCTGCACTTCTTGAATGATGACCCTCTCTCGGACATTTCCGGTGCTGACCGGTTCGCGGGCTGTTTTGGAGACACAGATCATTTTGGTTTGGACATGTTTGGGAAAGTGGAGGCTGACAGAGAGTCCAGACTCTGAGTCCCAGTAGATGAACAGGTTACTGTAGTCCTGAGAGCTGAAGAAACCATTAAAGACCAGCGGGCTGTCCTCCTCTGACACCAACTCCCGCCAAGTGTCCGGGTCCAACCGGAAACTGTTCACCGTGAAACTCCGGAGAACCTCCAGCCGTTCGTCGTTACCGTCCATCGTCTAATGTCACGACGTCTTCACTTTTGTCTACTTTATTTCTAACCCAAATAACCGTTTGAATCTGACATAAAATCCTTTAAACTTCGCGCTCGACGCTATTTTGATTTTAAACGATAACGGTCGTGCTGCCTTCAGTTCTCCTGCACGTGTCGTAAAACACAAACCTGAGTAAAACTACAAATCAACACAATCGATGTTTAGATAGGACAATGATTAAAATAAAGTTTAAAATGCTTTAATAATTGTTTACTTCCCCTTGCACTTTAGGAAGTCATTCACTTCAGATTCAGTCAACAGGTCTATCTAAAGACAGAAACACAACAACACAACACTGCCGTTAACTATCAGAAAAGTAGAGTGGATTCAATTTAGCATCGCAGACCCTGAATGCAACACAGCATCCATCATACAGACTTTAGACTCAGGGGGGTCCATCATACAGACTTTAGACTCAGGGGGGTTCATCATACAGACTTTAGACTCAGGGGGGTTCATCATACAGACTTTAGGGGGGTTCATCATACAGACTTTAGACTCAGGGGGGTCCATCATACAGACTTTAGACTCAGGGGGGTTCATCATACAGACTTTAGACTCAGGGGGGTTCATCATACAGACTTTAGACTCAGGGGGGTCCATCATACAGACTTTAGACTCAGGGGGGTTCATCATACAGACTTTAGACTCAGGGGGGTTCATCATACAGACTTTAGACTCAGGGGGGTTCATCATACAGACTTTAGACTCAGGGGGGTTCATCATACAGACTTTAGACTCAGGGGGGTTCATCATACAGGCTTTAGACTCAGGGGGGTTCATCATACAGACTTTAGACTCAGGGGGGTTCATCATACAGACTTTAGACTCAGGGGGGTTCATCATACAGACTTTAGACTCAGGGGGGTTCATCATACAGACTTTAGACTCAGGGGGGTTCATCATACAGACTTTAGACTCAGGGGGGTTCATCATACAGGCTTTAGACTCAGGGGGGTTCATCATACAGACTTTAGACTCAGGGGGGTTCATCATACAGACTTTAGACTCAGGGGGGGTTCAGGGGAGTCCTCCAGGCCTTTAGGTGGCGCTAATTCAACCAAACTGATCGCTAATTCCCCAGAAGAAGAATCTAAGCGTCCTGATTGGTTATTGGGTCATATAAATCCAACATGGCGCTAAGGGGGGATCAGTGAAGATGGTCGGCGTTCAAACAGGAGCAGGAGCAGGAGCAGGAGCAGGACCAGGACCAGGACCAGGAGCGTGTAAAAGGTCTGATGAGGACGTGCTGGGTTCAGGATGAGGGCTGAGAGGAGGACTTGGAGGGCGGCATGGATCCGTTAAAGGTGAGCACGTGGGCCGTAGAGGGTCCTGGACCAATAACACCGCCGGTTTAGGCGGGACCGGCACCGTGCGGGTTTAGTGCTGGGCCCTTGTATTATAGCCATCAGTAAGGTCCTTTATGTAAACAGTGAGCATGTTTACCTGCTCTTTGTTAATGTGAACAGACAAACCGGAAGCTCCTTTACCTGCTCTTTGTTAATGTGAACAGACAAACCGGAAGCTCCTTTACCTGCTCTTTGTTAATGTGAACAGACAAACCGGAAGCTCCTTTACCTGCTCTTTGTTAATGTGAACAGACAAACCGGAAGCTCCTTTACCTGCTGTTTGTAAAGTGTCTCCAGATAACGCCCGTTATGAATCGACTCCATATAAATAAAGATTGATTGATGGCGCGTGCGCATGTATGTTGCCTTCATACATGTCGTATCTTTACTAAGTGCTCTAAAGTTAAGATCGTGCACGAGCTGCTGAGCCGGGTCGCCACGTGGGTTTTAGTCTGAGGTTGTGGGGGCGGGGCCTAACGCGGCGGTCATCTGCTCCTGTGATGGTTCAGTTCTTAAGATGTGTTTGAGTATAAAGGGTTAATATTTACATGTTTATAAATCCATGTGTGTAAATGTACTGATTAGCATGTCTGACACGTTGTTCCTGTTCTGACCAGGAGTTTGTCCGACGCCACTTGAACGCATCTTTAAAGCCTCAACACTGAAGCCACTGGTCCAGGGTCTGAGTCCACCTCAGGCCTCCTGGCATAGTCTCAGGTAAGACCCAGACCGAGGGCCGGTTCACCTGTTTCACAGCCTGCAGGTGATGAAATGAAAGGCCGACTGAAGCTCCGCCCCTTGCAGTCTGTTCACAGGGGGAGGGGCCATGACATAACCGGACTGAAGCGTATTCTGACTCATGCAGATCACTGTGTTCTACCTGTCCCTCACTTGAGTCTGTACTGGCTGTTCACTCTGCCTTCTGATTGGCTCTAACAGGACCAGCTGCTGTGATGTCAGACCTGCGCTCTGATTGGCTCTAACAGGACCAGCTGCTGTGATGTCAGACCTGCGCTCTGATTGGCTCTAACAGGACCAGCTGCTGTGATGTCGGACCTGCGCTCTGATTGGCTCTAACAGGACCAGCTGCTGTGATGTCAGACCTGCGCTCTGATTGGCTCCAACAGGACCAGCTGCTGTGATGTCAGACCTGCGCTCTGATTGGCTCTAACAGGACCAGCTTCTGTGATGTCATGGTGAGGTCACAAAGTGACATAGTGGGCGGGGCCAGTGTCTGCTGGGACATGATGTAAACAAAAGGCCGAATTGTAGCGCCCCCTCCAGGCAGCAAGTTCTCGGAGCAGGGTGCTGTGACAAAGACCGACCGAAGCGTTTATCTGATCCCTGTTTACTGGTCAACATGCACGAAGCCCCGCCCACAAAAACATGACTCAGCTGTTCACCTGCAGGGACTCTGCTCATGAGGACTGTTTGAATGAATCCCTCATTTTTGTCTTTGACAGGAAACTTCGTTTCCTCATCAGACCCCAGGAAGGAGCGCCACCTCAAAACGCCACGACGGATATTCAGACGCCAAAGCCCCGCCCATGTTTGATTGACAGGTGATCTGTGAGCAGCGAGTTCTCAGCTACACGCATGAAGACTAAACAAGATGAAGTCCAGGACGGAGCACCTGCTCTGTGAGCCAGGTACACGAGGAGTCTGGACCTGACACGGGGGTCTGGACCTGACACGGGGGTCTGGACCTGACACGGGGGTCTGGACCTGACACAGGGGTCTGGACCTGACACAGGGGTCTGGACCTGACACGGGGGTCTGGACCTGACACGGGGGTCTGGACCTGACACAGGGGTCTGGACTTTGTTGTCATAAAATAAAACTGTTGTTGGAACAAAGTAACCAATAAGATTGTGACTGACAAGAATTGTTCCCCTCCAGCTCCCAGTCAGACTTGACTCAGGACCTGAGGCCGGCCTGTGACTCTGTGGGTCCCAGATGATCCACCTCACCGGTCTGAAGCGAGGGAGACTGCTCATCGTCAACAGCTGAAAGCTCGGCTGACCTTTGACCCCTCACAGGAGAATTTCCCCTCAAGCTGAGTTCAGGCTGAATTTAGCTCATCACAAGTCATATTTTAACTTTTATAAACCTGATCATAAAGAGCTGATGTGTATTACATGCATAATGTGTACTTATAACGTTGTAAGGAGTGTCATATTATTATATGTTAGAATAGTTGGCGCTTGTGGGAGTGCAGGCTGTAAATCTTATTGGGGGTCCTGGACTGCTCACATAGTGGGGTGTGTACAAGTGCCCTGTTAGAGATCAGGGTCCTGCAGCTGCATGACAAACACACATAGAACCATCTATGTCTTGTTTTTGATACATTATTTTTGACGTAACCCAAAATGAATATTGAACTTGTCATGACGTAGATGTTGAGAGTCAACCAGAGTATAGAGGAGGGAAGCACAAGCTTCTCTCTGGGTCAGTCTTCCTTTTTGGGACTTGACTTCTGCTCTACACTTGTTCTGCACCTGTGATCAGCTGACTTATATTCTCTTTTATTGAGCTCTAGTCACTCACTGTGAGAATAGCACTCTTTTGTAGGATTTGTATTATTTTGTAATCTGTGTTATTATAAAATAAAAGGAAACCTTCCATTGTAAGGACTTTCCAACAAAAACCCTTTTCCTTTTAGATCTTATATTTTCCTCTTGTTGGACCACGACGGACCAAAGGGACAGAAGATGATCCAGACTGTCCTTTAATACAGAAACAAGCATCAATCTAAACTGTGTAACGAGCCACAGCTTCATTAAGCATCAGCCTTCACAGTGTCTGAGCCTAGACCAGCTGGTACCCTGAGACCGGGACCAGCGTCCTGAGAGTCCACAAGTCTTTGTGCCCCAGTGTTTCATCAACCTACAGCAGCACCGTGTTTTAAACTCTCAGCTGATAAACACATGAGGACTTGTTAGAGGACTTGCACCTGTAGTCTCCTTGGGATTTGCTGATTCAGCTCTGAGGTGAAACATGTTGGACAACGACTTCAGAATAATAATAATTATTGTGGTCGGCTTCATGTCGATCACAGAAACGTGACGGTTCAGGTCCAAATCGTGCACGCAGAGCTCTGCTCAACATAAAGTATGTTTGGAATCATTCAATGAAATCAATTCATCAAAGACTAAAACATTCTGAAAACAAACAAATATCCACAAAATAAAGCAATGGACACCCACCGAGAGGCGGCAAAACGAACACATAACCAAAGAAGAAAACAAAGGAAGGAGGGGCTGCGGACTACAACACAAGACCTAACACACACAACCAGATAATTCTGTGTCATTATAAGAACAGTGAGCCTGATACACATTCATTCAATACAGAAGAGAATGAGTAACAATACAAACATTATTCTAAAGTGTGGATGAGTTCAGCCATTTTGAAAACACTGCCTGCAGTATGCTGATACTCCACTAGAGGGCAGAATACTTGTATCAGATCATAAACAGGTGTTGAAGGAAAGTTTGGATCATGATGAGGTCTCAGAAACGCGTTAAAGGCTTTTTAAACGTGTTTTACTTTGAAGGTGTGAAAAGATGAAACGTTTCTGATCAAAATACAAAGTGGCTCCTAAAAGAAGAATGGGAGGGACCTTCAGTGTTTGGACTTCATTTCCCATGATTCATTTAGGCACACGTGTTTCCTTGGTGAGCAGGATGAAGGCGCCCTCTTGTGGTGATCTTCGGGAGTTGTCTGTCAGCTTCAGACAAGTCAGTGAAGAGAGATTTAAAGATTCAATCACATGACGTCACTCTGACCAATCAGGTCACATGTCTCCTCAACGGTCAGAGAGCTAAGGAGGGTTCTGTCCCCGAGGCGGACAGACAGACAGACAGACAGACAGACAGACAGACAGAGAGACAGACAGACTGACAGACAGACAGACAGACAGACAGACAGACAGAGAGACAGACAGAGAGACAGACAGACAGACAGACAGACAGACAGACAGACAGACAGACTGACAGACAGACAGACAGACAGACAGACAGAGAGACAGACAGAGAGACAGACAGACAGACAGACTGATAGATAGATAGATAGATAGATAGATAGATAGATAGATAGATAGATAGATAGATAGATAGATAGATAGATAGATAGATAGATAGATACTTTATTGATCCCGAGGGAAATTCAAGGCATCCAGTAGCAGTATACAGACAGGCAGGACACAAGACATTAGTTACAATACACACCCGCTGTCCCCCCCCCTCTCTGTATACAATAATCCCCCACACAAGATTTAGCAGCCCCTATGTGACTAAGAGTAAATATAATTACAGAGTGAAGTATAGAGTTACAGACTGCAGTACTCTTTTTAAACACTAGGGGCAGAGCTACAGACTGCAGTACTCTTTTTAAACACTAGGGGCGGAGTTACAGACTGCAGTACTCGTTTTACACACCAGGGGGCGGAGCTACAGACTGCAGTACTCTTTTTAAACACTAGGGGCAGAGCTACAGACTGCAGTACTCTTTTTAAACACTAGGGGCGGAGTTACAGACTGCAGTACTCGTTTTACACACCAGGGGGCGGAGCTACAGACTGCAGTACTCTTTTTAAACACTAGGGGCAGAGTTACAGACTGCAGTACTCTTTTTAAACACTAGGGGCGGAGTTACAGACTGCAGTACTCGTTTTACACACCAGGGGGCGGAGCTACAGACTGCAGTACTCTTTTTAAACACCAGGGGGCAGAGTTACAGACTGCTCCTTTAAGTGTCTTATTAAAGGGCTACAGGAGCTGGGGATTGAACCCCGACCGACGGTCCCACTAAGACACAGCTGCCCCACTTTTAATGTTCTTAAACAACATGTTCCATCAGATCAAACATGATGTCAAAGATGAAAGTGTAGGAAGACATGTTTGTAGTTTGTTTGGACTACAAACATTGATGTTGTGTTTCTGTCATCTCTGGTTCTTTACAGTCTGTATAATGAGACTGTGTTCAGAACTTTCTCTGGTTCTTTACAGTCTGTGGTGTCACGTGACAGTGTTCAGAGTCCATTTAGAACTTTCTCTGGTTCTTTACAGTCTGTGGTGTCACGTGACAGTGTTCAGAGTCCATTTAGAACTTTCTCTGGTTCTTTACAGTCTGTGGTGTCACGTGACAGTGTTCAGAACTTTCTCTGGTTCTTTACAGTCTGTGGTGTCACGTGACAGTGTTCAGAACTTTCTCTGGTTCTTTACAGTCTGTGGTGTCACGTGACAGTGTTCAGAGTCCATTTAGAACTTCCCCTGGTTCTTTACAGTCTGTGGTGTCACGTGACAGTGTTCAGAGTCCATTTAGAACTTCCCCTGGTTCTTTACAGTCTGTGGTGTCACGTGACAGTGTTCAGAGTCCATTTAGAACTTCCCCTGGTTCTTTACAGTCTGTGGTGTCACGTGACAGTGTTCGGAGTCCATTTAGAACTTCCCCTGGTTCTTTACAGTCTGTGGTGTCACGTGACAGTGTTCAGAGTCCATTTCAAACTTTCTCTGGTTCGGCGGTCAAACTTCCCCGGAAGTCAGCAGCTGCTGACCCAAGCTGCCACCACAGAAGAAGAAGTTGCTGCTGTTAGCCGTTAGCTCGTCCACAGTCCACTTTATTAACGGAACCGGCAGAAGCAGCTGACAGAGGAACCGGCGGGATGGACACCGACACGGTAAACACAGCGAACCGGCCGAGGCTCCTCCACGCGGAGAGTTCACCTCTGACCTGTTAGCAGCGAGGCTAACTCAGCTAGCATGCAGAGCACACCTGTCACCAGACTCCATTCACTAAACTCATCACAGACAGAACCGCCGTCCTGCTCTTAAACCGAGCACACACACCGAACCGAACACCCAGAGTGGGTCAGAACCACTGTGGGATCAGTTCGGCCTCATCATTACTCGTGTGTTCTGCTGTTTAATGATGGAGATCAGTATTTATGTCGCGCAGCTGTTTGCAGACAAACAGGTGAAGCAGAGCTGCAGGTTTCACTTTGAGTCAAAGTGGTCTGAGCCGAATCAAAGAGGGGCCTCTGTTCATGTGGTCCACGTAAAGCTGTCCACCTGTCCCGCCTACCTGTCCCCGTGGCTGCACGCTCACTATAAAACCAGAACATTTTGAATGGAGTTTGGTTGAAGGTTTGTCTGGATGGTGCGTTCAAGGTCTCCTAAAGCTCAAAAACCAAAGCAAGTTCATCATCAGAGGGAAAACTATCAAAGTGTGTCAAGTCTCCTCTTCACAAAGACACTATATATATATCATTTATATATATATATATCATTTATATATATATATATATATATCATTTATATATATATATCATTTATATATATATCATTTATATAATAAAGAGACACCTGTGTTCGTCCACAGTTGGATCCAGCAGGTGATCCATCCTGTTTACTGTTGTTACTGAGCGACCAGCTTCCTGCGCTCAGCCGGGTTTCTCATGTGAGACCGGCCTGACTCTTTAAAGGTCACGTGAAATGACAGTTTGATGGCTCGTCAGTGATTGGTTCAGGTCTCTTAAACTGCCGTGGTTAAATGTTTGGTTCCAGGGCGCCGCTGCACAGGTTCACATCAAAATGGAGCCGGACGACGACATGGAAATCCAATCCTATCACCTCCTGAAGAGGCTGTCCGTCAAACTGACCGACTGCAAGCTGTGGCTGAAGGGGCGGGACTTCCTGTTTCTAGGTAAGAATGTGAAGGCAGACTGTTGATGAGTCATCACAAAGCTTAACACTGTGACTCCGCCCCCACAGACGACCACCCTCAGCTGGCCCGGCTCAGGTCCAGACAGTACAACCTGTCCAACACGGGCAGGAAGATGGTCTACTGCTTGGAGTGCAACAAAGGCTTCTACAAGAAGACTCACCTGGACGCTCACCTGAAGACCCACCGAGGACACGCCCCCAACACGTGCTGGCAGTGTGGGAAGACCTACCCGACCCTGATGAGCTTGGTCCTGCACCAGCAGATCCACCAACGCTCGCAACCCTACCAGTGCTCATACTGCGACAGGACCTTCGCCCTGAAGAGGGACTGGAAGACCCACCACCGGACCCACTCGGGGACCAAACCCTTCAAGTGCTGGTTCTGCGGGGACGGCTTCGGCCAGCAGGCCGAGCTGACCGAGCACCTGCAGGTGCACGAGGGCGAGAAGTGCTACCGCTGTGACGTCTGTGGGAAGATGTTCGTGTCTCATCAGGGCTTCAACTTCCACCGCCGCTCGCACAAGAACCCCGCGCTGCTGCCGTGCCTCGTCTGCAACAAGACCTTCAGCAACCCCCAGAGTCTGAAGGTGCACCAGGTCACCCATTCGGACTCCAAGCCTCATAAATGCCCCAGCTGTGGAAAAGGCTTCAAGCTGCTGGGCGGCCTGCGCAGCCACCAGAGGACCCACGAGGACCTGAAGGACTACCACTGCTCCGAGTGCGGGGAAGAGCTTCTCCAGCCTGCAGGGTCTGAAGCTGCACAACCGCACGCACACGGGACTCAAACCCTTCAAGTGCTCCGAGTGCGACAAGAGGTTCACCCAGTCGCCCCATCTCAAGGCCCACATGGTGACCCACACCGGGGAGAGACCGTTCCTCTGCACCACCTGCGGGAAGAGGTTCACCCAGTCCTCACATCTGAGGTCCCACATCACGCTGTTCCACGTGGGCGAGAAACCGTTCAGCTGTGCCGACTGCGGGAAGAGCTTCACCATCGCTCACTACCTGAAGATGCACCGTCTGAGCCACACCAAGGAGAAACTCTTCCAGTGCTCCTACTGCGAGAAAGCCTTCTCCTACCACAACTCGTGGAGGGCCCCACGAGAGAATCCACACGGGCGAGCGCCCCTTCAGCTGTCAGGAGTGCGGCCAGAGCTTCACCACGTCGGGCTCTCTGCTGAGCCACCAGAGGACCAAACACACCGGAGAGAAGAGTCACTACTGCTTCACCTGCGGAGAGTTCTTCTTCACCAGCACCATGCTGCGCGTCCACCAGCTCGACCACACGGGCGAGCGCCCGCACGCCTGCAGCTGTGGCAAGACGTTTAAAACCAAAGCAGTTCTGCGCCTGCACCTGAAAAGGTTCATCGACCACCAGCCTGCAGAGTGAACGCCAACCACACGCCTGAGGCGCCATCAGGGGGCGTGGCCATCGACAGGAAGATGGAAACAGGAAGTGAGTTCTGTAGTTAGTCAGCAGGTGGCGCCGCAGCGAAGAGAACACTAAGAAACTTTCCTGACAGCTGCACCAAAAACTGAACTGTCCAAAAAGTCTGAACTCTGAATAATGTGTGTGTGTGTGTGTGTGTGTGTGTGTGTGTGTGTGTGTGTGTGTGTGTGTGTGTGTGTGTGTGTGTGTGTGTGTGTGTGTGTGTGTGTGTGTGTGTGTGTGTGTGTCTGTGTGTGTGTGTGTGTGTGTGTGTGTGTGTGTGTGTGTGTGTGTGTGTGTTACATGTAGAGACACTAACAGATGTGAACAGAAGCAGACGACGCTCTGCTGGTTCCTTCTTCTTCTTCTTCTGTTGAATTAAAAGCTGCTTCTTCCTACAGACTGATGATGCTGAGCGATGAGTCATCGACCTCGCGCTCGTTTAATCCTGAACTTCTTTTAAGCATGAACTTGATTTTGTTTTGACCAGGGAACATGAACTGATGTTTTTCCTTTGTCTGAATGTAAAGACACTAAAGATGACTCCACCATATTAAAGCAACACTTCTCACACTGTGTGTTTGTCTCCATGACGACCGTCACACAGTCAGCATGTCCTCCTTAACTTCACTGAATGTCCGTCTGACTCTCAAAGGGAAATAAAAGAAAACACGTTAATGACACCTTTGATGACGTCAGTAAAATGAAACGTTAAAGGGATTTGAGAAACGTGAGAATGCAGAGACAACAAAAAAGGACACTTTTATTGTGAAGGCTCAAAACAACTGTCGTCATTTCCGCTCATTGTATAAACATTAAAGATGGCGGCCTCCTTTCTACAGCGCGCGGCGCTCTGCAGGATTGTACGCAGGTTGAGATGTTCAGGAGGACACGTGACACGGTGAGTGGGGGGGGGGGGGGGGGGGGGGGTCAGACCGACAGGTGAACAGGTATAATGTGTGACGTCATAATAATAGCGTTTCGGTGGAGTCAGGAGCGTAACAACAGGAGAAAGCACTGCCGATGTACCCCTGAGCAAGGTGCTGTGCCCCACACCTGTACCCCCCCTTCCACAGACACACACACACACACACAGACACACACACACAGACACACACACACAGACACACACACACAGACACACACACAGACACACACACACAGACACACACACACACACACAGACGCACACACACACACACACACACACAGACACACACACACAGACACACACACACAGACACACACACACAGACACACACACACAGACACACACACAGACACACACACACAGACACACACACACACACACAGACACACACACACACACACAGACACACACACACACAGACACACACACAGACACACACACCGACGTGTGAAACTTGTCCATCAATAACCGAGTTTTAAACTAAGAAGAACATCTGCAGACTGCACATTAGTCCTTTCTGTGAGCTGGTGGATGAGGTGAAATGGCGCCACCTGCTGGTGTCAGAGAGGAAAACAGCTGATGAGCTGTGAGCTCAGGCGTTCTCACAGCTCCGACCGGTTCTTTATCTTCTCACATCTTTGTTTCAGACAGCAGAGCCCCTGCTGTGTGACATCACTCTCTATGGATGGAGGACGCTCGGCATGCTGGGTAAAAGTCGGCCCACATGAGCCCATTAGGAGAAACTCCCCCGACTCACGAGGAGGAGCAGGAGGAGGAGGAGCAGGAGGAGCAGGAGGAGTGTTGTGGGCAGCTGTTGGTATGTTTAGCAACCCTCAACAGACATCATTAAAAAAATCTACTTACTCTGTCTTCATCAATCTCAAATTATCACACTGTTTATTAAGTGTGTGTGTGTGTGTGTGTGTGCGTGTGTGTGTGTGTGTGTGTGCAGCTTTCTCCCTGTTCAGCAACTCTGATGAAGACAGAAGAGATGAAGCTCAGAGAAAAGAGGACGAGCTGATCCTCCTGCTGAAGAAGGCGAAGGTATCTGGACTGCAGAGTTTCTGACAGAATGAGGATCAGCTCTTTAACATGTTCTGTCTCTCAGCTCAGTGTGTATCGAGGACAGCTGCAGGCCGCATCCAGCTTCCTCCATCAGGCCGTCGCTTTGGCTCATCAGACCCACAACAACCAGGCCATCATCTACACCTACAGTCAGGTACTCTACACCTACAGTCAGATAGACTACACCTACAGTCATATACTCTACACCTACAGTCAGATACTCTACACCTACAGTCAGGTACTCTACACCTACAGTCAGATACTCTACACCTACAGTCAGGTACTCTACACCTACAGTCAGGTACTCTACACCTACAGTCAGATACACTACACCTACAGTCAGGTACTCTACACCTACAGTCAGGTACTCTACACCTACAGTCAGATACACTACACCTACAGTCAGGTACTCTACACCTACAGTCAGATACACTACACCTACAGTCAGGTACTCTACACCTACAGTCAGGTACTCTACACCTACAGTCAGGTACTCTACACCTACAGTCAGGTACTCTACACCTACAGTCAGATAGACTACACCTACAGTCAGGTACTCTACACCTACAGTCAGATACACTACACCTACAGTCAGATACTCTACACCTACAGTCAGGTACTCTACACCTACAGTCAGATAGACTACACCTACAGTCAGGTACTCTACACCTACAGTCAGATACACTACACCTACAGTCAGATACTCTACACCTACAGTCAGGTACTCTACACCTACAGTCAGATACTCTACACCTACAGTCAGGTACTCTACACCTACAGTCAGATACACTACACCTACAGTCAGATACTCTACACCTACAGTCAGGTACTCTACACCTACAGTCAGGTACTCTACACCTACAGTCATATACTCTACACCTACAGTCAGGTACTCTACACCTACAGTCAGATACTCTACACCTACAGTCAGGTACTCTACACCTACAGTCATATACACTACACCTACAGTCATATACACTACACCTACAGTCATATACACTACACCTACAGTCATATACACTACACCTACAGTCATATACACTACACCTACAGTCATATACACTACACCTACAGTCATATACACTACACCTACAGTCATATACACTACACCTACAGTCATATACACTACACCTACAGTCATATACTCTACACCTACAGTCATATACACTACACCTACAGTCATATACACTACACCTACAGTCAGGTACTCTACACCTACAGTCAGGTACACTACACCTACAGTCAGGTACACTACACCTACAGTCAGATAGACTACACCTACAGTCATATACACTACACCTACAGTCAGATACTCTACACCTACAGTCAGGTACTCTACACCTACAGTCAGGTACTCTACACCTACAGTCAGATAGACTACACCTACAGTCAGGTACTCTACACCTACAGTCAGATAGACTACACCTACAGTCAGGTACTCTACACCTACAGTCAGGTACTCCACACCTACAGTCAGGTACTCTACACCTACAGTCAGGTACTCTACACTTACAGTCAGGTACTCTACACCTACAGTCAGGTACTCTACACCTACAGTCAGGTACTCCACACCTACAGTCAGGTACTCTACACCTACAGTCAGGTACTCTACACCTACAGTCAGATACTCTACACCTACAGTCAGGTACTCTACACCTACAGTCAGATACTCTACACCTACAGTCAGATACTCTACACCTACAGTCAGATACTCTACACCTACAGTCAGATACACTACACCTACAGTCAGATACTCTACACCTACAGTCAGGTACTCTACACCTACAGTCAGATAGACTACACCTACAGTCAGATACTCTACACCTACAGTCAGATAGACTACACCTACAGTCAGGTACTCTACACCTACAGTCAGATAGACTACACCTACAGTCAGATAGACTACACCTACAGTCAGGTACTCTACACCTACAGTCAGATAGACTACACCTACAGTCAGATACTCTACACCTACAGTCAGGTACTCTACGCCTACAGTCAGATACTCTACACCTACAGTCAGATAGACTACACCTACAGTCAGGTACTCTACACCTACAGTCAGATAGACTACACCTACAGTCAGATAGACTACACCTACAGTCAGGTACTCTACACCTACAGTCAGATACTCTACACCTACAGTCAGGTACTCTACACCTACAGTCAGATACTCTACACCTACAGTCAGATACTCTACACCTACAGTCAGGTACTCTACACCTACAGTCAGGTACTCTACACCTACAGTCAGATACTCTACACCTACAGTCAGATACTCTACACCTACAGTCAGGTACTCTACACCTACAGTCAGATAGACTACACCTACAGTCAGATACTCTACACCTACAGTCAGGTACTCTACACCTACAGTCAGATACTCTACACCTACAGTCAGATATACCTCGTCCACTCTCCAGTCTTCTTGATGGAGGCCTCATTGTGACCTTTGACCTCTTCTCAGATGGCAAATCTGGCGTACGTTCAGGGTCAGCTGGACAGTGTAAGTATTGACCAATCACAGCTCTGTAATGATGGTATTCACAGAGCAGGTGTTCATTATCGGACTTTGTTTCTTCATCAGGCAGAAAAACTGTTCAAAGCAGCCATGAGCTTCATGCTGTCAGGAGGAACTTCACAGGTCAGTGTGTTTTTGTTTGTGTGTGTGCACGCACGTTTTCAGCTCGCTGCTGTGACTTCCTGTCTGTTTCCAGGACGACAATGCTGTCATCGAGATGTCACTGAAACTCGCCACAATCTACGCTGAACAGAACAAGTAAGACAAGGAAGCAACATTCAACTGCCTGATGTTAAACCAGTGCTTTTCTCAGAGAGTGACTGTGTGTGTGTCTGTGTGTGTGTGTGTGTTTGAGGGCGGAGCTTGCTGAACATGGTTTCAGGTTCTGTACAGAGTCTCTTGAGGCCAAACTAGAGAAACAGAAGGCGGTCCCTGCAGAGCTGCAGACAGGTGACGTTTTTTTATCTCCATGAAATATTTCAATATTTCCTCCTTTAGTTTTAAAAAGTTGAAATGTGTTCATGCTGAGAGTCCAGACCTGCTGAAGGTCCCCTCAGCAGGACGCGAACCCAGGCTGCCCGCACAAGGACTGTGCCTCAATGCACGGGGACGCACGCCATGCCACTGCGCCACCGGCGCCCCAACTGTTGTCGATGATTATTATGTTGTTGATGTTTTTGTTGTTGTTGTTGATGTTGTTGTTGTTGTTGTTGTTGTTGTCCACAGAGGAGCAGGAGACTCTAAGGAAGGAGACCCGCCTCCTGCTTGGTCTGTGTTTGGACTCGCGGGCTCGATACCGAGCTTCAGGGTTGCACCTGAACCAGGCCAAAGAGGACTACCAGGAAGCTCTGAAGATTTGCCGGCAGGAGCAGGGGGACACACACCCACAGGTTGGACGAGGATACCACTGGGACACTGGGTTCACTGGGACAGCATGGAGGACACTGGGTAGACTGGGACAGCATGGAGGACACTGGGTAGACTGGGACAGCATGGAGGACACTGGGTAGACTGGGACAACATGGAGGACATTGGGTAGACTGGGACAACATGGAGGACACTGGGTAGACTGGGACAACATGGAGGACACTGGGTAGACTGGGACAACATGGAGGACACTGGGTTGACTGGGACAACATGGAGGACACTGGGTAGACTGGGACAACATGGAGGACACTGGATAGACTGGGATAGCATGGAGGACACTGGGTAGACTGGGACAACATGGAAGACACTGGGTAGATTGGGACAGCATGGAGGACACTGGATAGACTGGGATAGCATGGAGGACACTGGGTAGACTGGGACAACATGGAGGACACTGGGTAGACTGGGACAACATGGAGGACATTGGGTAGACTGGGACAACATGGAGGACACTGGGTAGACTGGGACAACATGGAGGACATTGGGTAGACTGGGACAACATGGAGGACACTGGGTAGACTGGGACAACATGGAGGACACTGGGTAGACTGGGACAACATGGAGGACACTGGGTTGACTGGGACAACATGGAGGACACTGGGTAGACTGGGACAGCATGGAAGACACTGGGTAGACTGGGACAGCATGGAGGACACTGGGTAGACTGGGACAGCATGGAGGACACTGGGTAGACTGGGATAGCATGGAGGACACTGGATAGACTGGGATAGCATGGAGGACACTGGGTAGACTGGGACAACATGGAAGACACTGGGTAGATTGGGACAGCATGGAGGACACTGGATAGACTGGGATAGCATGGAGGACACTGGGTAGACTGGGACAACATGGAGGACACTGGGTAGACTAGGACAACATGGAGGACATTGGGTAGACTGGGACAACATGGAGGACACTGGGTAGACTGGGACAACATGGAGGACATTGGGTAGACTGGGACAACATGGAGGACACTGGGTAGACTGGGACAACATGGAGGACATTGGGTAGACTGGGACAACATGGAGGACACTGGGTAGACTGGGACAGCATGGAGGACACTGGGTAGATTGGGACAGCATGGAGGACACTGGGTAATGTAGTGAACTTTATTTTGAAGAGACCTTTTCTTCTTCTTTGTGTTTCCATCAGACGCTGGTGCTGATGAGCGACCTGGCCACCATCTTGGATCTGCAGGGTGCCCATGATGAGGCCCTGGTACTGATCCAGCAGGCTGTGGACCTCAGCAGGTCTGCGGGACATCCGGACCAACATGTCCTGCTGGGAAACATGGCGGGCATCCTGCTGCACAAAGGTCAGAGGTCAAACTAACACCTGGATGATGATTGGGGGCCGGAGTGGAGTTAGATCCGGTCTGTGTTTTGTCTTTGGTCCAGGTCAGCTGGCGGACTCAGTGCGTTGCTACAGGGAGGCTCTGAGTTTGGCCCGGGAGGCCGGAGACCAGGAGGCCGTGGACATGATCCAGGATGGACTGAAGGAGGTGAAGAAGAAGAAGGAGGAGAGGAGGGAGCAGCAGGGGGGGGACCGGTCTGACCACTGACCCTTCAGTGTGTGTGTGTGTGTGTGTGTGTGTGTGTGTGTGTGTGTGTGTGTGTGTGTGTGTGTGTGTGTGTGTGTGTGTGTGTGTGTGTGTGTGTGTGTGTGTGTGTGTGTGTGTGTGTGTGTGTGTGAGAAGCTGAATCCCAGATGTCTTTAATGTTCAAACTGTGCATTTGAAGCTGTATTTATCAGTTTGACCACTAGGGGGCGAGCTGCACGTCAGAGCTCCAGGTGGTCGTCTATGTGAAGATGAATAAAGAGTTAACACACCTTACAGTGTTCAGGAGTGATGTCATCATTACAACAGGATGTGGTCATAAAGACGTTTGTGGATCTTATAGTTTGAGTTGGCCGCTCTCACATTTGGTGTTTTGTCAGGGTCAAATGAAAATAAGTGATGACTCTATTTATCAACATGTGACCAGAGATTAGGACCAATCAGAGAGCTGCTCTCTTCCTGTTTGATCAATCAGCCAATCAGAGAGCTGCTCTCTTCCTGTATGATCATGAAGGAAACCTGCTGTGTTGAAGCTTCTCTGACAACAACGCAGCAGCCAGTATGTCCTCCTTCTAACTTTAGATTCTGCTCCTGAATGCTCTGGATCTGATTGGACCAGAGAAGGTAGGCGGGGCTTTGAAGGCCGTTTTGGACGCCCCTGGGTTTGCCAGATATGAGAGCAGTTATCAGGTGAACAGGTGTTGCAGCGATGGAAGCGGGCAGTGGAACTGCTTCAGATAGAAGTGATTGTACCCGAGCTAAAAAGCCTCTGCATGTTTCTAATAAGCTCCAGCAGCAGAAAGCTGCTCAAACTAGGATCAATGTTGGAGATGAAACATGGAGAGAGGTTAGAACGCAGAAAGCTTTACAGACCCATGCAGAGCTGGCTAAACACTGAAGCTACAGTGTCCACCACATGCAGA
>NC_136697.1:29089258-29091758 GCF_947650265.1 Symphodus melops | reverse complement strand
ACCGGTCCAGTTTGTTGTTTAAGTGCAGAACAATAAAAACAGTGAATAATAAAAGATGTTGTTCAGGTGGTGAAACTTAAATTATAAAGAGTTACAAATGTAAGATTTAAAAGAAAAAAACATTACTGTTTCATTCTTTATCCACACATGACCATATTTGGACAAGAGGGTGGAGCCTGGGGATCAACAAACAGGAAGTTACCAAATGTGACTAGCTGTAGCTTCTCATCATGTGTATCTGTAATTTACAGTTAGTGTGGTTAAGTGAACATCTTCACCTTCTTTATTTTAAGAACAACAAAATTACCATATTTGGACGAGAGGGCGGAGCTTGGGAGGAGCAAGGGTTTCCCGACAATTTGTCCAAATATGGTCACTTCCTTTGGTGAATTTTCTTCGTGTAAACGTGACCTTTATTTGTTCACCCAAATACTAAAAGGCCTTTTTGTCATGTCTTCATGGTGGTGGTCTGTCAATCACAGGTAGCCCCGCCTCTAACTCCTCCCCCTTTCCTGTTCTCTTTGACTCTGAACGGACCTTAATGACGAAATGGATGTCATGTTGAAGAAGACATCAGGCACTTTCTTTTTCTTCATCTCAATGCTCTGTCCTCGTTTCTTCTGCTCTTAGGCCTCAGCTGAACCTCTGACCTCTGACCTCCTGCAGCCCTCTGACCTCTGACCTCTGGAGGAGCCATGAGCCTTCATCAGAACTCTCTCGGTCCTGGTGACAGCTTCAGTCTGTCTGCTGTGAGTCCAACCACCTATCATCATCATCGTCAGGACGTGACGTCACTGTGATGTCAAATCTAGGCTCAGATGGGGTTGCTATGGTAACAGGAGGCTGTGATGTCATCATTTGACTGGTGGTGCAGCAGTGCTGATTTTCTATTGGTTCTTGATGTTTGCTCTGGAGCTGAGGGGTGGACATATTCTAACACCTCAGCTGCTCTGTTACTGCCCCCTGCTGGTTCATGTGTAGGAGCAGTCTTACATTGTGCATGTGTGAAAACATTAAAGTCCCTCCTCTCTCGTGCAGTCTCTGGCTCCGCCCCCTCCACTTTGCCACAGCGATGAAGAAGAGGAGGATCTGAACAAGGCTTTTGATGTTCAGGGTTTTCAGGAGATCCTGGGTCCTGCAGCTCGCAGCCCCCCGGAGAAACGCCGAGTGTTCGACGAGCAGGACTACGAGGGTGAGGACTGACCACGTGTTTCATCGATAATCAGACGTCTCTGTCTGTCGTCATGGTGTCAAAGAGGCATCGATCAGCAGGTTTAGGAATGCACCTGGTTACCACGGTTACGCTGACAGCCTTAATCACAACTCAAATCGCTTCATATATAGTCAGCAAAAATGTGAATCTTCTGCTGCAGACCACCGCCACTTCTCTCCACACGTCCATCATCCTCTGTCCAAACCCCCCGCTGACATCAGGAGGAGGAGGACCAATGAGGAGGAGAGGCGAGGCTCCGCCCCTAACGCTGCAGCCACCATAGAAGAAGATCAGGAGGATGAAGAGTCTTACCGGGAGGAGAGGGGACGAACAACCACGCCCACCAGGTGAGAAAACATCCATACAGATACGTCTCCTCTCTGTCCTCCTCAGATAAACCTTTAACTCCTCCCCCTCCACAGTGACACACCCACCAAGTCGTCCAATCACAACGGCGTCTCAGCTGGCTGCATGGTGACCAGTGTGACCGCTGACGACGCTGAGGAGGAAACACTGACGTCAGTGGACCTGGACGGCATCAAGAGTCAGTACACCTGCGTCAGACACACCTTTCTCCCTACTGGAGGCAGCTGATTGGCTCAGAGCTGCAGACTCCCAGCATGCACTGGGGCTCAGGGTCAAGGCAGAAACAAAGTTTGTTCCCAAATGTAGAAGGAATTTGTTGAAAGATGAAAGATCCTTCTGTCACGTCTTCCCGTCATCATGTGACCTGAACACAACGCTGCGACCTACACGCCACACCCCCGGCCTCTATCTATTGTTCCTGTGTGTGTGTGTGTGTGTGTGTGTGTGTGTGTGTGTGTGTGTGTGTGTGTGAGGACTGGGCTGGATCCAGGAACATGAAGTCGCTCTCTGCTCTGCTCGTGATTAAACATTTGAACAGTTTGTTGATCGGCGGGCTGACGGCTGATCTCAGTGAGTACTCCATGTTGGACCTCGTCTGTGTTTCTGTCTCTGGGTCTCTGAGGGGGGGCGGCTGGTCCATGAGGTGGTCTTACAGTCTGTGTGTCAGAGAGTCTTGGTCTCTGAGGGGGGGCGGCTGGTCCATGAGGTGGTCTTCAGTCTGTGTGTCAGAGAGTCTTGGTCTCTGAGGGGGGGCGGCTGGTCCATGAGGTGGTCTTACAGTCTGTGTGTCAGAGAGTCTTGGTCTCTGAGGGGGGGCGGCTGGTCCATGAGGTGGTCTTACAGTCTGCGTGTCAGAGAGTCTTGGTCTCTGAGGGGGGACGGCTGGTCCATGAGGTGGTCTTACAGTCTGTCGTCTTGTTT
>NC_136697.1:29059258-29084258 GCF_947650265.1 Symphodus melops | reverse complement strand
AGTTCATGTGACGTGGGTGGTTTTTCGTGCATTCATGGCAGAAGATTGGTCCACACACTCGCTCAGATTGAGAAGAAGAACTGAACATAACGTTTGGACCTGCTCGTCTTCTTCTAAGTCTGCTGCACCTGATGTGTCACTAGCTCTTTACCAGCGCTCCTGAATGCTCCTCGCTTATTAATCATCTGACTCAGTAACCAAATATTTACTGTAGTAAAGGAAAAAATGGATCCAGTGAAGGTCACTCATTCTAGGCGTGTGGCGCCCTAGCGCCCTCTATTGATCAGTGCCTGTCAATCATCCATTCGTGATTCTGTGAATGAACAGGAACATTTTATCACTGACGTTGTTTGTCTATGTTTGTGTTCAGTCATCCCAGTGATGAGAAAGACCACAGTCTGTTCAGCAAGAACATCTCTGCAGCCAACATGGCCAACTTGATTGACAGACACATCGGCCAATCAGAGCACTCCATCAATGTCACAAATCACAGAGAGGCTGATGGAGAGATGAACAAGGTAAACAAAACAACAGATAATCAGATACATTCTGTTAATGAGTGTTGGTACATTTTCCCTTAAATGACACCTTAACCTCTGACTCTGAAGGTCGAACTCAAGGTCACTCATGTTTCTTTAGTTTTGTCTCTGTCCACAACACCTCATAAGAGTTCAGTGACAAAGTAAGTTTATTTTATTGTGTCACTTGGAGGTCATGAGGAATGGGTTCTTGGTAAAGGAACTGAGGGGGTCGTGAAGCAGCGTCTTCACTTTAGCCAGCTAACACCTGCTCAGGATGACATTCACTTTGTGTTTTAGATCTCCACAGACATTGAGAACCTGAAAGTCAGGAGGAGTGGAAGGGAAACGAGGGGTGTCATCAGCGTAGCAGAAAGTATAAACAGACCTCGTTGGTTTAATTTTAGCCGTTTTATTTGATTTAATGTACAAACTTATGTGTCCAGAAAGAAGCCCCGCCCCTCTGTCACTCCAGATCCAAACATGAAGAGAAGCTGATGGAGAAGATCCCAGAGAGAGCGGAGGCCACTGTTGTCCTTGTGGGTACGTGTTACAAAGTTGTAGGCATGGGTCTGTAGAACAGCAGGCTCCGTGGGTTTACTGCTTCTCTCTGGTGTGACTGCAGGCAGTGTCGGCTTCCTGGACCAGCCTTCCATGGCCTTCGTGAGGCTGCAGGAGGCGGTTCTGTTGGAGTCTGTCCTGGAGGTTCCTGTTCCTGTGAGGTTCCTCTTCCTCCTGTTGGGCCCGCCCACCGCCAACATGGACTATCACCAAATTGGACGATCCATCTCTACGCTCATGGCAGACAAGGTGAGTCTCTGAAGATTTGACACCTTCTGCAGTTGTCTGGATTCGACCACCAGATGGCGCTGAATGATAACCCACTCCTCTGAAGCCACAGTAATGTGACAAATGTCCCTTTTTAGCACTTTCATGAGGCTGCATATCAGGCCGATGACCGCCAGGACCTGCTGGCGGCCATCAACCGTTTTCTGGACTGTAGCGTGGTCCTCCCTCCCTCTGAAGTCGGTGATGATGAAATGCTTCACTCGGTCGCTCGCTTCCAACGAGAAATGCTCCGAAAGAGGGAGGAGGAGCAGAGCGGGAAGCTGCTGGAGAAACAGAGCAGCGCTCCGCAGGATGAAGGTTGGTCTTCACAGGAACACAACTCACTTGAGCCTGAACCACTGACATGGTCAGCATCGACAAACACTTTGCATTGGTCCCATATGTTGCTGTACATAACTAACTCAAACTCTGTGAGTCGTTAAAAACACTGAAAGAGCGACCACGATGCCTTTTTAACTTTCATTAACTTCTGTTATCTCTGAACTTCCTGCTCAAGAAACAAACCAACATCCATGTCGTAGGTGACCCCAGTGTTTCTCTCTCAGGTCTTTTCTCCACCGTAAGGTACGACCTGTTGATGTGGTGGCAACCCGAACCCTCAACCATGTCATGATAAACGTATTCATTGCCATAAAACATAACAGACTAACATTAAAAGCTCAGTTTAAAGATGGAGAACGTGTTCTCTGGAGATCAGCTAACAGAGAATACCTTCAGATGGACTTTGTGATCTGGGGGTATCATGGACCTGCTGCCATTGTCTTGATGTCATTTGAATGTTGTGATGTCAGATTAGTAATCTCATCCTGATCTTTCAGATTCTCTCGTTCCCTCCAAACACGGAGACGAGCCCCTGAAGCGTTCAGGCCGTCTTTTCGGAGGTCTGATCAAAGACGTGACTCGGCGTTACCCTCAGTACCTCAGCGACCTTCAAGATGCTCTGAACCCTCAGTGCATGGCCGCCATCATCTTCATCTACTTCGCAGCCCTGTCACCTGCCATCACCTTTGGTGGACTCCTGGGTGAGTCTGAAACACCGATGGAAAGAATCAGCGGACAGGGTAACAGCGACGTGTAACTTGAACGATCACTGTGGTCTGCTTCCTGTGACACAGGTGAGAAAACAGACGGTCTGATTGGCGTTTCCGAGCTGATAGTCGCCACTTCGCTGCAGGGTATAGTCTTCAGCATTTTGAGCGCTCAGCCTCTGCTGATCATCGGCTTCTCTGGACCGCTGCTGGTGTTTGAAGAGGCCTTCTACACTGTGAGCACACACACTCATATGTCCCTGTTACCTTGGACAGTCCACAGACGTCACTGATTTAAAACCATGTCCTGTGTTCTCTGTATCTCTGACTTAAGTAACTGCCTCATCTGAAGCTTCATGACACATCTGTGTTGTTCTTTGGGATTCTGTTTGGAGCTTCTTTTGGTAGTTTTGGTAGTCTTGTTGGATCTTTTGAGGGGATGTGTGATGTCTCATGAAGAGATCCCTCTGAGATATCACTGAATCTGTGACTACTGCTCCTGACAGCTGCTACACAAAGTATCTTACTAGCGCCATGCTGACTGCCTCCTGTGTGCGTCTTGTGTCTTCTCTGTAGTTTTGCAAAGATAACGGGATCGAGTATCTGACAGGCCGGGTGTGGATCGGGTTCTGGCTGGTGCTGATCGTAGTCCTGACTGTGGCCTTCGAGGGGAGCATCTTGGTCCGCTTTGTTTCCCGTTTCACTCAGGAAATCTTCTCCTTCCTCATCTCCCTCATTTTCATCTACGAGACATTCGCCAAACTGGTCAAGGTGAGGTCAAAGGTCACCAATATGCAAGGCTACAGTGGCAGCCAGATAATCACACTGCAACAGCTCAAACACATCTGCATGGAGAAACAAACTTAATAGAGTCAGCAGCTTGTTCCTTCAAAATAAAACTCATACTTCTACTGAAGTAAAGCTGCTCCATCGTCCTTTCTGGGCCTCCGTGCATGTGAGCGGGGTCGAAGGATGCAGATTGGAACCCACGCAATAATCCAAAACAAATGCAGTGATGGAAATGCATGAAAGGTATGAAAGAACTTATACCTATAGGGGGCGCTATTTTATATGGATTCCCCACCTGACACCTCGCAGCTCCTCATAGGGCAGTGTGATAGCCCTCGTTGGCAGCTGTACAAGGCTTTAGGTTTATAGGTTGGATGTATTAGGATCGTCCACACAGGCTCAAGGTATCATGTCTCGAGCTCATCTGTTCATTGTGAACTCTGAACACTGAGGATGAAACATCATTTATCTGGTTTCTATTTTTTGTCCTTTAACCCCCCAGATCTTTCAGGAGCATCCCCTTCAAAACTGTTACCATGGTAACAACACAGCTTCCTCATCTAAATGCAACTACACAACAGCAGCAAGGGATTCTGGGAAGGTTGTTGGAGAACCAAACACAGCCCTGCTTTCATTTGTGCTCATGGCTGGGACGTATTTCATCGCTTTCTACCTGCGCAAGTTCAAGAACAGCTCGTTCTTCCCCGGGAGGGTTCGTACACTCACACTCATGTACTGAGGCTGGGGTTTATAAAGGTGCTATCACAACTACATACCATCCATCCCTCCATCCATCCAGTCATCCATCCATCCATCCATCCATCAACACATCCACACATTCATCCATCATCAACACATCCATCCTTCCACACATTCATCCAGTCATCCATCCATCCATCCATCAACACATCCATCCATCTATCAACACATCCATCCATCAACACATCCATCCATCTATCAACACATCCATCCATCCATCCATCCATCCATCCAGTCATCCATCCACACATCCATCCATCCATCCATCTATCCACTAGAAACACACAAACCGAAATGATCACAAGGAGTTCTGGCTTGAGCAGTTGGTCCAGTCATCAGTGTCTTGGGTGTTTATTGGAGAGCTGATTACAGATCAGCTGTTCTGTTTGTGTTTCAGCTCCGTAGGATCATCGGAGACTTTGGTGTTCCCATAGCAATCCTCATCATGGTTCTGGTGGACTACAGCGTTGAGGACACCTACACCCAGGTTTAAAGATACACTTTGAGTGTCCTGTGTTCATTTATAGACTGAAAACTCAATCATCACAGTAATCTTCTCCTTGTTGGCAAACAGAAGCTGAATGTGCCTAGTGGATTCTCAGTGTCGAGTCCAGAGAAGCGTGGTTGGTTGATTTCTCCTTTGGGGTCGGATGGGCAGTTTCCTGTTTGGATGATGGCCGCCAGCATCCTTCCGGCCATCCTGGTCTTCATTCTTATCTTCATGGAGTCTCAGATCACAGCGTATGGCCCTGTCGTTGTTTTAACTTGATTTATATTCTTTTATTTTGGCGGGCAATAACAAATGTATGTTTCCTATCAGGTTGATCGTCAGTAAGAAGGAGAGGATGCTGGCAAAAGGTACTGGTTTCCATGTGGACCTCCTCATTATCGTGGTGGTGGGTGGCCTTTCAGCAATGTTGGGATTGCCATGGTTGTCAGCTGCCACGGTTCGCTCTGTCACACATACCAACGCCCTCACTGTCATGAGCAAAGCTGTCGCCCCTGGAGACAAGCCACGCATCCAGGAAGTGAAGGAGCAGAGGGTGACCGGCTTCCTGGTGGCTGTTTTAGTTGGTAAGACTGTGGCTGTCTCGTTTATTGACAAACATCACTGCTTTTATTATCTCTATCCTCGTCTGTCCTGTCTCTCACCGGTTTCTGACCTGACCCTGTCCTGTCTGTGTCCTGTAACTGACCAGGTTCTGACCTGACCCTGGCCTTTCTCTGTCCTGTCTGTGTCCTGTAACTGACCAGGTTCTGACCTGACCCTGGCCTTTCTCTGTCCTGTCTGTGTCCTGTAACTGACCAGGTTCTGACCTGACCCTGGCCTTTCTCTGTCCTGTCTGTGTCCTGTAACTGACCAGGTTCTGACCTGACCCTGGCCTTTCTCTGTCCTGTCTTTGTGTCTGACCAGGTTCTGACCTGACCCTGGCCTTTCTCTGTCCTGTCTTTGTCTCTGACCAGGTTCTGACCTGACCCTGGCCTTTCTCTGTCCTGTCTTTGTGTCTGACCAGGTTCTGACCTGACCCTGGCCTTTCTCTGTCCTGTCTTTGTGTCTGACCAGGTTCTGACCTGACCCTGGCCTTTCTCTGTCCTGTCTTTGTGTCTGACCAGGTTCTGACCTGATCCTGGCCTTTCTCTGTCCTGTCTTTGTGTCTGACCAGGTTCTGACCTGACCCTGGCCTGTCTCTGTCCTGCCTGTGACTTTTCACTAATCTTTCTGTGACCTGTCTCTGTTGTTTTGTTAACCTGTGTATGACCTGCCTCTGTCCTCTCAGGTCTGTCCATCGTCATTGGGGAGGTCTTACGTCAGATCCCTCTGGCGGTCCTGTTCGGGATCTTCCTCTACATGGGTGTGATGTCACTGAACGGGATCCAGCTCACTGACAGACTCATCCTGCTGCTGATGCCCCCAAAGTACCACCCTGACCAAAGCTATGTCCGCAAGGTCAGCCCCCGGATCATGTCCATCATAAACCCGTCAGACTCATAGTGACTTCTCTGGATACATGTCCCTCACTCACATTGTAACTGACTCATAACTCAACAAAAAACTTTTCATAAACTTTATATAGAATAGAATAAAAAAATCATGACATGAAACATGTGGTGCCTCAATGTTTCACTGACATCTTGCTCTTGGTCTAAGCACCTCACATGTTGATTTGGGGGACAGACAGGTGAGACTGGCAGATGGGTTGCTGCGGTATCAGCAGTAACAGGGACCTTGTGCTGCTGCAACTTTCATCAAAAAGCGACAGTTAAGGTGGTTCAGAGGTTGTGACTTGCGTCTTGTTGCTATTGGATGCTTATTTAGGGAATTTTTAATATTGACTTGTCTTTAATTCTGACCCGGGTTTTGGTCTTTGACCTGAACTTAATTTAGGACTGGTTGGTCTTAACTTACAACGAGGGCCAGGACTTGACAAGGTTCCTATTAAAACTTGGATCTTCAGTCTTTAATGGGGGACTTAACATGGATTTTTTCTCTGGACTGGGATTTTGCTTGACACTTGTATTAGAATTGATATGGGGAAAGTTGCCCTGATTATGAATTGGCTAGCCTCTTGTGGGACTGGGAATTTGTTAAACATCTAGTCCAAGTCGATCTTTCAGACAACCCTACACGAACAGTCACTAACCATTGTCTACCTGTGTCCATGCTCTGTTACAGGTGAGGACGCTGAGGATGCATCTGTTCACCATTGTCCAGCTGATCTGTCTGTCTCTCCTCTGGGTTGTCATGGCAACAGCAGCGGCGCTGGCGTTCCCCTTCATGCTGCTGCTGACCATCCCTGTGAGGATGCTGGTGCTGCCCCGTATCTTCAGCTGGAGAGAGATTCAGAGTGTGAGCTAACTAACTAACTAGCTAACTGATAGCTAGTGTCAGTCTGAGTTGTATTTATAACTCCTGATTGAAGTGATAAATGTTTAAAGATCACTATGAAGTCATTTAGTGTCAGCGGGATGGTGAAACTGGGTTAGATACATAAATAAACACTAAATGTTTGCGCTCACTGTCAGAAGACATATAGAACGCATTAGCAGCTAGCATAAAGCAGCCCTGCTTTGCTAACTGTAGTACATTGAAGTAGCTCTAGCAGTATTGATACCTAGCATATCTACCTCTTTATGTTTTTCATGTTTTTATGTTTCACGTTCATTTTATGTCTTGTTTTACTGGAAAGCACTTTGAGCTGCATACCTGTATGAAAGGTGCTATACATATGAAGCATATTATTACCTGCTGATCTAATGCTAAAGCTGCAAGCGTTAACATCCTGCTAATATGCTAATTGTTGAGACTTAGCTGGTCAGTGTTTAAATAGGTAGTTTTACATGTTCAATTCTGTTTCTGGTTAGCTAAAGTTAGCTAGTCAGTATTAGCAGGAATAATTTGATGTTGGATATGCTAGCCATCTACAGTGTGCTGGTGTTAGCTCGTCCACATTAGCAAAAACAGCTTAATTGCTGTAGTTACATTTATAATAGTTTGGTTAGGTATGCTAACAGTAGTTATATGCTTGAATGTTGTTTGTTTTATCAACCCCACAATGTTACCATGACAACAACCTGCAGTATTGACCTCTAACCTCTGGTCCTACAGCTGGATGCTGATGATGCAGAGCCTCACCTGGAGGAGAAGGAAGGGCAGGATGAGTACTCACAACTGCAGATGCCAGTGTGACCAGCCTGCAGCCTTGTGATTGGCTGATCCACCCCCTTCATTAGCATATCTGATGTGTATCCTGTAGCATTGCTTGGAAATCGTGTTTTTATAAATCCGACTTCTTGATTCACGGGACGGTTTTGTCTCTGACTCTGATGATGCTGCTGAACAAACCGCTTAAATCTGAACTCTTTTCTCTGTCGTTTGTTTAAAAGATCAAACTAACTGAACACAGTCTGTTCTACTTTTGTCCCACGCTGAATGCTTCTATCAATAAAGGCAAAATCCTGATTAACATTTAGATTTCTTCCCTTTTATTTGTTCAAAACTGTTACAGCATTACGAGACTTCCTGTCAATCCCACGTGATCTGTCTGCAGCAAGTCGAACCCCACTCGTCACCTCTGAGACTGACTTTGATTGAAGCTGTCATCATAAACACGTCCTGCTGACTAAAACCACTGTTCTGGATCCGATTCTGATCTGACATTACCTCTGTGTCATTTCTTTAAAGTCAGTAGACTTAGAGCCTACATATCCGCTCAGGTGAGCAGGTGTTTGTCTTATAGTTCGTAAAATGAACCCTGTGTGTCGTCACCTGGAGCGTCTCCAGGATTTATCTGGGCCCTATGAACAGATCTTCTTCCCCATACATCGCACCTGCTCGTCAGGCATGCCCTGTCCTCCATCTTTTCTCCTGTCATCAAAACTCCGGCCACTAGAGGTCACCACTCAGCTCCAGAGGTAATTATATCTTACAGAGCTGAAGCAGAGACGACAGTGACGACAGACAATATGTTGGAAACATTAAAGATCTGCAACAGTAATGCAGTGGTGCACTGTCACTCTACACTGTCTAAGCCCCGCCCCCATCTATGACCAACCTTGTTGTCATGTCAACCTCCCCTCCCTGTCACAATGAGTCCATCGGAGCGTCTCAGGGAAACCTGAGCATGCGTGGCGGCTCTTGGTCACCTGATCCGAGCAGCTGCTGAATGTTTGATGGAGACTGTCAGAGATCCTCGTCCTGCCTCAGAACGACCACACACACCTGCACAGGTAGAGACAGGCAGACAAGGCAGACACACGTAGAGACAGGCAGACACAGGTAAGACACCTGAGACAGACAGACCTCAGGTAGATTGGTTTGAGGACGTGTAGAGGACGGGTGGACTCTTGGACAGGAGGCTGTAACAGGCAGGTACTCTCTCACTCTATAGTCTGTCTTTTCCCTGACAACCCTCCACAATGTTCCCTACCTGTGTGACATCATCATGTGTATCATGTGTCTCACCTGTAAAAAACCCACATCTTTAAAAACTGCTACAGCTGAGAGTGTTTCACCTGTTTCCTGGATTTTTCTTTTTGTCACTGACACTGTTTTGACAAAACTCTAAAAACGTCCCCATAGCTTCAGTGTGATGTGTAAACGATACTCGACTTCTTCCTGCCAGCCGCCTTCGAAAACCTTCTGCATGAAGTCGAGGTGAGCAGGGGGAAACTTTGAGTGAAATTCAGAGTGAGCGAGCAGGCTGAGAGGACGATGTTATTGTCCTTGTGATGATAATGGTGAACACGTAGAACTGATATAAAGATGGATAGATAGAGATAGATAGATAGATACTTTATTGATCCCGAGGGAAATTCAAGATGGACGTCCTCGTCTTCACACTGTGACGGACGCGTGTGTGAACAACCGTCTGCCACAAATGTTCTCGGGAGTGTTTGAAGGAGTGTTTGAAGGAGTGTTTGAAGGAGTGTTTGAAGGAGTGTTTGAAGGAGTGTTTGAAGGAGTGTTTGAAGGAGTGTTTGAAGGAGTGTTTGAAGGAGTGTTTGAAGGAGTGTTTGAAGGAGTGTTTGAAGGAGTGTTTGAAGGAGTGTTTGAAGGAGTGTTTTGTCCTGAAACATTTTGCTGAAGTTTCTTGTTTTGTTTGCTCTTTTATGTGTGATGATGAAGACGTGCACCTGATGTGTTCGTTTATGAAGTTCAGAGTGATGTGGAACAGTTTGTCCAAAACAATGACGAGACGAGACAATGGCAGGAAGTCCAAACAGACAGCTTTAAAGAGCATATTGCAGGTTAAAAAAAATTTTTAATTAATATTTTATATAGTCTGTTAATGGCTGTAAAATAAGTAGGTTATTTTTTTAATATGTTCTACAACACATAAGTGCTCTAATTTAGAGGAGAAAGTGGCTGTTTTAGCATAGCCGTTTAGAACGTGCTTTTTTTTCAACAACGCGTCATATGACGTAACATGAGGGAGTCCCGTTCTCTGACTCTGCTTTGATCGGCTTTATGCGTCCGTGTATGAATGAATGAATGAAGCCTTTATTGCCCCTGGGGGAACTTGTCTTGCACCGAGAGCATCAAACACTTTACAAACAAACATTTAGAAGGCAGCACAAAAGAATTAAAGCACAAAAAACAGGCTAAAACATGATTAAAGAGGTGTAATGACACGTGGTAGTGAGTGAGAACAGACAGGATGCCTCCCTGCTATAGTTTGTAACTTGAGCGGCGCACATTCAGGTGCAGTGTAAGTGGCTGATTATTCATAGTGTGTTTTGGTGAATTATTCTCACAACCTCAGAAACGATCGAACAGACACGTTGAATATTTCGGTATCAGACACAAAAACGTTTCCTTATTAATGATTTAAATCTCTGGCTGTTTAACATAAAATATTATATACGCAGACAGAAAGCGTTTAATGATTTGATCTGCTGGAATCCTCTGTATATTCTCTAGTGTGAGCGTAATAGACACCGGACAGTCTGTTTTAATATATGTAGTCATACGATTTATTATAAATCCAACTCTGTTACAAGAGAGCGCGTGTGTGTGTGTGCGCGTGTGTGTGTGTGTGTGTGTGTGTGTGTTTGTGTGTGTGCGCAGTGGGGAAAGACGGAACGCGCAGTTTGGAAACGAAACGAAACACAACCTTTACTTCTGTCGGTCCTTTATCCCATTAAAACTTTAAACTTTTTGTAGTAGCCTAATATATGTGCACGCATTAAACTGTGGAGTGTGTGTGTGTGTGTGTGTGTGTGTGTGTGTTTGTGTGTGCGCAGTGGGAAAAGACGGAACGCGCGGTTTGGAAACAAACAGAAACACAAGCTTTACGTCGGTCCTCTATCCAATTAAAACTTTAAACTTTTTGTAGTAGCCTAATATATGTGCACGCATTAAACTGTGGAGTGTGTGCGCTGTTGTGCATGTTTGTGTGGATTACGTGCGCCGTGATCCTGCACCATACACTGTATTTTCTATAACAACGTGAGCACTGGGCTGCATGAGGAATAAACAATTAAGACATGGTGCTGCACTTGCACAGGCCGTGTAATCGGGTTCTATGTCTGTCTGTCTGTCTCTCTCTCTCTCTCTCTCTCGCGCGCGCGCACAGCGCGGCACCGTAATACGTTGTACAGATTTGCCGTTTTTACAAGCAGCTCCCATACAATGTAAAGGGGAATGATCGTCACTTGTACCTTCTACAAATTGTTTTTGAATTGATTGAATGTGATTACAAACTTTACATATGCTGATGTGAACACAGCACGAGCCCATATATGGCGAGCTGACACCTGTCACTCAGCAGGACGCCTGCTCCGGGTCTCTCCTCACACCACAGCTTCTCTCCTGAGGCCGTTATTCCTCTAATCCTGCCTGTTTCTGCTCTCTATCACATCTAACAGGTTCAGAATAATAAGCCAGTGGACCATTATATGTAAAGGAATACATGTCTTCTTCCTCTTTATTGACGGGAGTGACACTCGGATCCATGATTTTCTATGTTAAACAGACGGGGATTCAGCGGGACTCCCTTATGTTACGTCACAGCCGAATGCGGAAGTAAAAAGCAAAGACGTGCGAAAACGTACTAAAACGTCTCCAGGAGACCCTGTGGGTTATTAATTTCAGAATTTCTTTAAAAACAGTATTGTTAACGTATTTTCCTATGATTAGTTAAGTTTTGTCTTTAACCTGCAATATGCTCTTTAAGTGTGATTGGACCTGCAGGTGCTGACAGGAAGTGACCAGAGACAGAGCACTTTGTATTTAAGTTAGTACTGTATATCGTCATCAACATGTTCAGCTGTTCTCGAGAGCTCCATCAGCATCCTAAAAGGTGTATTTATCCTGGTTGCCCTGGTTGCCCTGGTTGTCCTGATTATCCTGGTTGTCCTGGTTGTCCTGGTTATCCTGGTTGTCCTGGTTGTCCTGGTTGTCCTGGTAATCCTGGTTGTCCTGGTTGTCCTGGTTGTCCTGGTAATCCTGGTTGTCCTGGCTGTCCTGGATATCCTGGTTGTCCTGGTAATCCTGGTTGTCCTGATTGTCCTGGTTATCCTGGTTGTCCTGGTTGTCCTGGATATCCTGGTTGTCCTGGCTGTTGTCAGTGGCCTCATCAAGGTTGTAGGTGTTCATAAAGAGCTGGGTCTTTAGCTTTCTCTTCAAGGTGTAAAGAGACTGAGCAGATCGGATGGACTTTGCTGATTCACTCCTACACATGGGGGACGACAGAGGAGAAGGGTCTAGATACAGAACTGATCATCTGAATCAGGTGTGTTGGAAGAAGGACACATCTGAACCATGCAGGGCAGCGGGTCCCTGGGACCAGGATGGAGAATCACTTTAGATGGTGTCTTTTGACTCCTTTGCACAGGAGTGGGCGCTGAAGCAGGGTAATCCTGTTTGTGACTGTGGTGCTGCTTGTTGCTCAGTTCAGGTGTGTGTGAGGCCAGAGCTCTGATTGACACGTGTGTGTACCTGCTACAGGTGATGGTGTCAGGATGTCTGACGGGAGGCAGCGAACTTTGTCCACCTCAGGAGAGTCTCTGTATCAGATCCTCGCACTGCAGAAAGGCTGCAGTCATGACGACATCAAGAAGTCCTACAGGTGAGATATAAAGCCCCGCCCACTCACCTGCAGCCCCCTGTGTGTTTACATGAGGTGTCTGTTAACATGAGATATGTGCAAACTTCAACAGGAAGTTGGCGTTGCGGTACCACCCTGATAAGAATCCGGACGACCCGGACGCAGCAGAGAAGTTTAAGGAGCTGAACTCAGCTCACGCCGTTCTGTCCGACCTGACCAAGAGGAACATCTACGACTCATACGGTTCTCTGGGACTCTACGTGGCCCAGCAGTTTGGAGAGGACAACGTCAACACCTACTTCATGCTGTCAACCTGGTGGGCCAAGGTGGGCGGGGCTTACACTGGCCAATCAAGGAATATTTCATGATGTCATCAAATACGTATTTTTACTGACTGACATTACAGACACACTCTGCTCTGACAGCATCGATGTTGTTTTATTATATAATTCTATACTGCTCTCAGTAATGTTGTATCCAATGAAAGTCTTTGTCCCGCCCCCTCAAACCTTCTCACTCTGCTCTGTTCTCTCAGCTGCTGCAACACTTTCACTGTTTTCAAACATGCAGTTTAATAACGCTGAAGACCAGCTGAGTGGTGTGGCTTCACAGACCATGGGGGACCCTGGACTACCAAAGTACCAGGATCAGGATCTTAAAAGACCTGCAGCTTTTCTTTAAATAATCTGGTTTAAATGTCTGAGATCTGGATCTTGATCTGTATCCAGTTTCTGTCTCATGGTCTGGATCTTTTTCTGTATCCTGTTAATGTCTCATGGTCGAGATCTTGATCTGTAACTTGTTCCTGTCTCATGGTCTGGATCTTTTTCTGTATCCTGTTTCTGTCTAATGGTCGAGATCTTGATCTGTATCCTGTTCCTGTCTCAGGGTATGGATCTTGATCTGTATCCTGTTTCTTCTCATGGTCTGGATCTTGATCTGTATCCTGTTCCTGTCTCAGGGTATGGATCTTGATCTGTATCCTGTTCCTGTCTCAGGGTCTGTATCCTACTTCTGTCTCATGGTCTGGATCTTGATCTGTATCCTGCTTCTGTCTCATGGTCTGGATCTTGGTCTGTATCCTGCTTCTGTCTCATGGTCTGGATCTTGGTCTGTATCCTGTTTTTGTCTCATGGTCTGGATCTTGATCTGTATCCTGTTCCTGTCTCAGGGTCTGTTCGCGCTGTGTGGACTTCTGACTGGCTTTTACTGCTGTTGCTGTCTTTGCTGCTGCTGTAACTGCTGCTGTGGGAAACTTAAGCCGCCGCCCACAGGTGAAGGGGCGGAGTCAGACTATGTCTCCCCTGATGACCTGGAGGAGGAGTTACGCAATGACCCAGACAATGGTGAGAACACAGGAGGTTCTGAGCTTTACGTTTGAAAGGCAAATGTCTGACTGTTGATCCGATCTGTAAATATCTGATCTAATATCGCCAAATCAATGAGAGCACCTTAATTAAAAACCTTAAAGGACCAATCAGAGAGCAGGTCTCTTCCTGTGTGATCAGTCAGCCAATCAGAGAGCTGCTCTCTTCCTGTGTGATCATGAAGGAAACCTGCTGTGTTGAAGCTTCTCTTCAACAATGCAGCAGCCAGTATGTCCTCCTTCTAACTTTAGATTCTGCTCCTGAATGCTCTGGATCTGATTGGACCAGAGACTGTAGGCTCTTAGAAGCCCCCCCTCCCTCCTGTCCCCTAAATAATGAAGATCATTGATGTGCCCCTGATTCATTCTCTCAGTGTTTGCAGATCTTGTTTAACCTTTGAGCACTGAATATAAATTTAGATCTTGCTTCTCACCAACTGAACATCAACCATCCTCGTTTGTGTTTCTGTGCAGACGTCGAAGCTCCGATCATTCAGCAGCCGACAAACGCCAGTGAGAAAACTCAACTGATCACCGATGGACACCGTAGATATGGAGACACGTATACATGAAGCCGGCAGGAAACAGGAAATGCATCACCGACCCACCTGATCGATCTGTCATCGATCTCCAAACAACACCTGGTGGATCTGCATGAACAGTTCACTGTGAAAAAATCACTAAGATCACTAAGTAGTTTCTAAACACTGAATTAAAGTTTGACATTAAAGCAACAATCTGACTTTTAAACAAAATATCCTGTTTCATAAATCAGCTCTTTGAACTCCTTCACCTGTGTGTCAGTAAAGAGATAATTAATTCATGTGAACCCTCGTTACAACATGACCTCAGCAAGATCCAAACCCTCGTTACAACATGACCTCAGCAAGATCCAAACCCTCGTTACAACATGACCTCAGCAAGATCCAAACCCTCGTTACAACATGACCTCAGCAAGATCCAAACCCTTGTTACAACATGACCTCAGCAAGATCCAAACCTTTGTAAAAACATGATCTCAGCAAGATCCAAACCCTCGTTACAACATGACCTCAGCAAGATCCAAACCCTCGTTACAACATGACCTCAGCAAGATCCAAACCCTCGTTACAACATGACCTCAGCAAGATCCAAACCCTCGTTACAACATGACCTCAGCAAGATCCAAACCCTCGTTACAACATGACCTCAGCAAGATCCAAACCCTTGTTACAACATGACCTCAGCAAGATCCAAACCTTTGTAAAAACATGATCTCAGCAAGGTCCAAACCCTCGTTACAACATGACCTCAGCAAGATCCAAACCTTTGTAAAAACATGATCTCAGCAAGATCCAAACCCTCGTTACAACATGACCTCAGCAAGATCCAAACCCTCGTTACAACATGACCTCAGCAAGATCCAAACCCTCGTTACAACATGACCTCAGCAAGATCCAAACCCTCGTTACAACATGACCTCAGCAAGATCCAAACCCTCGTTACAACATGACCTCAGCAAGATCCAAACCCTCGTTACAACATGACCTCAGCAAGATCCAAACCCTCGTTACAACATGACCTCAGCAAGATCCAAACCCTAGTTACAACATGACCTCAGCAAGATCCAAACCCTAGTTACAACATGACCTCAGCAAGATCCAAACCCTCGTTACAACATGATCTCAGCAAGATCCAAACCCTCGATACAACATGACCTCAGCAAGATCCAAACCCTTGTTACAACATGATCTCAGCAAGATCTAAACCCTTGTAAAAACATGATCTCAGCAAGATTCAAACCCTCGTAAAAACATGATCTCAGCAAGATCCAAACCCTCGTTACAACATGACCTCAGCAAGATCCAAACCCTAGTTACAACATGACCTCAGCAAGATCCAAACCCTTGTAAAAACATGATCTCAGCAAGATCCAAACCCTTGTAAAAACATGATCTCAGCAAGATCCAAACCCTCGTTACAACATGATCTCAGCAAGATCCAAACCCTTGTAAAAACATGATCTCAGCAAGATCCAAACCCTCGTAAAAACATGATCTCAGCAAGATCCAAACCCTCGTTACAACATGATCTCAGCAAGATCCAAGCCCTCGTAAAAACATGATCTCAGCAAGATCCAAATCCTCATTACAACAAGATCCTAACTTAAAACATCTTCTTAGGGTCAAGTCCCATCAAGATAAAAATCTTGCTTTTCGTTAAATTAGAGCTAAAGCAGCATCTCGTCTTTTGTGTTTGAGCGTTTTTCACATCTTGTCTTGGACGTATTCCTTGCAGGATCCAGTTCTTGAGGAAGATCTGCAATGTGTTCCAAGACTTGTTCAATCTGATTCACTTTTTTTTGGTATCTTGTCTGAGGAAGATCTAAATCTTGCTTCATGTGCAAACCAGACCCATGTTTTAAATTATGAGTTTTTTTCTATTTTGAACAAACAGGATTCATTTAATCAACGTTACACCGTTGTGTTTTCGGACTCCTCAGCTTTCCAAATTGTCCGACTGTTGCTTTCATGAGAGAGTTCATTTCAGTTTAAACTCTGAATATTAATCTTTTATTTTATTAAACTCAGTCTCTGATTGGTTGTTTGGTGTTTCTACAATAAGACGTCACCATAACTCTGTTTGTCCGTTTAGAATAATCAAATTATTAAGTTCATATCCAGTTTGTCGTCATGTGTTTATGTAAATAAAGTTTTGCTGTGAGAGTTGATGGTTTGATGATGTCACTTTGTTAAATAAAACCGGTTTCGTGACCCCTCCTGTGCTGCAGGGGGCGCTGTTCTTACACAGAGACAGGTCTATGCACCCTGTCAGCGGAAACATTGTCAGCACTTGTCTGCAGTCTGCAAAGTTTGAAAGAGTTTGTTTGTAATTTTTATCAATTAAAAAAACTATAAATTATGGAATATTTGTGGGTCTGGTTTAATCTTTTATTTTGTTGTTTACTTACTCCAGCAGGGGGCGCTGCAGCCTCCTCCTGATACAGGCTACTGTCCCTTTAATAAGCCCTGTGCTGGTTAGACCCCCATCCTGTCCTGTCCGACTCCCCCTGTGACCTTTGACATATAAGGGCATGTCGGCACGGCAACGGCTGACGTCAGTCCGTCTAAAAACAGACCGTGAGCTCCTCACTGCGCAGACTCCAACACTAACAGCGCTCACCTTCCGCTGCTGCTTTGTCCCCCTAAACTTTGTCCAACCTCTGGGATTTATCTCCGCCGCTGTCATCCTCGGTGTTCCCTCCGGTGTCTCCCCCGCTGTCCCCCCGGTGTCCCCCCGGTGTCTCCGCCGGTGTCCCCCCCACTGCCCCCCCACTGTCCCCCCGGTGTCCCCCCACACTCGGCACCATGGACAGTCTGGAGAAGCAGCTCGTCTGTCCCATCTGTCTGGAGATGTTTACTAAACCTGTGGTCATCCTGCCCTGCCAACACAACCTGTGCCGCAAATGTGCCAATGACGTGTTCCAGGTGAGACACACACACACACACACACACACACACACACACACACACACACACACACACACACACACACGTTGAAGTGAACTTGTGTGTGAATACAGTATGATTGGTTGGTTGATTGAGGTTGATGCTCCTGTCTCACCTGTCCAGGTGTTTCTTTACTCGATGACATCACTCAGACTGAATGTTCTGTTGTCATAGTAACACTCAAACCAGCTGTGTGTTTGTGGAGGCTGACAGGTGTGTGTCTCAGGTGCGTTTCATTCTCTTGTTGTCATACACTTCTGTACTTGCTTGATGCCCCGCCCCCCCCTGCAGGCATCCAATCCCTACCTGTCGACAAGGAGCGGCTCCACGGTGACATCCGGCGGTCGATTCCGCTGCCCGTCGTGCCGCCATGAGGTCGTTCTGGATCGACACGGAGTGTATGGACTGCAGAGGAACCTGCTGGTGGAGAACATCATCGACATGTACAAGCAGGGCAGCAGCAGGTAACACACACACACCTGCACACACACCTGCACACACACCTGCACACACACCTGCACACATCTGGATATACCTATACACACACACACCTGCACACATCTGGATATACCTATACACACACACCTGCACACATCTGGATATACCTATACACACACACACCTGCACACACACCTGTACACACACCTGCACACACACCTGCACACACACACCTGCACACACACCTGCACACACACACCTGCACACACACCTGCACACACACCTGCACACACACCTGCACACACACACCTGCACACACACCTGCACACACACCTGCACACACACCTGCACACATCTGGATATACCTATACACACACACCTGCACACACACCTGCACACATCTGGATATACATATACACACACACCTGCACACACACCTGCACACATCTGGATAGACCTGCACACACACACCTGTACACACACACACCTGCACACACACCTGCACACATCTGGATAGACCTGCACACACACACACCTGTACACACACACCTGTACACACACACCTGTACACACACACACCTGCACACACACACCTGTACACACACACACCTGCACACACACCTGCACACACACCTGCACACACACCTGTACACACACACACCTGCACACACACACCTGTACACACACACACCTGTACACACACACACCTGTACACACACACACCTGCACACACACCTGCACACACACCTGCACACACACCTGTACACACACACACCTGCACACATCTGGATAGACCTGCACACACACACCTGTACACACACACCTGCACACACACACCTGTACACACACACCTGTACACACACACCTGTACACACACACCTGTACACACTGAGCTATGTTCTTGAAAAAGCACCAGATCAAACTTTCACCTGATTGGTCAGTCATGGCTTTTATTTTGGTAGTTTTTTCTGATGACATCACAGAGTGACACGCTCAGATGTCCAGATTTAACCTCAGTGTGATGAAACTGTTCAGCTCCACTTTCTGCTGAGTCACTGAACCCGCTGTTTACTAACAACAACAACACAAGCAGACTGAGGCCTGTGAGGCGTTCAGGTGCAGGGACAGACTGTGAGGCGTTCAGGTGCAGGGACAGACTGTGAGGCGTTCAGGTGCAGGGACAGACTGTGAGGCGTTCAGGTGCAGGGACAGACTGTGAGGCGTTCAGGTGCAGGGACAGGCTCTGTGAGGCGTTCAGGTGCAGGGACAGGCTCTGTGAGGCGTTCAGGGACAGGCTCTGTGAGGCGTTCAGGTGCAGGGACAGACTGTGAGGCGTTCAGGTGCAGGGACAGGCTCTGTGAGGCGTTCAGGTGCAGGGACAGACTCTGTGAGGCGTTCAGGTGCAGGGACAGACTGTGAGGCGTTCAGGTGCAGGGACAGGCTCTGTGAGGCGTTCAGGTGCAGGGACAGGCTCTGTGAGGCGTTCAGGTGCAGGGACAGGCTCTGTGAGGCGTTCAGGTGCAGGGACAGACTGTGAGGCGTTCAGGTGCAGGGACAGACTCTGTGAGGCGTTCAGGTGCAGGGACAGACTCTGTGAGGCGTTCAGGTGCAGGGACAGGCTCTGTGAGGCGTTCAGGTGCAGGGACAGACTGTGAGGCGTTCAGGTGCAGGGACAGACTGTGAGGCGTTCAGGTGCAGGGACAGACTCTGTGAGGCGTTCAGGTGCAGGGACAGACTGTGAGGCGTTCAGGTGCAGGGACAGACTGTGAGGCGTTCAGGTGCAGGGACAGACTGTGAGGCGTTCAGGTGCAGGGACAGGCTCTGTGAGGCGTTCAGGTGCAGGGACAGGCTCTGTGAGGCGTTCAGGTGCAGGGACAGACTGTGAGGCGTTCAGGTGCAGGGACAGACTCTGTGAGGCGTTCAGGTGCAGGGACAGACTCTGTGAGGCGTTCAGGTGCAGGGACAGACTCTGTCAGGTGGGAGAGGTGACACGTGAGTCAACAGGATGTTTACAGCAGTGTGATGAAGGCAGCAGGTGTTAGCTAGCTGTTAGCAGTTAGCCTTCAGACTGGATCTATTATGAAAGTGGGTCAGTGAGACGGCCTGATAAACATGTCCCCCCCCCCGCCCCCCCCAGCAGCAGGCCCGTCCCTGAGGTGAAGCAGCAGCAGCCGATGTGTGAGGATCACGAGGAGGAGAAGATCAACATCTACTGTGTGAGCTGCGGCGTGCCCACCTGTTCTCTGTGTAAGGTGTTCGGCGCTCACAAGGACTGTGAGGTCGCTCCGCTCGACAGCGTCTTCCTCACACAGAAGGTGAGAGTGATGCTGTGTCTTTAGCTCCGCCCCCTCCTTTAAATATGACAGCGTCTTCCTCACACAGAAGGTGAGAGTGATGCTGTGTCTTTAGCTCCGCCCCCTCCTTTAAATATGACAGCGTCTTCCTCACACAGAAGGTGAGAGTGATGCTTTGTCTTTAGCTCCGCCCCCTCCTTTAAATATGACAGTGTCTTCCTCACACAGAAGGTGAGAGTGATGCTGTGTCTTTAGCTCCGCCCCCTCCTTTAAATATGACAGCGTCTTCCTCACACAGAAGGTGAGAGTGATGCTGTGTCTTTAGCTCCGCCCCCTCCTTTAAATATGACAGTGTCGTCCTCACACAGAAGGTGAGAGTGATGCTTTGTCTTTAGCTCCGCCCCCTCCTTTAAATATGACAGCGTCTTCCTCACACAGAAGGTGAGAGTGATGCTTTGTCTTTAGCTCCGCCCCCTCCTTTAAATATGACAGCGTCTTCCTCACACAGAAGGTGAGAGTGATGCTTTGTCTTTAGCTCCGCCCCCTCCTTTAAATATGACAGCGTCTTCCTCACACAGAAGGTGAGAGTGATGCTTTGTCTTTAGCTCCGCCCCCTCCTTTAAATATGACAGCGTCTTCCTCACACAGAAGGTGAGAGTGATGCTTTGTCTTTAGCTCCGCCCCCTCCTTTAAATATGACAGCGTCTTCCTCACACAGAAGGTGAGAGTGATGCTTTGTCTTTAGCTCCGCCCCCTCCTTTAAATATGACAGCGTCTTCCTCACACAGAAGGTGAGAGTGATGCTTTGTCTTTAGCTCCACCCACTTGTTCAAATATGGTCACATAAACTTGACATAAAACAGTCGTCTGCTCAGAGATTGTTTGACTACGACCAATCACAAACTAGACCCATGTGGTCATGGTGCTCACAGGTAGCCCCGCCCCTAACTCCTCCCCCTGAGTCTAAACTGTGTGTGTGTGTGTGTGTGTGTGTGTGTGTGTGTGTGTGTGTGTGTGTGTGTGTGTGTGTGTGTGTGTGTGTGTGTGTGTGTGTGTGTGTGTGTGTGTGTGTGTGTGTGTGTGTGTGTGTGTGTGTGTAGGCTGAGCTCACTGACTGTATCTCCATGCTGGTGGGGAACAATGAGAGGACTCAGGCGATCATCAGTCAGCTGGAGGAGACATGCAGAGCGGTCGACGTGAGTCTACAGAAATCTGTGTGTGTGTGTGTGTGTGTGTGTCTGTGTGTGTCTGTGTGTGTGTGCTCACCTGAGCGCTGTGTGTGTGTGTGTGTGTGTGTGTGTCTGTGTGTGTGTGTGTGTGTGTGTGTGTGTGTCTGTGTGTGTGTGCTCACCTGAGCGCTGTGTGTGTGTGTGTGTCTGTGTCTGTGTGTGTCTGTGTGTGTGTGCTCACCTGAGCGCTGTGTGTGTGTGTGTGTGTGTGTGTGTGTGTGTGTGTGTGTGTGTGTGTGTGTGTGTGTGTGTGTGTGTGTGTGTGTGTGTGTCTGTGTGTGTGTGCTCACCTGAGCGCTGTGTGTGTGTGTGTGTGTGTGTGTGTGTGTCTGTGTGTGTGTGCTCACCTGAGCGCTGTGTGTGTGTGTGTGTGTGTGTGTGTGTGTGTGTGTGTGTGTGTGTGTGTGTGTGTGTCTGTGTGTGTCTGTGTGTGTGTGCTCACCTGAGCGCTGTGTGTGTGTGTGTGCGTGTGTGCGTGTGTGTGTGTGTCTGTGTGTGTGTGCTCACCTGAGCGCTGTGTGTGTGTGTGTGTGTGTGTGTGTGTGTGTGTGTGTGTGTGTGTGTGTGTGTGTGTGTGTGTGTGTGTGTGTGTGTGTGTGTGTGTGTGTGTGTGTGTGTGTGTGTGTTCAGGAGAACGGGCGCAGGCAGAAGTCGAAGGTGTGCGAGTCGTTCGATCACCTGTTCGCCCTGCTGGAGGAGAGGAAGGGAGAGATGACTCTGAGGATCAACAGCGAGCAGGAGGAGAAACTGGACTACATCCGCGGCCTGAGGAGGAGGTACAGCGAGCACCTGGAGAACACCGCCAAGGTGGTGGAGACCGCCATCCAGTCCCTGGACGAGTCTGAGATGGCCGTGTTCCTGCAGGTGATCCTGAACGCACCGCGGTTCCGCCCACTTTCTTCTTCACTGGTTTTCTCCTCAGTCCGTCGTGTTTCATTCTTCTTTAGGTTTAAACATTCACTCACTTTCATAATCGCTGGTTTCAGATCAGAGAGAGGGGGGAGGAGTCAGAGAGGGAGGAGTCAGAGGGGGAGGGGTCATAGAGGGAGGAGTCAGAGGGGGAGGGGTCAGAGAGGGAGGAGTCAGAGAGGGAGGAGTCAGAGGGGGAGGGGTCATAGAGGGAGGAGTCAGAGAGGGAGGAGTCAGAATATACAGGTGTGTGTCAGAGAGGGAGGTGTCAGAAAAGGAGGAGTCATAGAGGGAGGAGTCAGAGGGGGAGGAGTCAGAGAGGGAGGAGTCAGAATATACAGGTGTGTGTCAGAGAGGGAGGTGTCAGAAAAGGAGGAGTCATAGAGGGAGGAGTCAGAGGGGGAGGAGTCAGAGAGGGAGGAGTCAGAGGGGGAGGAGTCAGAATATACAGGTGTGTCAGAGAGGGAGGAGTCAGACAAGGAGGAGTCAGAGAAGGAGGAGTCAGAGAGGGAGGAGTCAGAGGGGGAGGGGTCAGAGGGGGAGGAGTCAGAGAGGGAGGAGTCAGAATATACAGGTGTGTCAGAGAGGGAGGAGTCAGACAAGGAGGAGTCAGAGAAGGAGGAGTCAGAGAGGGAGGAGTCAGAGGGGGAGGAGGGTGAGGAGTCAGAGAGGGAGGAGTCAGAAATGACAGGCGATCGTCTATGGAAACATCGTCATCACTATATTGTGACAGTTCAGGATGTAGCCCCGCCTCTCGCCTCTCGCCCAATGACAGCTGGGAGCGGCTCCAGCGACCTCACGACCCCGAACAGAAAAAGCGGTCTAGATAACGGATTCTGAAAGAGACGTGGATCTTGTCTCACTCAGACAGTGTGCAGATCGCCGCTTATTTCTCAAAGATGAAGCAGGAAGTGATCTGATATTTGGAGTGTGAGACTTTGACTTGTGTTGCCGTGGTAACGGGTTGCAAACAGCTATGAGTGTTGTGGGATTTTTAGCTGCTCTGAGAATAACAAACGTTGTCTTGTCCTCCACAGACAACCAAACCGCTGCTGCAGAAGTGAGTGTCAGCCTGTGATGTCATGCGTTTGCTTGTGATGTCACCACGATGGCGCCGCAGGTGAGTCGCCAGGTGTTGTTAAACTGTTGTTTTGGCGTTCAGGATCGTGGAGGGCACGGACACGTCTCACCTGGAGCAGGTCCAGCACGGCTACGAGAAGATGGATCACTTCACGACCAGCTTCGAGCGTCAGAGGAGAGCGCTGAGCAGAGTGGACTTCATCAAACGTAAGACATGCAGGAAGTCACAGCGTCCAATCAGAGAAGGGCTAGCTTAGCTGCTACCATTTGTCTTTAAACTTCACAAAGTGAGGCCAGTGTTTGCTACGTTTGTTAGCACTGAATTAGCTTAGCATTAGACATAATGTTCCCTGATGTTCCAGCTGTTATTGCAGCCTTGTTCGGTCTCGTCATGCTAACATGTTGACATTAATGCTAGTGTTAAAGGATGCTAACAAAGAGATGTAGACCCTCAAGCTGACTCTCGATGTCCTCTCTAAACCCGCCACATGGACTGCATGAGGCCAAGAGGTTTAATACCAGCGGGATAGCACTTTTTGAATTCTCTGTAACCATGACAACACAATGTTGGTTTTATGGTGTTTGTTTAGCTTTACATTCTTGAAATGTCACAGCGCTATGAACTCTGGGTACTTCCCTCAGTCAGCAGATATGACCACAGGGTGCATAACACATCCATCGAGACTGGGCCGAGGACCTACTTACAGTTAGCATAGAGCTAATGTGTTAGCATTAAGATGCTAACATTTCACAGATGCTATATTAAAAAATATGCTAATGTGTTAGCTGTGAGTGTCTGATATGAAGTGTACTGCAGACTAACTTGTTAGCATAGAGCTAAGGTCACATGATCAATGTGCTGTCTCTCAGTGGATGAAGACGATGATGACGATGATGATGAACCCATAGAGGCCAAAAGTTCCACATCATCCAGTCGATCAGAGCCGCTGCCACAGGCCACGGGACCATCAGCCAATCAGCAGCCGTCTCTAGCTCCTGTTCAGCCGACAGGAGTTCAGCTTCTAGCCCCGCCCCCTCAGAGAGCATCAGAAGCCCCGTCAACCACAAGCAACACCTTGCAGACAAAGAGTCCCGCCCCCTCATCATCTGCTGCACTGCCCCTGCCCCTCCCTACCGCTGGCCCCGCCCCTCAGGTATGACATGTGTGTAAGGGGTAGAGAACGAGCAGGTAGACAGGGAGGCTGTGATTGATAATAAAATTCATGAAATCTTAATGGATTACATTTGAGTCTGTTTTAATAAATCCCTAAAATAGTTTATACTTTATGCTTATGTTAAGAGTTTATAGACAGAGAGAGGGGCGTGGCTTCAGAGGGAACACAGGGGGAGGGGCGTGGCTTCAGAGGAGATACTGGGGGCGTGGTTTCAGAGGGAACACAGGGGGCTAGGGGGCGTGGCTTCAGAGGATGTACTGGGGGCATGGCTTCAGAGGGAGCACAGGTGGGCGTGGCTTCAGATCGAGCACAGGGGTAAGGGGCGTGGCTTCAGAGGGAGCACAGGTGGGCGTGGCTTCAGATCGAGCACAGGGGTAAGGGGCGTGGCTTCAGAGGGAGCACAGGTGGGCGTGGCTTCAGATCGAACACAGGGGTAAGGGGCGTGGCTTCAAAGGGAGCAGCGAATAATAAATGTGAACGTGTGTTTTTGTGCTGCAGGGTCAGCCGGATGGTCAGAGCGAGGACGACG
>NC_136697.1:29044258-29051758 GCF_947650265.1 Symphodus melops | reverse complement strand
CCTGGACCTGGGTAACGTGTTGACCTGGACCTGGGTCACATGTAGACCTGGACCTGGGTAACGTGTTGACCTGGACCTGGGTCACATGTAGACCTGGACCTGTGTGTGTGTGTGTGTGTGTGGATCTGACAGTAAAGTAGATTTCTGAAGTTCAGCTCGGAGTCACCTGACTGTTTGTTTGTGTTCACAGGTGCAGATGTCCTGCTCACTCCAACACCTTCCACCAAGGTACGCACACACACACACACACACACACACACACACACACACACACACACACACACACACACACACACAGTCAGCTGTTTCCTGTGACCTGATCAGTGTTTCTGTCCTGCAGGTTCTGGATCTGAGATCTGCACCGTCAGGAAGACGGACTACGCCTTCGAGGTGAGAAACATGATGCTTTCAAATCACAGCAGACAGTCCAGGTGTATCCAGGTGTTATCAGGTGTGTCCAGGTGTTATCAGGTGTGTCCAGGTGTTATCAGGTGTGTCCAGGTGTTATCAGGTGTGTCCAGGTGTTATCAGGTGTGTCCAGGTGTTATCATGTGTGTCCAGGTGTTATCAGGTGTGTCCAGGTGTGTCCAGGTGTTATCAGGTGTATCCAGGTGTTATCAGGTGTATCCAGGTGTTATCAAGTGTGTCCAGGTGTTATCAGGTGTATCCAGGTGTTATCAGGTGTATCCAGGTGTTATCAAGTGTGTCCAGGTGTTATCAGGTGTGTCCAGGTGTTATCAGGTGTGTCCAGGTGTTATCAGGTGTGTCCAGGTGTGTCCAGGTGTTATCAGGTGTGTCCAGGTGTTATCAGGTGTGTCCAGGTGTTATCAGGTGTGTCCAGGTGTGTCCAGGTGTTATTAAGTGTGTCCAGGTGTTATCAGTTGTGTCCAGGTGTTATCAGGTGTGTCCAGGTGTTATCATGTGTATCCAGGTGTTATCAGGTGTGTCCAGGTGTTATCAGGTGTGTCCAGGTGTATCCAGGTGTGTCCAGGTGTTATCAGGTGTGTCCAGGTGTATCCAGGTGTTATCAGGTGTGTCCAGGTGTTATCATGTGTATCCAGGTGTTATCAGGTGTGTCCAGGTGTTATCAGGTGTGTCCAGGTGTCATCAGGTGTATCCAGGTGTGTCCAGGTGTTATCAGGTGTGTCCAGGTGTTATCAGGTGTTATCAGGTGTGTCCAGGTATTATCAGGTGTGTCCAGGTGTTGTCAGGTGTTATCAGGTGTGTCCAGGTGTTATCAGGTGTATCCAGGTGTTATCAGGTGTGTCCAGGTGTTATCAGGTGTGTCCAGGTGTTATCAGGTGTGTCCAGGTGTTATCAGGTGTGTCCAGATGTGTCCAGGTGTTATCAGGTGTGTCCAGATGTGTCCAGGTGTTATCAGGTGTGTCCAGATGTGTCCAGGTGTTATCAGGTGTGTCCAGGTGTTATCAGGTGTGTCCAGATGTTATCAGGTGTGTCCAGGTGTTATCAGGTGTGTCCAGGTGTGTCCAGGTGTTATCAGGTGTGTCCAGATGTTATCAGGTGTGTCCAGGTGTTATCAGGTGTGTCCAGATGTTATCAGGTGTGTCCAGGTGTTATCAGGTGTGTCCAGGTGTGTCCAGGTGTTATCAGGTGTGTCCAGATGTTATCAGGTGTGTCCAGGTGTTATCAGGTGTGTCCAGGTGTTATCAGGTGTGTCCAGGTGTTATCAGGTGTGTCCAGGTGTTATCAGGTGTGTCCAGGTGTATCCAGGTGTTCATTGTGTTCATTCTTTGATTTTCAGATGGCGAGCTCTAACATCCGATATGGAGAGGGAGTCAGCAGAGAGATTGGCATGGTAACCAAACCTCACCTTCATCTTCTTCATCCCAACACACACACACACGCGCACGCGCACACACACACACACACACACACACACACACACACACACACACACACACACACACACACGTCTGGAGGAGCTCTGACACTCACACTGAGGACGATATGAGCGGCTCCGTCTGATTGGCTGAAGGCCGAGCACAGGACGGCGAGCACTAAGGCGTGCAGAGTGAAGGTTGGTGTTCAGTCTCAGTGTGACCCCGTTCTCCGGTTCTCCTGCAGGACCTGCAGAACCTTGGAGCTCGGAACGTCTGCCTGATGACGGACAAGAACCTGTCCGTCCTTCCCCCGGTGAAGGCCGTCCTCGAGTCTATGGCCAAGAACGGAGTCAAGTACAAAGTCTACGACAACGTCCGCGTGGAGCCCACCGACACCAGGTGACGCCCACTTTCAACTTCCTGCTTAAAGGTCAAAGGTCGTTCAGATGGGTTCAGTCCACAGCAGAACAGAGGTTACCGACTCGATCTGGTCGGACTTTAGTCTCTTTGTTGTGGGTCACTGCTCTCTGATTGGTTAATGAGGCGGCGTTTATTCTGACAGGTTATCGGAGGCCCGTGATCGTTAACGTCTTAAGTTCTGAAGTGAAGGTAAATAATGAGTCTTTGTTTCTGTGTTCCAGTTTCAAAGACGCCATTGCGTTTGCCAAAAACAACTCTTTCGATGTATTTGTGGCGGTGGGCGGCGGCTCTGTGATTGACACCTGTAAGGCCGCCAATCTGTACGCGTGCCACCCAGACGCTGACTTCCTGGACTTCGTCAATGCTCCGATCGGGAAAGGGAAGCCGATCACGGCAGCTCTGAAGCCCCTCATTGCAGGTAGGAGGATACACTCACGTCACCATGGCAACCACTGAGGTTACAGCGAACTGGAGAGTAGACCAGGGGGGCGGAGTCAGACGGCTGTGAGGACAGCTGGTTAAATAAGAGTTTTAACAATAAATCATCTATAAATGTTGTGGAGTTCCACAGGGAAGCATCTCGGGGCCCCGCCTCTTTCTGTTTATCAGCTGATTGTTTCTATTGGCTCCCTGCTTACCGCCCACTTTCATCAACCAATGAGAGATGAGATTAGAGAGTGGGCGGGTCCAATCAGGACTATGATCAGCTAAGTCACGTTGGAAAGTACTTTAGAAACATATAGGACCGCATCCCACCAATCCAAACTGCACGCCACCACTCGTGGCCAATCAGAGGTGAGGAGACGTTGGAGACGCCATGTTGGCGTTTAACAGAGCTGGGCTCACAGGAAGTCTCACAGACACCCACAACGAGTAATTCAGTTCAATTCAGGACCTGGACCAGGTCCTGGACATGATCAGACTCAGAACCAGGACACTCCAGTCCATGTCAACACACTCAGTGAAAGAGTCTGGGGGGGCGGGGCCACGTGGCCCCCCCCCCCGGGTATAAATGAAGGTTAAAGAGATATGAAGAAAGTCTGAATCAGCATCTTTAACAGATTCTGTTGAAACCACGTCGAGGGTTATCGGATCATCGGGGAGTCAGGCGACGCGCCATCGTCCAATCCGGACACGTGATGCCTGAAGGCTGTTTGGAGAAAAAAGCTTGTCTTCTCTTATCTGTTCAGTTCAAGGTTCACACAGGTCAAAGGTCACATGTCCTCCTCTTTGTACTTTAATCTACAGTTCCAACGACAGCAGGGACCGGCAGCGAGACCACCGGGGTCGCCATCTTCGACTACGAGCCTCTGAAAGCCAAAACAGGTGAACGAGTGAGCACAGCTCTCTGCCCTAGTGGACACTACAGGAACTGCACTCCTGAAGAATACTGCTACAGAGTGATGATGACATCAGAGTCAGTCTGAGCTGTGATTGGTTGTCTGTGTTCAGGTATCGCCAACAGAGCCATCAGACCCACGCTGGGCATCGTGGACCCGGTGCACACACTGAGCATGCCCGAGAGAGTCGCCGCCAACAGTGGCTTTGACGTGCTGTGGTCAGTGTTTGTGTTCCTTCATGTTCTGCAGAGTGACTCAGGTGTGGACAGGTGACCTCTCACCTGCATTCGGCTCAGTGTGAGCGTTAAACGACAGCACGCCACGGCCATGTTAATGGTTAGCTCGTCTTAATTAAAGCAAAGAGAGACAAACAGACTTTGTTCAGGCAGCTGCAGCAGCTTGCAGTTTGTACAGACGTCTTCACTGACAGCACGACTGCAGAGGTGATCTCTGTCCCCTCTCACCGAGGAAGTTGCTGGTTTGAATCCCCGTCTGACAGGAGATAATGGATATATGAAAACACATAACGTCAAATAAGCTTGATGAGCACCACAGACTTCAGGTTGAACAGATTTAAGAGATGTAAACAAAAGTCCTCACAGTGAGTGAAAAACACAAAGAACACACCAAGCCTTCAAACTCTGCTCGTATCAATGATGAACTTTAAAGGTCACATGACCTCCTCCTCTTCTTCAGGTGAAATCAGTGTCCTCGCTCCTCTTCATCATGTGTGTGAAGTGTGTTGTTGTAAATCCACTCTGATCCTGTATTTGATCATGTCTATAAACCCCTCTATTTCATCCCTGCTCAGAACAGGCTGTTTCTGTGTCTGTAGCTTTAAATATGTAAATGAGCTGTGTCTGACCACGCCCCCTCTCTGGAAGGGCTCGGGTGTACTCGCTGCTTTCTGGCTCCATGTCCTATTGTTTACGGTGAGAAGGCAGACTCAGAGGGCAGAACAAACACCTAGCTGTGGGAGTGTCACCCACCTGGGGGAGGGGCTACTGCCCTTTGTGATGTCATGAAGGGAACATCTCCAAACGGCCTGTTTGAGCAGGCAGAAGACGGAGAGGACGGACTTTTCTCATCATTGGGGGGTTTGGGGACAGATTGACAGAGGTGATTAAACAGGAGCTTCTAACTGAGAGCGCCCTCTAGTGGTCTTGTCAAATGGTCAACTTCCGAAATCTTTTTGATATTAATTAGATTATTATATATTCAACTTTTTTTGCTGTTATTCTGACTTGTTTTTTATCTTGTTTGATTTTATTTTATATTTTTTTGTTTCATTTTTTCCTTCAGTCACGCTCTGGAGTCGTACACCGCCCTGCCCTACAACCAGAGGAGCCCCTGCCCCCCCAACCCCATCAACCGCCCCGCCTACCAGGGTAGCAACCCCATCAGCGACGTCTGGTCCCGTCACGCCCTCAATGTCCTCGCCAAGTACATGAAACGGTAACAACCAGTGAAAACCAGCAGAGGACCTGAACAGGTTCTGTTTATCAACACATGATCAGAAGTCGGCACACGGCCGCTCACATACAATCTGTTCTCATGTATTTCACTGTTTTATTGGACTAGCGGCTCTTTTATGATATGCTAGCTGAGATCGGTTCTTAAGGTTCAAACTCATGAAGCTAACTAGAAGATGGGCGATCAAAGAGACGACGTCTCTGTGTCTGATGGATTTATTGACTTCATCATGTCAAACCTGAGACAGAACTGACAGCGCTAACGATACAGGCTAACGATACAGGCTAACGATACAGGCTAACAATACAGGCTAACGTTACAGGCTAACGATTCAGGCTAATGATTCAGGCTAACGATTCAGGCTAACAATACAGGCTAATGATTCAGGCTAACGATTCAGGCTAACAATACAGGCTAACGATACAGGCTAACGATTCAGGCTAACGATTCAGGCTAACAATACAGGCTAACGTTACAGGCTAACGATGCAGGCTAATGTTACATCTCAGTCTGTTCTGATTATCTGCATGGACGTTCGCTCTGCTCTTCGCTCGCTCTCTCTCTCTCGCTCGCTCGCTCGCTCTCTCTCTCAGCCGTCGTATCAAACAGAGACGAGCTAACTGGCTGCTGTGTGAACTCGTGATGTAAAGACGAGCCTCTCTCTCTCTCTCTCTCGACCCGCTGACAGAGTGACATAGAGCTGAAAACAGGCGAGCGTGGCGCTCTGTGGACACGCGAGAGAGAGAGAGAGAGACGCCGTCCTCCATGTTGGAGGTTATTGTTCCATTAGTTCGACTTAGAAATGACTGAAGGGGGAGGAGCTACCGACTGATGATTTCAAGTGATCACGTTTCACGAGCATGGCGAGGATTCCTGTGAACACGCTGCGCTTGTTTTCAGAGCGGTGCGGGACCCGGAGGATCTGGAGGCCCGGTCCAGCATGCACCTGGCCAGCGTGTTTGCTGGGATCGGGTTTGGGAACGCTGGAGTTCATCTGTGGTGAGAAACATTTACAGATGACACAAAGGTTGCTGCCTACATGTACCAGGATGCATTGCGTGCCAGACAATGACTGAGCAGCTCACAGTTTAAAGGCGTTCAAACCCTGTAAAGGTCATGACCTCTGCAGGTTCTACAATTAAACAAACGTGTCAGTGATCACTGACTCTGTTCCTCCAGTCACGGGATGTCCTATCCCATCGCCGGCAACGTGAAGACTCACTCAGCGCAGGGCTACAGCGTGCAGCACGCCCTGGTGGTGAGTGATGAGAAGACAACATGGACCAGCTGCTTCTCAGCTCTACTAATGTAATAATGTGTGTGTGTGTGTGTGTGTGTGTCCTCAGCCTCATGGTCTCTCAGTGGTCCTCACGTCTCCAGCCGTCTTTAACTTCACAGCGCCGATGTGTCCAGAGCGCCACCTGGAGGCTGCAGAGATCCTGGGTACGATTCTTAAAGTCATTAGTCTGTCAACATCACAGTGTTCTTCCTCACTCACAACCTGCAGCCCAAGAGGCGTTCAGGGACAGGGACAGACTCTGTGAGGCGTTCAGGGACAGGTACAGACTCTGTGATGTGTTCAGGGACAGGGACAGACTCTGTGATGCGTTCAGGGACAGGGACAGACTCTGTGATGCGTTCAGGTGCAGATATAACCCCTCTGTGATGCGTTCAGGTGCAGTTATAATCCCTCTGTGATGCGTTCAGGTGCAGATATAACCCCTCTGTGATGCGTTCAGGTGCAGTTGTAACCCCTCTGTGATGCGTTCAGGTGCAGTTATAACCCCTCTGTGATGCGTTCAGGTGCAGTTGTAACCCCTCTGTGATGCGTTCAGGTGCAGATATAACCCCTCTGTGATGCGTTCAGGTGCAGTTGTAACCCCTCTGTGATGCGTTCAGGTGCAGTTGTAACCCCTCTGTGATGCGTTCAGGTGCAGTTATAACCCCTCTGTGATGCGTTCAGGTGCAGACATCAGTCGGGTGAAGCGGGAGGATGCGGGTGGCGTTCTTGCAGACACGCTGCGTCAGTTCCTGTTCGACCTGAAGGTGGAGGACGGACTCGGCGCTGTGGGCTACAGTAAAGAAGACATCCCAGACCTGGTTAAAGGAACCATCCCTCAGGTGAGCTGTGATGTCATCACACCTGCAGCCTCAGGTGTGTGAGGGAGGAGACTGTGACACCTCTGTGTTTGTGTTGTTTCAGGAGAGAGTCACCAAACTGTCCCCCAGAGAACACACAGAGGAGGACCTGAGCCAGCTGTTTGAAGCTTCAATGAAGCTGTACTGAACACACACACACACACACACACACACACACACACACACACACACACTGTCCTTAAACTGATCTCCTGTCTGCACCGTGTGGAGCTGCACTTCCTCTACCTGCCACTAGATGGAGCTGTTCCTCCTCTCAGTCAGAGCTC
>NC_136697.1:29037063-29039058 GCF_947650265.1 Symphodus melops | reverse complement strand
TGTGTTAATGCGTGTTACATCAGTGTGTGACCTCGAGTATTTACAGCCCGCTGAGCAGCTGCTATTTAAAGCAGATTAAAGCTGGCACACTGATATATGATTCACACACACACACACACACACACACAAAGCTGGATCGTTAGCTGTCAGTTGTTTTGTTTGTTGTTACTTCACTTTGCTCTGGTCCAATCAGAACGCTCGGTCAGAACCAGCTGTTGGTGTGGGCTGTGATTGGCAGGTGGTGGTTGCTGTGCAGCAGTATCGCTCCGCTGGCCAAAGGAGCTGGACCTGAACCAGGGAGACCTGATCCAGGTTCTGTTCAAGGAGGACGCCACCTGGTGGTTTGGACGGCTCACAAATGGACAAGAGGGATATTTCCCTGCAGAGCGCGTGGCGCCGGTGCAGGTAAGGGTTAAACTGCCCGTTTGAACCAGTGTTCGCTGTGGCCATGATGAGTGAACTCAGCGACTGATTGGCTGTGATGTAATGTGACCTGTATGCTGCAGGGCGGAGCTTCATCCAGAGCCACGCCCACACTTCTGAGGAGAGGGTCAGTACCGACACCAGCCGCCCCCTGTGGTTGTACGAGGTAACTGCACCGACACCATGTGGCCAGAGGGAACTCTGAATTATTTATTTTATTTAGTGACAAAAATGTTTTTAAAACACAACAAACAGATAAAAACATAAATATTTAAAACTAAAACTCTTAAAGGCCGAACGTGCGACTCAAGCTGTTTAGCTAGCAGGCTAACGTCAGCGCTCTTTAGCTAGCTCGTAGCTTCACGCTGCACCATGAGCTAAAACGCTTACGTGACGTGTTGATAATAAACTGAGAGTACAAGATGGTACTTTTCTATTCTCTGTTTCAATTAAACTACTTTTAAACGCAAAGGGGCGGAGCCAACCGGCCGTCCACGTCAACACGACTCTGAGGGGATTTCTGCTTGATGTGTAAAATGTTGCACATTCAGGTCCTTTAAAGACTCAACTCGGGGACGGGCCACGACCTGGCCTTGGAAAAGCAGCAGAAAATGTCTGGATGGCGCCGTAGCATAGCGGTTAGTGCACGCCATGTTGAAGGAGGCTGTAGTTCTACAAGAAGCCCGGATTGAATCCGACCTCTGACTCGCCCATTCTCTCGTAGACGTACGCACTTCTCACCAGATGACCACGACCCTTTGCCGTGGTTACGTAGCGCTGAAAACAGGGCGACCGTGGCGCTCGGTGGACACGAGCGAGGCGCCATCCTCCATGTTGTTATTGTTCTATTAGAAGTATTACATGATGTTTTGTCCCCTCAGTGGTCACAGCACTCCAAAGCTGCTCAGGAAAAACAACATCCGGCATTCGATGGCACTTGACGGGTCTCTGGGGGTCTGCGGGTCCGTCTCACGGTTCCCCAAGTCTCCTCCACCGAGTCCTCACCAAGTCAGGAGAAAGAGCTGCCCCAACCTTCCTCAAGCCCATCCAAACACGGGATCCATCAACACGGCGTTCCAGCCGGATTAGACCGACCATACGAGTCCTGCTCTCAGACACGTCCAGTCCGCTAGATCTTTATTGGTTCAAATTATTTATAATCAAATATTAAAGCTCCGGTTTGACCTCCGAGTCTGAGGAGACGTTCCAGTCCCTGTGGTCACATCCCAGGGGGATCCTGCACTCAGGCATACCAGGTTGTTCAGGTCACGGCTGAGTCTCCCAGGTCAAGTCTAACCCAACAGGTCATGTTGAGGTCACAGAGGTCTTGTTGGAGTTATGAGATCCATGTCAGAGCTGGTCTTGTCCCAGTCCCCCAGGTACAGTCCACGTTATCAAGACGACTTCCTGTGACCTTTAAATCCTTACTAATCATTTATACACTACAGTCCCCTGTCAGAGGGAAGTCTAGTACCCTGGTAGTTCCAGTCATGGGGACTTGTGGAAGTCAGAATAGTCCTCTTTGACTCATGAGTCACAGTATGATTCCAAAGCCAGGTCCAAGTCACTCAG
>NC_136697.1:29017063-29027063 GCF_947650265.1 Symphodus melops | reverse complement strand
AGGAGGAGGAGAACGCGCTCGAGACGATCGGAACGGCTGGTCTCGTGCGCCCTCTGCTCAGCGCTGATCTGATTGGACAGAGCGGTGCCGCTCAGTGAGCGCGCGCTATAGGCGAAGAGGCGCAATCCTCCAGATCAGAGAGAAAGATAACTAAATGAATATGACTAATGATGATTCATCTATGATCATTTTCATGCTATTACTGAGTAATGTGACAAAAGAAGCCATGAACACACAGTTACATCAGCTGACTCTTTACCTGTGGAGGAGATCAGCTGACTCTTTACCTGTGGAGGAGATCAGCTGACTCTTTACCTGTGGAGGAGATCAGCTGACTCTTTACCTGTGGAGGAGATCAGCTGACTCTTTACCTGTGGAGGAGATCAGCTGACTCTTTACCTGTGGAGGAGATCAGCTGACTCTTTACCTGTGGAGGAGGAGGAGTCTGAAGAAGACACAGAGGTCACAAGCTGATCAGTGATTTATCTGTGGGAGTTAAGATAGCTTGTTATGGATGGATGATATTAACCTTCTTCCTAATCAATAGCTCGAGTAAACATCATCACCTTATTTCACTGTACTTGTCATTTACTTTCATTCTTTTTTAGTCTTTTACATATTAGTCTTTGATTATTTGACACTTGATACAGGATCATGTGTGGTGTCCTGCTGCCTTCCAGAGAGTAGTCTTCTCCCTCCTCCAGCTCCTGCTGTCTTCTGTGGCCTCTTCACTGGACTTCACTTTAAAATGGCTGAGAAGCTGTGAAGGCAACAGTTAATAAGCCAACCCTGATGTCTGTACAGGAAACAGTGTTCTGTCTGCCTTTGATAAATAAAAGCAAACATGATGTGTTACATGTGTAGTTCATTGTTATAATTTAATGTTTACATTGGTCCAAACAGAGCACAGTCTAAAGTTAAATATGTGTTAAACATACCTGACAAATAAAACAGATTCTGATTCAGTATTATTCAGGTTAATACAATAACCAGTGTAAGAAACACACTTATGTTGTTCTGGGTTCAAAACCTGCTTCTATATTTACTGACATCTTTGTGTACTTGGTTTATTTTCCACCTCCTGTTGTCATTAATAGTTAACTCCTAGACTGCTGAGCTGTGTGTCCTGCTCTGTAGAGGAAACAATACTTCATACTATTTTAAAATGCCCGTTGTTTCACACATGCTCATCTTTTCTCTCCAGGTACACTTTGAAAACATTGTAAAGCATCCCTGCTGTCCGTGAGCCGTCTGTGAACAGCATTCTGACGTAGTAGGAGTTTCTTCTGCACCGGAAGTTACTTCTTTGGAGGTTAAATATTAATATTTATTATTGTATTAATATAAAAGTAGCTTTAATATTATTATCTACAAAGCCCGAAAAAGATGAGAAGACATAAATATGTTTTAATAATGTTTAATGTTTGATCGCTACAGACTATTGTTTGAATGTAGCACAAAGAATAAAAACTGTAACCGCGCCGGGAGGCAGCGATATTGTGTTTTCGAACTCACTTTCCCATAATCCTTTGCGCCATGACGGCGCGAACTCCCGCCCGTTGTGAAAACTTCCCGTGATGCTTCACTTCAGGGCCGAGAAGAAGGAGAAGAGGCGTCATGATGGAGTGTGCTGGTGGCTAACGTGACAAACGTTGAGAATCTTTGAGTTGAATAAAGTTTGAGCCGTTCATGATTGTTCAGGGGAAACGTTACCGGAAGCCTGTAGCTAATGACAGCTAGGTAGCTAACTCTGCAGCGGATTGATTGGAGGTGAGTCTTTTAGCCGTTGTTGTAGCAACGAGCGAGCCGCCATTAAACACGACGAAACAGTCATAAGACCCCAAAGTGTCTGAGAACTCTGCAGCTGTGTACTTTATAAATGAAGACTTTAAATGTAATGTTGGTGTAAAGACAGCTGAGCGCAGCAGCAGCAGTGTGTTTACATGCTGAGCTTTCTGCTAACAGTTAGCATGTTAGCATACAGCTCACCGTGTTAGCAGCGTGATCTCAGGGCAGACATGATCATAAACAATCACTTTAAATAACAAAACATGATTAACTGTTAACAACACACGACCAACTGTTAAACATAAACATGATTAACTGTTAAAAATAAACATGATTAACTGTTAAAAATAAACATGATTAACTGTTAAAAATAAACATGATTAACTGTTAAAAATAAACATGATTAACTTTAATAATAAACATGAACTGCTCGGGGATCAAACACTAGCTGCGTGTGTTTGAACATTATAGTGTGTGTGTGTGTGTGTGTGTGTGTGTGTGTGTGTGAGACCTCGTGCTGCAGACAGAAACATGATTTTAAACCTGTTCATCTCCACTTGTAACAGTTTAAACTGTATCCTTCATACAGAGACATTAAAGAGCAGGGACAGTGAAACAGAACCACTGAGGTGATCGTTTGAAGATGATCAACTTTATTCACACAGACTCCGTTTAACAATAAACACAGTTCACATTAAAAACAGGATGTTAAATCAGATTGTCCTTCCATCAGGTGGCGTTTTTTATAGCTCAAATATCCCCTTCACTTTCTCTGTAGTGGATTGGCTGATTAGCTGTGATGTCATAACCATCACAGGTAGACTGACCAGGAGTTACCTGAGTGTGACTCAATGGTTTCTGGTCTGGTTTCTTTGTGACCTCACGGCTCCTGTCCTACAGTGTGTGTGTGTGTGTGTAGGAGACGTTTGTGATTGGTGGAGCTTGTGGTCCAGGTGTCAGCGCCGCTCTGTGGATCGTTTGTTCAGCAGGCAGCGATCAGTACTTTGTTCTGTGTCTGTGAATGTAATGAATATATTTAACCATGTTACACCTTAAGGCTGCGTTCAAGCTGCTCTCACCGGTCTGATGCGTCATCAGGAACGCCCCTTCAAGTCGGAATCAGATCCAACATGGCTGCCACCTGCATGGATGGAGACCTTAAAGTTGAAACTATTTATGATTTGTGATTAAATCACTCTGATGGTGTCGTTCTCTCCGTGGACGTGTTGTTGGTCACGCTGTGTGTCGTCATAGTAACTAAACAAAGGACCTCCTCGAGGCGGCCATGTTTACTTTTCCGACTTGTAACCAGAACTCTGTTAATCCAGGTATGTCGTCTTTTTAAGCTCCGAGATCCGAGGTAACTGGAACGTTGAGAAGAGGGATTGTTTGCAGTGCATTGTGGGATGCGTAGTTCTTGCCTGTTTATAAAACATTTTGTCGAGTCGTTTTTGAACCAGGTTTTGTCGCCAGATCAGATGTTTTGTAGTCCTGAGGAATGGGGGCAGCTGGTTGTCATGGTAACAGTCTGTTGATGTAAAGTGTTCAGTGACGCGGGTGGTCAGTGTTGAGCTCAGTTTGAAATGTGTGACGTTGGGTTGGCGCTCGCTTCAGAGTGGACGTGTGATGTCACACTGGAGCGTGGCAGCCATGTTTGAAGATCCTGTACAGACTGGAGAGTGAAGCGCGGTGCAGCAGACGCTCAGACTGCAGCTCGCTGTCTTGATGAACCTTCTTCTTCAGACTGGTCGACGAGTCAGCACATGGAGCAGACTTCAGATCAGAGAAGGACACTGGGTCAGAGCCATGTAGTCCATGTAGCGCCCTCTGCTGACAGAGAAGTGCTGCTGTGGTCATATCACGATGGGCTGGATGGTCAGTGGGTCGGACGGTTTCCTTCGTGGTCGACGGGCGGATCGTGTTTCATACAGGAAGTGAAGCATTACAAAACCTCTTTTCATTGGAGCGCCGTGTCTGACACGTTTTAACCTCAAACAAGCGGATTGATCTTACTCCATCATCAAACTCCTTTTTATATCAGACAGTCTAAATCATGATCCTCATCAGAAACACCTTTTTATATCAGACAGAGTCTAAATCATGATCTTCATCAGAAACACCTTTTCTACTCTCACCTGAGTCTAAAAGGTCACGGCCCGCCGCTGTGATGTCATCAAACTGTCTGATAGTAGAATCAGTCAGTCCTTCACGTCTGACATCAGACGCTCTAATGTTGGCGCCCCAGTCTGTTAAATCCACCCACACACACACACACACACACACACACACACACACACACACACACACACACACACACACACACACACACACAGTGCAGTGTAACTGCAGAAGAAGAGTTCGTATATCTGTTTCTTTAAGGGGGGGGGGGCGTGTGTGCACTCGTGCGTGTCGTAGGGAGAGCTGCAGCTGACTTATGATTGGTTGATGCCTGGCCGTGTGTTAACCGGTGGAGTCACATGACCTGGCACAGTTTGAAGAGGTGTGCTCAAACACGTTCTGGTGTCCGGTCGTCAGTGGCTATGTAGCTCGTACCTGAGGCACGGAGGCTGACCTCTGTGTGCGGGCGCCATGTCTTAGCGATATGCAGCACGAGTGATGAACGCAGAATCACAGGTGGACAAATCGTGACGCATCATGTGGCTAAGCTAGCATTGCTAACAACGCTAGCCTTCAGTTGGGTTAACAAGCACGTGTCTTTACATTGCTCCTTCCGTCTGCTAACACTGACAACATGCAGCGTGCTACAGGACGCCATCCTCCCACTGTTACAGTTCATAGGTCAACATGAGGCTGGACGGCAGTGGCGAGCGGTGTCGGTGTGTATTGGTTATCTCGTGTTGATTGTTTGGACCGTCTGTGTTCCCATCCTGCAGGTATAGCTGTCAACATGGCGACGGACATCGGCTCGCCGCAGCGGTTTTTCCACATGCCGCGGTTTCAGCACCAGGCGCCGCGGCAGGTGTTCTACAAGCGGCCGGACTTCGCCCAGCAGCAGGCCATGCAGCAGCTCACCTTCGACGGGAAACGCATGAGGAAGGCCGTGAACCGCAAAACCATCGACTACAACCCGTCAGTCATCAGACACCTGGAGGTAAACCACTGCAGTACCTGTTTATAACACCAGGGGGCAGACTGCAGTACCTGTTTATAACACCAGGGGGCAGACTGCAGTACCTGTTTATAACACCAGGGGGCAGACTGCAGTACCTGTTTATAACACCAGGGGGCAGACTGCAGTACCTGTTTATAACACCAGGGGGCAGACTGCAGTACCTGTTTATAACACCAGGGGGCAGACTGCAGTACCTGTTTATAACACCAGGGGGCAGACTGCAGTACCTGTTCATAACACCAGGGGCAGACTGCAGTACCTGTTTATAACACCAGGGGCAGACTGCAGTACCTGTTTATAACACCAGGGGGCAGACTGCAGTACCTGTTTATAACACCAGGGGGCAGACTGCAGTACCCGTTTATAACACCAGGGGGCAGACTGCAGTACCTGTTTATAACACCAGGGGGCAGACTGCAGTACCTGTTTATAACACCAGGGGGCAGACTGCAGTACCTGTTTATAACACCAGGGGCAGACTGCAGTACCTGTTTATAACACCAGGGGGCAGACTGCAGTACCTGTTCATAACACCAGGGGGCAGACTGCAGTACCTGTTTATAACACCAGGGGGGCAGACTGCAGTACCTGTTTATAACACCAGGGGCAGACTGCAGTACCTGTTTATAACACCAGGGGGCAGACTGCAGTACCCGTTCATAACACCAGGGGGCAGACTGCAGTACCTGTTTATAACACCAGGGGGGCAGACTGCAGTACCTGTTTATAACACCAGGGGTCAGAGTGACTGACTGCAGTACCTGTTTATAACACCAGGGGGCAGACTGCAGTACCTGTTTATAACACCAGGGGGCAAAGTGACAGACTGCTCCTTTAAGTGTGAAAGTTGAACCTGGGTTTGAATCCATGAAACCTGACACTGCTCTAACTGGGACCAGTTCAGCTGGTGGTTCCATCTGATTGGTCTGTTTGTGTTCTCAGAATCGTCTGTGGCAGCGTGACCACCGAGACTTCAGAGCCGTGCAGCCCGACGCTGGCTGTTACAACGAGGTGAGTCCATCATCAAAGTCTTTACACGGGCGGCCGGGACGCTGCACAGTGTTTGGCCTTTGAGGTCAAACAGCGTGCGGACGCCACCAACAACAACTGAGCAGGCGCCACACCGCCAACACCTTCCAGAAAGTTCATCACACTCAGCCTTCTTATCTTTCTGTTGTTTGCGGTTTGATCCAGCAGAGGGCGCTCTTAGCGTCACTCGACCATTTCATGCATTAAATGAAGAGTCATGAGGCGTGTGCTTCAGACGACAGCCTGCTGATTGGGGTCGCTACATACCTGACTCTTTTCACCCGGGTTCAATCTCTCTCTTTCTGCCCGTGTGTGTGTCCGTGTGTGTGTCCGTCCCTCAGCTTGTTCCTCCTCTGGGCATGCCGAACAACCCGATGAACGCCGTCACCACAAAATTTGTCCGAACCTCCACCAACAAAGTCAAGTGTCCCGTGTTTGTGATCCGGGTGAGCTGCTGCTGCATCACTTCCTGTTTACTAAGTCTGAGCTTTTATTCTGAAAGACTGGAGCTTTTCTGAGTGTAAACTGAGCAGCTCTGAGCTCAGCAGCACAGAATAATGACAGTGTGTGTATCTTGTGTGTGTGTGTGTGTGCGTGCAGTGGACTCCTGAAGGTCGGCGTCTGGTCACCGGGGCATCCAGTGGAGAGTTCACTCTGTGGAACGGCCTCACCTTTAACTTTGAGACCATCCTTCAGGTAAACACTCACCTGTTCGTCTGTTGACCTTTACCTAAATGTGTGAGCATCCCGTTAGCCTCCCGTTAGCACCATGTTAAACTCCCGTTAGCACCATGTTAACTTCCTATTAGCCTCCCGTTATCACCATGTTAACCTCCTGTTAGCCTCCCGTTAGCACCATGTTAACCTCCTGTTAGCACCATGTTAGCCTCCCGTTAGCACCATGTTAGCCTCCCGTTAGCACCATGTTAGCCTCCCGTTAGCACCATGTTAACCTCATGTTAGCCTCCCGTTAGCACCATGTTAACCTCCTGTTAGCCTCCCGTTAGCACTATGTTAGCCTCCCGTTAGCACCATGTTAACCTCCTGTTAGCACCATGTTAACCTCCTGTTAGCACCATGTTAACCTCCCGCTAGCTTCCTGTTGACCTCCAGTTAGCACTCTGTTAACCTCCATTTAGCACCCTGTTAACCTCCCGTTAGCACCCTGTTAGCCTCCTGTTAACCTCCCATTAGCACCCTGTTAACCTCCTGTTAGCCTCCCGTTAGCACTATGTTAGCCTCCCGTTAGCACCATGTTAACCTCCTGTTAGCACCATGTTAACCTCCTGTTAGCCTCCTGTTAGCACCATGTTAACCTCCCGCTAGCTTCCTGTTGACCTCCAGTTAGCACTCTGTTAACCTCCATTTAGCACCCTGTTAACCTCCTGTTAACCTCCCGTTAGCACCCTGTTAGCCTCCTGTTAACCTCCCATTAGCACCCTGTTAACCTCCCGTTAGCACCCTGTTAACCTCCCGTTAGCACCCTGTTAACCTCCCGTTAGCACCCTGTTAACCTCCCGTTAGCACCCTGTTAACCTCCCGTTAGCACCCAGTTAAACTCCCGTTAACACCCTGTTAGCACCCTGTTAACCTCCCGTTAGCACCCTGTTAACCTCCCGTTAGCACCCTGTTAACCTCCCGTTAGCACCCTGTTAAACTCCCGTTAACACCCTGTTAGCACCCTTTTAACCTCCCGTTAGCACCCTGTTAACCTCCCGTTAGCACCCTGTTAACCTCCCGTTAGCACCCTGTTAACCTCCCGTTAGCACCCTGTTAACCTCCCGTTAGCACCCTGTTAAACTCCCGTTAACACCCTGTTAGCACCCTTTTAACCTCCCGTTAGCACCCTGTTAACCTCCCGTTAGCACCCTGTTAACCTCCCGTTAGCACCCTGTTAACCTCCCGTTAGCACCCTGTTAACCTCCCGTTAACACCCTGTTAGCACCCTTTTAACCTCCCGTTAGCACCCTGTTAACCTCCCGTTAGCACCCTGTTAACCTCCCGTTAGCACCCTGTTAACCTCCCGTTAGCACCCTGTTAAACTCCCGTTAACACCCTGTTAGCACCCTTTTAACCTCCCGTTAGCACCCTGTTAACCTCCCGTTAGCACCCTGTTAACCTCCCGTTAGCACCCTGTTAACCTCCCGTTAGCACCCTGTTAACCTCCCGTTAGCACCCTGTTAAACTCCCGTTAACACCCTGTTAGCACCCTTTTAACCTCCCGTTAGCACCCTGTTAACCTCCCGTTAGCACCCTGTTAACCTCCCGTTAGCACCCTGTTAACCTCCCGTTAGCACCCTGTTAACCTCCCGTTAGCACCCTGTTAACCTCCCGTTAACACCCTGTTAGCACCCTTTTAACCTCCCGTTAGCACCCTGTTAACCTCCCGTTAGCACCCTGTTAACCTCCCGTTAGCACCCTCTTAACCTCCCGTTAGCACCCTCTTAACCTCCCGTTAGCACCCTCTTAACCTCCCGTTAGCACCCTGTTAAACTCCCGTTAGCACCCTGTTAAACTCCCGTTAGCCTACTGTTAGCACCCTGTTAGCCTCCTGTTAGCCTACTGTTAGCACCCTGTTAAACTCCTGTTAGCCTACTGTTAGCACCCTGTTAGCCTCCTGTGTTGGTTCTGGTCAAACTGACCTGGTTCATTAAAGTCGAGTCATTGAACTGTGATATCATGTACTCTTAGCGCCATCTTTCCAGCAGCTGTCTGACTGACCTCTCCCCCCCCTTCCCCGCAGGCCCATGACAGTCCGGTCCGGGCCATGACCTGGTCTCATAACGACATGTGGATGCTGACGGCGGACCACGGCGGCTACGTGAAGTACTGGCAGTCCAACATGAACAACGTGAAGATGTTCCAGGCACACAAGGAGGCGATTAGAGAAGCCAGGTTTATACCCAATCTACCATTTTCTGTAGTTCGGCCCGGCCTGCGCTGCTCCCTCACAGCCAGGCGGGGGCGCCACATGTTCACGCTGTTGTTGTGGTTGATTCATGACAGATGTAAGTGTGTGCTGTTGCAACACTGCAGTGATCTGTTGTTGTTCCTCATGTGGCTGATGAGCCGTTTGTCTCTGTGTGTAAATAAAGTTATCGATCGATATCTCTCGCTGCTTTGGGTGGAGACGACGACGGTCAATAAAGCTCCGGCAGGGATCAATAAAGTTTGAAAATGAAACCTCAGTTCAACATGAGCACCTTAAACGCACCACGGCCCTGACAGTAAACACACCACCTCCCCACACACTGGATCCTACATGTCCCAGAATGCACCAGCAGCACTTAACAGTCCTTCAGTTAACGTGACGTGTTAAACGCGGGTAGTGTTCTGGACTGATGACATCATCAGGTTAAAGGATGACATCACCTGTTCTGTGTGAATCCGGCGTCACCTTTGATTTAGCTGTTTGAAAGCACAAAGACACCTAACAATGTCAGGTTGAAGTCGTGTGTGTGCAGGTGTGTCACTCTCCTGCTCACCTGTGACATGAAACGGGTCGTTGATTTAACGCCATCCATAGTTAGCAGACACCTGAGCCTCGACTCAAAGCTGAACCTGTTCTGCACTACGTTTCCCATGATCCTCAGCCAGGTCTGGCATGCAGGCGTTCATGTTCGCTCAGACAGATGTCGTTTTAACGAAACAAGTCACTGATGTAACGTGTTACCGTGACGACGAGAAGAACAACCTCCAAGATGTATTCAAAACAGAAATATTACCAGGAAGTAACCCTCTATTAAGCCCCGCCCTCACCAGGAAGTACTGTTGCTAGATTAGAGGCTCCACCCATATCACCATGGGGACACCCGAGCTCCTTGTAACCACGTTTGGGCTCTTAACCACGCTCACGCCTGACCCCGCCCCCTCCGGTTTGACAGGGTCTCCTGCTGTGAGTGTGGATGTGACTTTGATTGGTTTGCAGGTGTTCCAGCGTTGACGTGATTGGTCGTCTCTGCTGATGTGATCAGTTTTTAATTTTAGTCGATGTGAGTCCGTCCGTCACCGCGGAGATGATCCAACATGAAAACAGGTTTAGATTTAGAT
>NC_136697.1:28992465-29012465 GCF_947650265.1 Symphodus melops | reverse complement strand
GTCATGGGAACACCTGGCACACACCCAGAGCCCCGCCCACCCCAGCGTGTCACGCCAGAGTCAACAAGCTAAATGTGGCTAACTGTTAGCTGGTCGTGGTCAGCTGTGTTTTACAGACGCGTTTGCCGTCATCGCCATGGTGACGTGTGTTGTGCTTCCTGGTTGGCTGTCGGTGTCGTAAATATCGAACATGTTTATCATTCACGGCCCTGATCGGTTAACCACGCGGTCACTCCTCACGCCATGGGAGCGTCAGATAGTCGGCGGGGTTTATCTTGTCGTGTGCACGCTGCTTAAAGCGACACCTTGTTACCATAGCAACGATCTTACAAACCCTGATCCCTGTGAGTGCCAGGGAGCGCCCTGGTTACCATGGTAACGCCTGTGTGTCTCTTCCTTTGCAGCAGATGAAGATGGACCGGATGAACTCGGACGGGAACATGGGCCCCGGACAGGGCCCAATGCCCCCTTTCTCCGGTCCAGGAGGTCCTGGGGGCCCGATGCCTCCGAGCCAGCAGGGCTTTCCTCCCAACATGCCTCCTCAGCAGATGTCTAACAACATGGGGCCCCCCATGGGCCCCGGGGGTATGCAGCCTCCTTTCATGCCACCTGGACAGATGGGGCCTCCATCTGGACCCCAGTCTCACCAAGGGCCCCCTCAGGGTATGATGGGGCCACCAGACATGCATGGACCCCAAGGTATGCAGAGACATCCAGGCCCTCCCAGAAACATGGGTCCCCAAGGGCCTCATGGAATGGGACCCAGAGGGATGCAGGGGCCCCCCAGTGGAATGATGGGGCCCCCGCCCCGGGGAATGGGTCCAAGGGACCCTCAGGGACCTCCACCTCAGGGAGGCATGATGGGCCCACAGGGGAACATGATGGGCCCACAGGGTCCCATGCAGGGTGGGATGATGGGGCCCCCACCCAGGACACACGGCAACAACTATGGGATGGGCAACATGCAGGGGCCCCCAGGAGGGATGCACGGGTCCACAGGGAACATGCAGGGGCCCCCGGCTAATATGCAAGGACCCCATGGAAACATGCAAGGACCCCATGGAAACATGCAGGGGCCTCCAGGAAACATGCAGGGGCCCCCGTACATGCAGCACCAGGTGAGTAATAAGGCTCCAAAGAAGGTCAACAAATGGTGACATCATCACGCCAAAGGTCAAAGGTTAATTATCAGCATTATTCAGACACATTCAGAGTAACTCTTACAGACTGTTGAACGGTTGTCATGGCGAGTCGCCACGTGCACCAGCTCGCTGCGTCATTGGCCCTGAAGCCCCGCCCATCCAGGAAGCAGCGTGTCAGATAGAGGGGGAGGAGTCTGATCCAGGACCAGCAGTGATGGTTTTAACGGGCTGTGTGATCTACGAGTGAATAACGAGGATTTGGTCTTTTCAGGGTCAGAACTCGGGGTCTATGATGCACGGGATGACTCAGCAGGGGGCCAACAAAGGTCAGACCACCAACACGTTAGAGTTCAGGATTTAGACTGCAGTACCCATTTTAAACTCTAGGGGTCAGAGTCACAGACTGCTCCTTTAATCGTACTTCTGTTCTCCAAGGAGACCCTCGAGGGCCGCCCCCAAACCATCACATGGGCCCTCCTGACCGGCAGGGGCCTGGAGGTCCAGACCAGGGCTCGGGTCCGTACTGGGGGGAGAACCAGCAGGGCCGACGAGGACCACAGGACTTTGACGCAGGTCAGGACTTCCACAACAGAGAGGAGGGCTGGAGACCTGGACCTGGCTACCAGGCAGGAGGCCACAGGGGGGGCGGACACAGAGGAGGCGGGACCGGAGGGAACTGGGGCCCCGACGAGAGGTTCACTGGAGGAGAGTTCAGAGGACGGAGAGACGACAGGTGAGTCAGCGAGGGGGCGGAGCTTCAAACCTCCCGAGGTCTGAACTCATCTGATCCAGGATCTGTTGTTTCAGGTTCAGGGGAGGACCCGGCCGGCCCGGGGGCCGAGGTTACACGGACGAGTACAGCGGCCAGGAGGAGGGCTACGACGGGCCCGAGGAGGTGGGTCGAGGCTGGGAGGGAGGAGGCAGAGGGAGGCCGCCCCGAGGAGGAGGTCCGCCCCGAGGAGGAGGTGAGAGGATCCAGAGACCCTCACAAACCGGTTCAGATGTGTCCCTGTCTCACCGTTTGTTACCACGGCAACAAGAGAAGTTCTAAATATTCCTTCTGTCCTTCTCCGTCTCAGGTCATGACGGTTATCGTGACGCTCAACAGATGCATGATGGGTCGTCTCCGGTGGGCAGAGAGCGCTCGTCCTCCCTGCAGGGGATGGACATGGCGTCTCTGCCGCCCCGCAAGCGTCCGTGGCAGGACGGCCCAGGAACAGGAGACCCCCGAGAGTCCCCGGGGTCGGACGGAGGTCAGAGCGCTGATTTGTAACTCGTCATTCGATAAACGTCAGCCTGCTCTGTTTATTCAACCTGTCCGTCCCCGCAGGTCGCCCCCCTCAGGACGGAGGCTACGGTCCACCTGGTCGAGGCGGACGAGGCGGATGGGGACCTGGAGGACCTGGACCGGTCCTCAGAAGAGGAGGACCAGCACCCAGAGGACCACCGAGGGGGGGCGGTCGGGGCCGATAGTCCTGATTAAAAACACTCCCGGGATCCTCTTGTCTCATCTCTGCTGGTCCCCAGACCGGGTCCAGGTCCAGCTGAGACCTTTGCTGCTGTGACGCACGCTGGCTCCTGATTGGTCCACACTGTGTCTGACAGGTGGAGGCGGCGTGAGACTGATTTTAATGTAACATATTGTAGAGAGGCTGTCTTTGTTTCACAGTGAAAACGTCCTCGTGTCTTTTTGTAAAACATTTCTATGTTTGGTGTTTTCACTGAGGTGGACAATAAAGATTCACACTTCAATCAGCAGGACTCATGAGGGGGCGGAGTCCTGAGGGGGCGGAGCCCTGAGCAATCATTCAGGTTAGCTCAGGTGTCAAACAGCAGGAAAGAAGACGGGAACTCAAAACAGGTTTAAAGAATCTTTAATGAAAAAAACAAACAGTCCGAGAGGACGCCGCTCCAAACGCCACACGCTGAGAACACGGGACAGTCAAACGCCACACGCTGAGAACACGGGACAGTCAAACGCCACACGCTGAGAACACGGGACAGTCAAACGCCACACACGCTGAGAACATGGGACAGTCAAACGCCACACACGCTGAGAACACGGGACAGTCAAACGCCACACACGCTGAGAACATGGGACAGTCAAACGCCACACTCACACACCTGTAGTTCTCTCTCTCTCTCACACACACACCTGTAGTTCTCTCTCTCTCTCACACACACACCTGTAGTTCTCTCTCTCTCTCACACACACACCTGTAGTTCTCTCTCTCTCTCACACACACACCTGTAGTTCTCTCTCTCTCTCACACACACACCTGTAGTTCTCTCTCTCTCTCACACACACACCTGTAGTTCTCTCTCTCTCTCACACACACACACACACACCTGTAGTTCTCTCTCTCTCTCACACACACACCTGTAGTTCTCTCTCTCTCTTGGAGTTCAAAGTGTCACAGGTGTTCAGGTCTGATCAGGTTGGACTTCCGGTGAGCAGCCTGTCTATCAGTTTACTGTCACGTGTCAGTTGTCTTATCAACCAATCAGCAGCCAGTATCCTCGGCCTGTAGAGGAATGTTCTGACAGATTAAAGTTGGTCCATAAACTGGGACTCTGGAGGGGGGGGGACCCTTCCTGTGGTCCTTGAGGTCTGTCCCGGGTCAGATCGGCAGAGTTTTCCCGGTAACGGTCCTTTTGATGGCCGACGCCGCCATCCCGCCCATGAACCGGATCCCGGCGCTGCCTCCGGGCAGCAGCGACACCACGGAGCCGACGATGACGGCGACCTGCAGCGCGGCTCCGAGCGCGGTCAACACGGTGCTGTGGAGGCTCATGGCCGCGTACAGAGTCCCTCCGAGGGCGCACAGGTAGACTACGGCTCCGGGGGACGTGGGCAGACTAGCCAGGAGTCTGCTGGGTCCGCGCAGAACCGCAGCGGCCGCGATGGCGAACAGCGAACCGAGCGACCAGAGCAGCGCGAACTTCCGCGCGTAGAGAAGCAGCAGCGGCGCGTAGAGCGCGGACAGGCCGAAGCACAGCGCGGAGAAGGACGCGCACACCCCGCAGGCCACCAGGCGCTGCCGCCGGCTCAGACCCGGCAGGCACGGGTCCGGCTCCGCTGACCACGGCCACGAAAATCCACTGGTCCCGCTGGAGCTCTGGCCGGACGGACTTCCGCCACGGTTTCCGGGCCACGGACTCGACCAACGTCCGAACCAGGACCCGGATACCGGCTCTGGGTCCTCCATGTCCAGTGTAGTACTGGAGCTGGACTGGGAGAGGGTTTTAGCTCCTTTGGACTGAGCCAAATACTCCTGAAGCTGCCGGTTCAGTTCCGCCATGACGGACAAGCTAACAGGCTAATGTTTGTTTGTGACGCTAACTTTTCTTCTTCGGGTCTTTTCTCTAAAGCTCTCTGCCGCCCCCTCCGGACACAACGAGAATCACACCTGAGTCCGACTCAGAGGAGGAGCAGGTGAAATAAAGGTTCCAGTTTCATAAAGTCCCCCTTCAAACAACAACATATAAAGGAATGATGCAGACTCTGATCCTCGCTGTAACTGGACAGATGAAAACAACGAGCATCTCTAAAGATGATTTAAAATAAAGGTTAAAGGTCATTTTGTTCTTTAACAGAAGAAATAAAGTTTTAGATTATTCATCTCCTGCTGTGCACTCTGCAGAGCATCTACCACCACAGAGTCCATAGGACAGACCCCACCCCAAAGACCCCACCCCCAAAGACCCCACCCTCAAAGACCCTACCCTCAAAGACCCCACCCCCAAAGACCCTACCCTCAAAGACCCCAGCCCCAAAGACCCCAGCCCCAAAGACCCCACCCCCAAAGACCCTACCCTCAAAGACCCCAGCCCCAAAGACCCTAGCCCCAAAGACCCCAGCCCCAAAGACCCTACCCTCAAAGACCCCAGTCTCAAAGACCCTACCCTCAAAGACCCCACCCCAAAGACCCTACCCCCAAAGACCCCACCCTCAAAGACCCCCCCAGCCCCAAAGACCCCACCCTCAAAGACCCGCAGGACTCTTTCTTTCCTGTCTGACAGTTGCGCGTCTTCTACCTCGTGCATATTATCATTATTATTATAGTTTTTATTTTGTACTGTTTCATGGTGGACTTTTAATATGATCCTCAGTTTGAGTGAAGTCTGTGAATAAAGTCCAGAAGAAGCTCAGCTCGTAGTTTTTCATGTTTGAAGTCACATGACAAGTTGAGTTTTCAGCTGTTGGACTAAAATTAACCCTTCGGTTCATTGGCTGGATGACTGACACCGCCTTCTACGGTAGTGTGTGTGTGTGTGTGTGTGTGTGTGTGTGTGTGTTCATTGAGTCCATGCAACGATCAGAGAAAGAAACAACAAAAACTAAACTGAAGGAACAACGAGCAGCAGGTAACACACACACACACACACACACACACACACACACACAGGTAACACACACACACACACACACACACACAGGTAACACACTTACTTTAAAGGGACTGTTACTCAACATTATCTAAGTGGGTCGTTGTCGTTCTGCTCATTTTAAAGATGCATTAAAGTAATATTACATTTACTCGTCATGTCTTTAATAATATTATTACTTCAAATCAAGTTTTGGATTTGTTTTTGTTTTTTTAAGAAGTTTCCAGTTGTTCATTCACTGAGGAGGGTGTTTACTGTAAATCATTGTACAGGTTTCAACATTTCACTCTGAGACTGTGTTAGCCTAGCTTAGCACAAAGACTGCAAATGACTCTGTTGTGTATTGTTGTTTATCATTGTGTGTTTATTTTGTGTGGTTTATTGTTGTTTATTGTTGTGTTTATTGTTGTTTCCAGCAGCAGTGTCCGATGGAGACCCAGCTGATCACAAACTACGACTTGTCAATCAAACACAATGAGGGATGTTTTTATGCTAAGCTAGGCTAAGATATTCTATTCTTTATGTAGAGCTATGCTAACAGATGTATTGTGCTTATAGTCTGTATGCTAAGCTAAGTTAAAAGCTTCAGTCTGCTTTGAGTCGTTATGCTAAGCTAGGCTAACTGATTCAGCCTGCTTCAATTTTTTATGCTAAGCTAGGCTAACAGGTTCAGCCTGCTTCAAGTCTTTATGCTAAGCTAGGCAAACAGATTCAGCCTGAGTCTTTATGCTAAGCTAGGCTAACAGGTTCAGCCTGCTTCAAGTCTTTATGCTAAGCTAGGCTAACAGATTCAGCCTGAGTCTTTATGCTAAGATAGGCTAACAGGTTCAGCCTGCTTCAAGTCTTTATGCTAAGCTAGGCTAACAGATTAAGTCTGAGTCTTTATGCTCTGAGTTTACTGCTCCAGGTGTCTGTGGACTCACCTGTGCTCAGTTTGTTGTGAGCAGGTTGATTCAGAAGTTTAACAGTATCGTGTGTTTTCTGACAGATCATGTCCGTCTCTCAGATCACGCCCACTCTGTTCCTGGGAGGGGCCGACGCCCCACTCAATGCCTCGCTGATGTCACAGAAAGGCATCACGCTGATTGTCAACGCCACCATCAACCACGTGTGCCCCGCATACCCAGGAGTGGAGTTTGTGCGAGTTCCCGTCTCCGACTTGCCCAGCGCTCGCCTTGGAGACCACTTTGACCGGGTAGCTGAGCGTATCCATGGAAACCATGCAGGTGGCACGCTGGTGCACTGTGCCGCAGGCATGAGTCGCTCCCCGGCACTGGTGATGGCGTACTTGATGCGTTACAGAGGAGTGACTCTTTGCCAGGCGCATCGTTGGGTTCAGGAGAGTCGGCCGTATGTGCGTCTGAACGCGGGCTTCTGGGAGCAGCTGCTGCGCTACGAGAGGAAGCTGTACGGGAAAAACACTGTCAGGGTGGCTGCAGTTGAGGAAATGCCACCACCGCCACTCACACCGAGGACGCAAAGGTGGACGCGGTTGATGCCGCAGCAGCAGACAAACTGGTTAACGCAGGTTCCAAGGTCGCCCGTGATGAGCCGGGCGTCTCTAAATTTACGCTCAGAGGTGCCGACGCCAAAAAGCCAGCGAAGAAGAGGAACCAAATCCAGCAGCTTCAAAGTCTGAGCAATAAAGACTACACTACCCACAATCCATCTGGACCACTGACTGATTAAACTCCAACACTTCAGGTTATCAGTTAGAACATTTTGTTTAGGGAAGTGACCATATTTGGACAAGTGGGTGGAGTCGTTCGCCTTCCCTTGCTCCTCTGTAGCTCCACCCACTTCTCCAAATATGGTCACTTCTTGTTCTAAAAAAATAATAAAGGTGTTGATGTCGTAAAGTTAGAGTTAAACAGACCATAAAGCAGATCGTTCAGGGCGGGTCACCTGTGATTGACACCATAATGTCACCTCCAGACGGACTGTTGACTGAAGAACGCCGACGAGGAGGCGGAGCTCCACGAGGGATTCATGAATATTTAAAACATGAACATGATGACTTGATGTGACTCTGTCTTGTGTTTCCAGAGACAAAGGTTTTGAACAGGAAACATTTCACTTTACAGACGACGTGAATAAATGTGTTTGAGCCTCTCAGGTTGTCGTGTGAATGTTTGAGTGAAGCTAGCTTAAGCTAACCACTTTAATGTATGAATCACCAGATCACCTGCTCTGGTTTCACGAGGGGGTCGGAAAAGGTTTCCTCCCGAGATGCTCGTTTAAGTCGGCTGTCAGCAGCGTTAGCGTGCTGAAGTCAACGTTTGTGTCGGCTCCTTTTGTTTAGCATTTCCACCACGGGACAACATGTTCATTAGCTGGTTATTTTCAAAGGAAGCTGTAACTTTGCTGGAGCTCTTTGTGAAACGCTGACTGTCATTACGCAGCAGGTCCTGTTAGCATGATGAGCTAGGCTAGCTAAGCAACAGCCACATCCCTGAGAATGATTGACACTCGTACAGACTAATGAGTGTTAAGCTCTGGCTTGTGGTGCATTAGTGATGTTTTTCTATTGGTTCAGACAGCTACTTAAAACCAGGACAAGAACTGTTCAAAACTGGGACATGCTACGCCCCGTTTCTGATCTAACACCTGCTGTGACTGACCAATCAGAGACATGTCCTGTTTTTAAAAGGACCTTTAGAAAGTACAGAACCCTGAGTAGTTTCTCTTTTAGCGGCGGATCTTCCCCCCCAGAGCTACCCTCGTACCCTGGTAGCTTCACCCTCTAAACTGTACAACACTTCACTGTCACGGCAGGGAAGAAGCGCACGGTGAACCCTGGACTCATTTTTCACTTTTTTTCTCACTCCTCATCTGCACTGCTGACCTCAGAGTCAGCCTCCAGTTGGACACTGTAATGCATATTGATAGTCACCTTACTGAGCACTGATCACTTTAATGATAATCACCCTACTCATGTCTGGTTTCATCCTACTGTTGTGTTATGCTACATCTGTAATGGTTGACATGATCACTCTAACTAGGTCAAGTTTCACTCTGTTGTCTTCAACACTTAATGCTAATCTGCTCCTCAATAGTTGGGTACTTTAATGATAATCACCCTGATCACTCCTGGTTTCACCTTATTGTTTTGGACACTTAATGCTAATCACTGCTCACTACTCCTGCATTGACTGTTTAACGACTGTACTCACACCTCGGGCATAAGCTCAAAGACCTCTGTACATACACATGTAACCAGTTTCTTTCTTCTGTTTGGGGGATTATTGTATACAGAGGGGAGGGGGGACAGCGGGTGTGTATTGTAACTAATGTCTTGTGTCCTGTCTGTCTGTATACTGCTACTGGATGCCCTGAATTTCCCTCGGGATCAATAAAGTATCTATCTATCTATCTATCTAAACAGGCCGTAGCTCTGGGGGAAAAAGGTTTTTACTGTTTCACAGTATTTGTGTGGATTTGGGACACAAACTTGATAACGATCAATCTATGGTCACCCTTTGCTAGCTGCTTCTAACTTTAATGCTATACTAAGCTAAGCTAACTGTGTCCTGGCTCCAGCCTCGCGTAACAGAAAAATTCAAAGAATCATTTAATCATTTGATTTCAACGTATCGGACGTCTTTATTTGTATCTATAAAAGTACAAATCATCATTTTAATGTGAAATCCTGCAGCAGGAAATGACATCACAGTTTGACCCAACGAGTTAGCCTAGCTTGTTTATGTTTGTTATTAAACCCAACAGCTTCAGAGTCACAGACAGTTTGACTGGACAAATGAATATTTGATTTTTATGTTTGGTCATTCATATACCGTCTGATCAAACCCCATCCGGTCAGGACGAGGGTCAGTGGTAGAGTCGTCATCAAGGGTTCGATCCCCAGCTGCAGCAGCTACATGTTCGATGTGTCCTTGGGCAAGAGACTGAACCCCAAGTGACTCCCTCTGCCGCTCGACTCAGCAGACTCTACCATCAGGGTGTGAAGATGTGACCTCAGGTGTAACAGAGCTTTGAGTCGCTGTGCATCTTCATCTTCATGTGTTAGTGTTCCACAGTCACAGAGATCTGCTCTGGTAAAATCTGCAGTGGGAGTTTATGCCAAGTTCCAATGTAAGGAAACATCCTGTCAGTGAAAGTGTGTCTGAAGGTGTGTATGTGTGTGTTAGTATCAGGATCAGAGAACGACAGCTCTCCTCTGTTACAGTCCAGATTCACTCTGATCCTCTGAGGATTCTTCTTCACTGAGAGATCAGTGACTGAATTTGACGGGGAGGCTGCTCTGTATTTACCATTAAAGAACCATATTCTCCAAAATCCAGACAATGTGTCTCCCTTCCTCTGTCCAGACTCTGCTAACACTCCCAGTCCCCAGTGTGTATTGTCTCCAACCTGGACGTCCCAGCTGTGAGTCCCTGAGTTAAAGCCCTCAGAGCCCACGATAGAGCAGAACATCTTAAACCTCTCTGGATTATCAGGAAGCTGCTGTCTCTGTCCTCCTAGACTCACACAGGTCAGATCTTCAGACAGGATGAGTTCTGGATGAACAGTGTTTGGGTCCAGAATGATCGGACTGTAGGAGACCATGTCCTTCATCTTGGTCCAGATGTTGAAGCTCAGGTTGCCCAGGTGTTTGGCCTGGTCTATCAGAGCTCCTGAGGGCAGCTGTGGATCCTCCAGCAGGGGGCGCTGCTGGACTCTTTCCACTGCAGCCTTGTAGTTTTTCAGGAATGAGACGTCTGCAGCTCTCAGCTCGTCCTCTGTGTCTCTGACTGTGAGTGAAAGAGCTGCTATCTCTCTGCTCAGAGCCTCCATCTCCTCCTTCATCCTCTGACTCTTCTGCTCCTCTTCCTCCCTCAGTGCACACAGCCTGGCCTCCTCTTCCTCTTCTAGAAACAGGTGAAGCTTCTTAAACTGCTCCTTAATCAGCGTCTCTGTGTGTCGGGCCTGGACCTGAATGTGTTCTGCTGTTTGATCAAACTTCACTTTAACTTCTTCACAAACATTTAACTTCTTCTTTACCGGCTCCAGAGTTTCCTGAAGTTTCTTCTTGAGTTCTTCAGCAGCTTCATCGATGGGTCTGAATCTGTGCTCAGAGTGTTTCTGTGAATCTCTGCAGACGAGACACACCGGCTCCTGATGGTCCAGACAGAAGAGTTTGAGTTTCTCAGAGTGCAGACTGCAGAGATCCTCTGAAGCTCTCTGATCTCTCTCCTGCAGGAAACTCTCACACAGATTCCTTAAAGAGAAGTTAGGATTCCATCCCTTTGATTGTCTCTTCTTACAGAGTGGACACTCCTGGTTCTCCTTCTCCTTCCAGCAGCTCTGCAGACAGTCTTTACAGAAGCTGTGGCAGCAGGACAAGATCACTGGATCTTTAAAGATCTCGAGGCAGATCGGACAGCTCAGATCTTCCTCTAACTTGGACGCCATTTTACCTCAGAGTCAAACTGAAGACGGAGCAGAAAAAAACAGGAAGCCGCTCCCCGTCCCTGAGAGTTACTCTGACTTTGAAACTCTGGTTCAGTTTGTGGATTCAGCAGCAGCTTGAAGTCTTCGTATTCCCAGTATCCCAGTATAACAAGTACTCCCAGTATAACAAGTACTCCCAGTATCCCAGTATAACAAGTACTCCCAGTATCCCAGTATAACAAGTACTCCCAGTATCCCCTCGTCCTCTTGTCCTCTCTCAGTGGAAGTCTTGCTGGTTTGTGTCTGCAGGTCAAGGTCCGTCTGTCAGTGTGTGTCTCTGCAGAGTGAGGCAGAATAACAGCCTGTTTCCTGGTTTGTCATAGGTGAGGGGGCGGAGCTTCTTCAGAGCAGGAACACAGAAAAACAGTTTCATTTCTCTTCCTGCAGTTTGAAGTGGAATCTCTAAGTCATGCTTGTTGTTATTAGTTCCTCTTCATCGCTGTGTGGAGCTCTGACTGCTCAAAGAGCTCAGTCAGGTCTTCAGTCTGGATGTGAAAACAAAACAAAACAAAAAAAAGGAGGAGGAGGACTCGTGCTGTTTATTAACAACAGATGGTGCCACCATGGACATATTACGAAGGAGGCAACGTGCAGCAAAGACATCGAGCTGCTGGCAGTAGGTCTCCGTCCTTACTACATGCCGAGGGAATTCTCTCACGCCATTGTTGTTGTTGTTTACATCCCTCCGCGAGCACACGTTGAGACTGCGTGTGACGTCATCCACTCGAACACCTCAAGATTATAAACGCTGCACCCGGATGCTTTCATCGCCATCTCAGGGGACTTTAACCATGTTACTCTGAACTCCACACTACCGGACTTTCACCAGTTTGTAAGCTGTCCCACCAGGAAGAACAGGACAATAGACCTCCTGTATGCAAACGTGAAGGACGCCTACACTGCCACCCCGTTACCACCTCTGGGTAAGTCCGACCACAACCTGGTCCTACTAAAGCCACAGTACAAGACTAAGATCCAGAGACAACCGATAACTACTCGCACCTTCAGAAAGTGGTCTCCTGAGGCAGAGGAGGCGCTCAGAGACTGTTTTGAGACCACTGACTGAAGTGCCCTACAAGAGACCCATGGTGATGACATTGAGGGGGTCACACACTGCACAACTGACTACATGAACTTCTGTATGGACGTTGTGGTTCCCACTAAAACTGTGCGCTGCTTCCCGAACAACACGCCCTGGATCACCAGCGATGTCAAGGAGATCCTTAACAGGAAGAAAAGGGCATTCAAGGAGGGAGATCAGGCAGAGCTGAAGCGTGTGCAGGGGGAACTCAAGGTCAGACTCCAAGAGGCAAAGGAGGAGTACAGAAGGAAGGTAGAACAGAAGCTGCAGCAGAACAACATGAGGGAGGTCTGGGAGGGCATGAAAACCATCACAGGCTGCAGGAAGAAAAACAACAACGCAGAAGACGGGGACCCTGAGAGAGCAAACCAGCTCAACTTGTTTTTTAACAGGTTTGACAGCCCCGTCGCTGCAGCCAGTGCCTGTCCCCCCAGCACCCCTCTACACACCCCCTCCCCCCCTCTCACTCCCCCCAACACCTCCACCAGGACAAACACAATCTCCAGAGACAATCCATCCCCCCTCCCCCCACCATCACCAGAGACCAGGTGAGCAAGGAGCTGAAGAGACTCCGCCCCAGGAAGGCAGCAGGCCCGGACAAGGTGTGTCCCAGGATGCTAAAGGCCTGCTCTGCTGAGCTGGGGGAGCCACTCCAGCACATCTTCAACATGAGCCTGCGGCTTGGGAAGGTTCCTGTGCTCTGGAAGACCTTGTGCCTCACCCCGATCCCCAAGAAGAAAAACCCCAGTGAGCCAGGCGACTTCAGACCAATCGCTCTGACATCCCACGTTATGAAGACCTTTGAGCGGCTGCTGCTCCAACACCTCAGACCCCAGGTCCAACAGGAATCTGATCGAGGACTTTGTGACGTGGTGCAGTGCCAACCATCTGCAGCTAAACACCTCCAAGACCAAAGAGATGGTGGTGGACTTCCGAAGGAACAAACCACATCTAGAACCTGTTTCCATCGGGGGGGTCGACGTGGAGGTGGTCAGGACCTACGGGTATCTGGGGCTGCAACTGGATGACAAGCTGGACTGGTCACCTAACATGGACACTACCTGCAGGAAGGGACAGAGCCGTCTGTACTTCCTGAGAAGGCTGGGGTCCTTCAACATCTGCAAAAAGCTGCTGCAGATGTTCTACCAGTCTGTGGTGTCCAGCGTCCTCTTCTACGCCGTGGTGTGCTGGGGAGGAAGCTGCAAGAAGAGGGACGCAGCACGCCTGGACAGACTGGTGAGGAGGGCCGGCTCTGTGGTGGGTACAGAGTTGGACTCACTGGTGAGGAGGCTCTGTGGTGGGTACAGAGCTGGACTCACTGGTGACAGTGGTAGAGAGGAGGACTCTGGACAAAATGCTCTCCATCATGGACAACACACACCACCCTCTGCACAGCACCTTCACCGGCCAGAGGAGCATGTTCAGTGACAGACTGCTGTCACAGTCGTGCTCCACGGACAGACTCAAGAACTCTTTTGTCCCCCTATAGGCCATCAGACTGTACAACACTTCACTGTCACGACAGGGAAGAAGCGCACGGTGAACCCTGGACACATTATTCACTTTTTTTCTCACTCCTCATCTGCACTGCTGACCTCAGAGTCAGCCTCCAGTTGGACACTGTAATGCATATTGATTGGTCACCTTACTGAGCACTGGTCACTTTAAAGATAATCACTCTAATCATGTCTGGTTTCATCCTACTGTTGTGTTATGCTACATCTGTAATGGTTGACATGATCACCCTAACTAGGTCAAGTTTCACTCTATTGTCTTTGACACTTAATGCTAATCTGCTCCTCAATAGTTGGGTACTCAATGATAATCACCCTAATCACTCCTGGTTTCACCTTATTGTTTTGGACACTTAATGCTAATCACTGCTCCTTTATGTTGCTGAGCACTTTAATGGCCCAGTCTGCATCCCTGCATTGACTGTTTAATGACTGTACTCACACCTCTGGCACTACCTCAAACACCTCTGTACATGCACATGGAACTAGTTTCTAGAAGGTCAGCACTTTGTTTCTAAGGCTCTTTAACTGTTTACAGGTCTCTTTTAACCAACACATGTTCTTCTCTCCTCACAGGTTATGTACATTACTCACCTGTGCGCCGACGTGAGTGGCCGCACTTTCAGTAGCTCTGTCCCTGTCGTACCCGTCTGATATGTTATTCGTTTGTTTTGGCTCTGTGCCAACTTCTACTTTTATAGTTTTTATAGTACTATACTATATAGTTTTTATAGTACACCTTCAGTGTATAACTTTATGTATCCTATGGATACTTTTTCATGCCTTCGTGGAAATAGCAGCGGAAAACTCTCTTATTCAAGGGAAACGCTGCTCTCGCTCCGGTCAGCGGGACAAGCCGGCATCGTTCACCCGATACCAGAGGAGCTGAGGCGGCGGTATAGAGGCTGTAGAGCCGGAGCCCTGGTAAGGGCTAAGCTCGCGGCTAAGCGATGGAGGTACAAGCCCTTGGTTCCGGTGATAGTTATGGGGAACGTAAACTGTCTAACCAACAAGACAGACGAGCTGGCTGCTCTCGTGAGGAACAACCGGACATTTAGAGAGTGCAGTTTAATGTGCCTCACAGAAACCTGGCTGACTCAAAACACCCCGGACGCTAACGTGGATCTACCGGGCTTTACTACAGTGAGAGTGGACAGAGACACGAAACGCAGCGGCAAACGGAAAGGAGGAGGACTCGCGCTGTTTATTAACAACAGATGGTGCCACCATGGACATGTTACTGTGAAGGAGGCAACGTGCAGCAAAGACATCGAGCTGCTGGCGGTGGGTATCCGTCCTTACTACATGCCGAGGGAATTTTCTCACGCGATACTGAGCACTGGTCACTTTAAAGATAATCACCCTAATCATGTCTGGTTTCATCCTACTGTTGTGTTTAGCTACATCTGTAATGGTTGACATGATCACCCTAACTAGGTCAAGTTTCACTCTATTGTCTTCAACACTTAATGCTAATCTGCTCCTCAATAGTTGGGTACTCAATGATAATCACCCTAAGCATTCCTGGTTTCAGGTTATTGTCTTGGACACGTAATGCTAATCACTGCTCCTTTAAGTTGGTGAGCAAATTTACATTCCTGCATTGACTGTTTAACGACTGTACTCACACCTCTGGCACTACCTCAAACACCTCTGTACATGCACATGTAACTAGTTTCTAGAAGGTCAGCACTTGTTTCTAAGGCTCTTTAACTGTTTACAGGTCTCTTTTAACCAACACATGTTTTTCTCTCCTTCACAGGTTATGTACATTATGCTATATAAGTTTTAAGTCCAATTGCTAATGCTAACTGCACAGGTTTAACATATAATTATATTTACTCTTAGTCACATAGGGGCTGCTAAACCTTGTTTGGGGGATTATTGTATACAGGGGGGGGGGGGACAGCGGGTGTGTATTGTAACTAATGTCTTGTGTCCTGCCTGTCTGTATACTGCTACTGGAATTGAATTTCCCTCGGGATCAATAAAGTATCTATCTATCTATCTATCTATCTTAGCTGGTTATTTTCAAAGGAAGCTGTAACTTTGCTGGAGCTCTTTGTGAAACGCTGACTGTCATTACGCAGCAGGTCCTGTTAGCATGATAAGCTCGGCTAGCTAAGCAACAGCCACAACCCTGAGAATGATTGACACTCGTACAGACTAATGAGTGTTAATCTCTGACTTGTGGTGCATTAGTGATGTTTTTCTATTGGTTCAGACAGCTACTTAAAACCAGGACAAGAACTGTTCAAAACCGGGACACGTTACGCCCCGTTTCTGATCTAACACCTGCTGTGACTGACCAATCAGAGACATGTCCTGTTTTTAAAAGGACCTTTAGAAAGTACAGAACCCTGAGTAGCTTCTCTTTTAGCGACGGATCTTCCACCCCAGAGCTACCCTCGTACCCTGGTAGCTTCACCCTCTAAACAGGCCGTAGCCTCCGGTGGAAACAGGCTTTTACTGTTTCACAGTATTTGTGGATTTGGGACACAAACCTGATAACGATCAATCTATGGTCACCCTTTGCTAGCTGCTCCTAACTTTAATGCTATACTAAACTAAGCTAACTGTGTCCTGGCTCCAGCCTCGCGTAAGAGAAAAATTCAAAGAATCATTTAATCATTTGATTTCAACGTATCGGACGTCTTTATTTGTATCTATTAAAGTACAAATCATCATTTTAATGTGAAATCCTGCAGCAGGAAATGACATCACAGTTTGAACCAACGAGTTAGCCTAGCTTGTTTATGTTTGTTATCAAAGCCAACAGCTTCAGAGTCACAGACAGTTTGACTGGACAAATGAATATTTGATTTTTATGTTTGGTCATTCATATACCGTCTGATCAAACCCCATCCGGTCAGGACGAGGGTCAGTGGTAGAGTCGCTCGACTCAGCAGCCTCTACCATCAGGGTGTGAAGATGTGACCTCAGGTGTAACAGAGCTTTGAGTCGCTGTGGATCTTCATCATCATGTGTTAGTGTTCCACAGTCACAGAGATCTGCTCTGGTAAAATCTTCAGTGGGACTATATCCCCAGTTCCAATGTAAGGAAACATCCTGTCAGTGAAAGTGTGTGTGAAGGTGTGTATGTGTGTGTTAGTATCAGGATCAGAGAACGACAGCTTTCCTCTGTTACAGTCCAGATTCACTCTGATCCTCTGAGGATTCTTCTTCACTGAGAGAAAAGTGACTGAATGTGATGAGGAGGATGCTCTGTATTTACCATTAAAGAACCATATTCTCCAAAATCCAGACAGTGTGGGTCCCTTCCTCTGTCCAGACTCTGCTGACACTCCCAGTAACCAGTGTGTATTGTCTCCAACCTGGACGTCCCAGCTGTGAGTCCCTGAGTTAAAGCCCTCAGAGGCCAGGACAGCCCTGTAAGAATCAAACCTCTCTGGATTATCAGGAAGCTGCTGTCTCTCTCCTCCTGTCACACAGGTCAGATCTTCAGACAGGATGAGTCCTGGTTCAGCAGTGTTTGGATCCAGAATGATCGGACTGTAGGAGACCATGTCCTTCATCTTGGTCCAGATGTTGAAGCTCAGGTTGCCCAGGTGTTTGGCCTGGTCTATCAGAGCTCCTGAGGGCAGCTGTGGATCCTCCAGCAGGGGGCGCTGCTGGACTCTTTCCACTGCAGCCTTGTAGTTTTTCATGAATGAGACGTCTGCAGCTCTCAGCTCGTCCTCTGTGTCTCTGACTGTGAGTGAAAGAGCTGCTATCTCTCTGCTCAGAGCCTCCATCTCCTCCTTCATCCTCTGACTCTTCTGCTCCTCTTCCTCCCTCAGTGCACACAGCCTGGCCTCCTCTTCCTCTTCTAGAAACTGGTGAAGCTTCTTAAACTGCTCCTTAATCTGCCTCTCTGTGTGTCGGGCCTGGACCTGAATGTGTCCTGCTGTTTGATCAAACTTCACTTTAACTTCTTCACAAACCTTTAACTTCTTCTTTACCGGCTCCAGAGTTTCCTGAAGTTTCTTCTTGAGTTCTTCAGCAGCTTCATCGATGGGTCTGAATCTGTGCTCAGAGTGTTTCTGTGAATCTCTGCAGACGAGACACACCGGCTCCTGATGGTCCAGACAGAAGAGTTTGAGTTTCTCAGAGTGCAGACTGCAGAGATCCTCTGAAGCTCTCTGATCTCTCTCCTGCAGGAAACTCTCACACAGATTCTTCAAAGCAAAGTTAGGATTAAATCCCTTTGATTGTCTCCTCTTACAGAGTGGACACTCCTGGTTCTCCTTCTCCTTCCAGCAGCTCTGCAGACAGTCTTTACAGAAGCTGTGGAAGCAGGACAAGATCACTGGATCTTTAAAGATGTCGAGGCAGATCGGACAGCTCAGATCTTCCTCTAACTTGGACGCCATTTTACCTCAGAGTCAAACTGAAGACGGAGCAGAAAAACAGGAAGCCACTCCCCGTCCCTGAGAGTTACTCTCACCTTGAAACTCGGTTCAGTTTGTGGATTCAGCAGCAGCTTGAAGTGTTTGTATTCCCAGTATCCCAGTATAACAAGTACTCCCAGTATCCCAGTATAACAAGTACTCCCAGTATCCCCTCGTCCTCTTGTCCTCTCTCAGTGGAAGTCTTGCTGGTTTGTGTCTGCAGGTCCCTCTGTCAGTGTGTGTGTCTCTGCGGAGTGAGGCAGAATAACAGCCTGTTTCCTGGTTCGTTTCAGGTTAGACAGGTGAGGGGGCGGAGCTTCTTCAGAGGAGGAACACAGACAACAATTTCCTTTCTCTTCCTGCAGTTTGAAGTTGAATCTCTAAGTCACGCTTGTTGTTATTAGTTCCTCTTTATCGCTGTGTGGAGCTCTGACTGCTCAAAGAGCTCAGTCAGGTCTTCAGTCTGGATGTGAAAACAAAACAAAACAAAAACATGGAGAAAAGGATTCAAAGAGACGTGAAGACAATTAGTGAGGTCTTCTTATTTAACGAGGGAGAAAATCCATTGACAGGAAGTTACGAACTATAAACTGAACACCTGCAGTGACTTGATTTTTTATCATTCTAAAAACCTCTGAGCTGCTGAGCGAGAACTGCAGACACTCTGCAGAGCAAAGATGCTCATTGTAATCCATACAGCGCCCTCTGCTGGTGACAGAGAACTGCTAGTGTATAGACTGGTGTAGTAATGACGTATTTCTGTAGGCCAACCTGAAAAAATGGCGCCGGTGGTTCCTTCGGAAACTCTCCTCTGGGATTTTTTCATTGGATTTTGGATCATTGCAGAAAATAATCTGTGTGTCAAACACATGTTTCTGATGCTGTTTAGATCAGCTGATAATCTTTACAGATGAACATCATTTATATGAAGTTTGAAGAGTTAATGCAGCCCAGAGAAGTAAAAAGCTAACGTTGTGCTACGAGCTAACTACACCGCGGTCGGTTTGTAATGACATCCTGACCGTTATGCTTCATCGATCTAATCAGCGGTTTTGACAAGCTAGCTAAACGTTAGCTTAATAAGTTGTTTATTAACCTAATATTTGCAGGGACACTGAAAAACATGACTAGAGGCTGTAAGGAGGATTAGGGAGAGAGTTCCCGGAGTGATGACGTCTCCATGGCAACCACTGTAGTTTCAGTTAGCTACTCGTTAGCAACCACTGTTTAAAGTTCGCGTAAAAACTTTAAAATTCACAAGTGGGGTCTTAGCTAACGTAGTTTATCTCGTCTAACAAAACATCTCTTCAGCTTGTGTTAACCACAGACCTTATTTCAGTCTAAACACAAACACATTCAAAATCCACATTTAGACTTTTAGAGGTTAGAACCCATGGAGCTAACATGCTAACTCACTTCCTGGTTTTAGGACTCAAAACTACACCAGTCTATTAGAGCATGAGATACAGTTAGCCGATACTGAGAGTCCCTGGATATGCTGATATCAGCCGATATTGTCCGCAGGCCAATCAATCGGTTTGGCCCTAAACATTACTGCAGTTAAAAATATAAAGGTTTGACTTTAAACACATATTAAAAACATGTTCGTTTAAAGGTCAGCTATTTAAAACACTGTCCTCCACGTTCCTCGAACATGTCTCTCTAGACTACAAACCCCCCAATGATGAGAAAAATCCATCCTCTCTGTCTCCGACTTTTCAGAAAATGTGTGCTCAAACAGGCCGTTTGGAGATGTTCCCTTCATGACATCACAAAGGGCAGTAGCCCCTCCCCCAGGTGGGTGACACTCCCACAGCTAGGTGTTTGTTCTGCCCTCTGAGTCTGCCTTCTCACCGTAAACAATAGGACATGGAGCCAGAAAGCAGCGAGTACACCCGAGCCCTTCCAGAGAGGGGGTGTGGTCAGACACAGCTCATTTACATATTTAAAGCTACAGACACAGAAACAGCCTGTTCTGAGCAGGGCTGAAATAGAGGGGTTTATAGACATGATCAAATACAGGATCAGAGTG
>NC_136697.1:28972465-28984965 GCF_947650265.1 Symphodus melops | reverse complement strand
CTCAATCATCAGGGCGCTTTACAGGTTTTATATCTGAACGTGTTTCATTCTGTTGGATTCAGACTCAACAACAAACAGCTTTTAGTTTCTTTACTTTAAAGTAAACTTTGAACATTTGGCACCTTTAAGCTGCTGCTGAAAACGCCCCATTTCCTGATGTGACTCTTTCATAATAAAAGCTTTTAAATATCACAATAAGTGAGTGACAAAGCGTTAAATCACAATTTAACGCTTTTTTAATTTACTCGCCACCACGGCCGCTAGCCTGATGAATCTGTGTTCCCTCGTGTGTTCATCCATGTCATAGCAGAACATAAAACCAGGGACAGGACTGAGGCCAGCACTGGTCCAGGGACAGGACTGAGGCCAGCACTGGTCCAGGGACAGGACTGAGGCCAGCTTGTGGTCCAGCACTGGTCCAGGGACAGGTCTGAGGCCAGCTTGTGGTCCAGCACTGGTCCAGGGACAGGACTGAGGCCAGCTTGTGGTCCAGCACTGGTCCAGGGACAGGACTGAGGCAAGCTTGTGGTCCAGCACTGGTCCAGGGACAGGACTGAGGCCAGCTTGTGGTCCAGCACTGGTCCAGGGACAGGACTGAGGCCAGCTTGTGGTCCAGCACTGGTCCAGGGACAGGACTGAGACCAGCTTGTGGTCCAGCACTGGTCCAGGGACAGGACTGAGGCCAGCTTGTGGTCCAGCACTGGTCCAGGGACAGGACTGAGGCAAGCTTGTGGTCCAGCACTGGTCCAGGGACAGGACTGAGGCCAGCTTGTGGTCCAGCACTGGTCCAGGGACAGGACTGAGGCCAGCTTGTGGTCCAGCACTGGTCCAGGGACAGGACTGAGGCAAGCTTGTGGTCCAGCACTGGTCCAGGGACAGGACTGAGGCCAGCTTGTGGTCCAGCACTGGTCCAGGGACAGGACTGAGGCCAGCTTGTGGTCCAGCACTGGTCCAGGGACAGGACTGAGACCAGCTTGTGGTCCAGCACTGGTCCAGGGACAGGACTGAGGCCAGCTTGTGGTCCAGCACTGGTCCAGGGACAGGACTGAGGCAAGCTTGTGGTCCAGCACTGGTCCAGGGACAGGACTGAGGCCAGCTTGTGGTCCAGCACTGGTCCAGGGACAGGACTGAGGCCAGCTTGTGGTCCAGCACTGGTCCAGGGACAGGACTGAGGCCAGCTTGTGGTCCAGCACTGGTCCAGTGACAGGACTGAGGCCAGCTTGTGGTCCAGCACTGGTCCAGTGGTTTGGTGGTGTGACTGCAGTTTCAGTCCTGTGAGGATGCAGAGTGTTTGCTGAAGCAGCCAGCTCAGCTCTGCTGGGACTCTGATGGAGGAGTGTTTGCTCAGCACAACAGCAGGTTATTTATAGTCCACACACACACACACACACACACACACACACACACACACACACACACACACACACACACACACACAGCTGGGTGAGTGATAGTGTGTAAGAGTGAAACAGAGCAGTAAAGATGAGCAGTGAGGTTCTCTGCTGATCATTTATCAAAAACTAGAGATTCTGTTTCTCTCAGCTTCAACACACACACACACACACACACACACACACTTACACACACACACACACACACACACACACTTACACACACACACACACACACACCTACACAGACACACACCTACACACACACAGACACACACACACACACTTACACACACACACACACACACACACACTTACACACACACACACACACACCTACACAGACACACACCTACACACACACAGACACACACCTACACACACACACACACACCTACACAGACACACACCTACACACACTTACACACACACGCTGCTCTGTCACTAGTCAGCAGAAACAGGAACACAGGTTAATAAATCAGTGTATGAATGTGTCTGAATGGATGAGTTCATACTGATGGACTCTTTACTCTGCAGCAGCCTCTACCATCAGTGTATGAATGTGTGTGAATGGATGAGTTCATACTGATGGACTCTTTACTCTGCAGCAGCCTCTACCATCAGTGTGTGAATGTGTATGAATGGATGAGTTCATACTGATGGACTCTTTACTCTGCAGCAGCCTCTACCATCAGTGCGTGAATGTGTATGAATGGATGAGTTCATACTGATGGACTCTTTGTGTGTGTCTGTCCGTTTACAGGAGATGTGAAACGTGAGGAAATATGAAGATGATTCTGTGAGCAGTTTAATCTGTGACAGGATTAATCAGGCCGGACGAGGAGCTGGAAGGTTTAGAACTGTGCAGAGCTCTTATGTCTATCACACTCTCCCCTCCCCCGTGTGTGTGTGTGTGTGTGTGTGTGTGTGTGTGTGTGTGTGTGTGTGTGTAAGCTGCTCTAATAATAAAACCCTGTCTGATGTTTTATTGATAGACTCCTCCTTCACTGACTCACTCTTCACCTCCGCGGCTTCGAGGAGCAGCGGGTGAACCTGTCAGCTACTCCGCCCCGGGTTTGTACCCGTGTGCAGGAGTGGGTTCGTACCCGTGTGCACGAGTGGGTTTGTACCCGTGTGCAGGAGCGGGTTCGTACCCGTGTGCAGGCGCGGGTTTGTACCCGTGTGCAGGAGTGGGTTCGTACCTGTGTGCACGAGTGGGTTTGTACCCGTGTGCAGGAGCGGGTTCGTACCCGTGTGCAGGAGCGGGTTCGTACCCGTGTGCAGGCGCGGGTTTGTACCCGTGTGCAGGAGTGGGTTCGTACCCATGTGCACGAGTGGGTTTGTACCCGTGTGCAGGAGCGGGTTCGTACCCGTGTGCAGGAGTGGGTTTGTACCTGTGTGCAGGAGTGGGTTTGTACCTGTGTGCAGGAGCGGGTTCGTACCCGTGTGCAGGAGTGGGTTTGTACCTGTGTGCAGGAGTGGGTTTGTACCTGTGTGCAGGAGCGGGTTCGTACCCGTGTGCAGGAGCGGGTTCGTACCCGTGTGCAGGAGCGGGTTCGTACCCGTGTGCAGGAGTGGGTTTGTACCTGTGTGCAGGAGTGGGTTTGTACCTGTGTGCAGGAGTGGGTTTGTACCTGTGTGCAGGAGCGGGTTTGTACCCGTGTGCAGGAGCGGGTTTGTACCCGTGTGCAGGAGTGGGTTTGTACCTGTGTGCAGGAGTGGGTTTGTACCTGTGTGCAGGAGCGGGTTTGTACCTGTGTGCAGGAGTGGGTTTGTACCTGTGTGCAGGAGTGGGTTTGTACCTGTGTGCAGGAGCGGGTTCGTACCTGTGTGCAGGAGCGGGTTTGTACCCGTGTGCAGGAGTGGGTTTGTACCCGTGTGCAGGAGTGGGTTTGTACCTGTGTGCAGGAGCGGGTTTGTACCCGCGTGCAGGAGAGGGTTTGTACCCGTGTGCACGAGTGGGTTTGTACCCGTGTGCAGGAGCGGGTTTGTACCCGTGTGCACGAGTGGGTTTGTACCCGTGTGCAGGAGCGGGTTTGTACCCGTGTGCAGGAGTGGGTTTGTACCCGTGTGCACGAGAGGGTTTGTACCCGTGTGCACGAGTGGGTTCGTACCCGTGTGCAGGAGCGGGTTCGTACCCGTGTGCAGGAGCGGGTTTGTACCCGTGTGCAGGAGTGGGTTTGTACCCGTGTGCAGGAGCGGGTTTGTACCCGTGTGCAGGAGCGGGTTCGTACCCGTGTGCAGGAGCGGGTTCGTACCCGTGTGCACGAGTGGGTTTGTACCCGTGTGCAGGAGCGGGTTCGTACCCGTGTGCACGAGTGGGTTTGTACCCATGTGCAGGAGCGGGTTTGTACCCGTGTGCACGAGAGGGTTCTTACCCGTGTGCAGGAGCGGGTTTGTACCCGTGTGCAGGAGAGGGTTCTTACCCGTGTGCAGGAGCGGGTTTGTACCTGAGATTGATGTGAAAGGAAATGATCGACTTGCAGGTCGTTGAGTCTGAGGATTGAAAAAGAAGAAAAGTGTTTTTAGGAATAACAAAATGTAAAAGTGATTCTAATAAAAACAAAAGACACACTCGTGGTCGTGTCCTGTTTTTAAACTGTTTAATATTACATGTAAACTTCTTCTCGCCTCTTCTGTCTTCTTTAACTTTTTGGTTAAAAATACAACTGAAGACTCGGATGTTTCCTTCAGTGTTGTCCTGTTTGCAGAACAGCAGAAGATACATTTCTGCATGAAGTGACGTCAGGCTGAAGGATCATGGGAGGTTAAATGTCTTCACTCGGCACACTTTCCTCTGTGGGTTTAACTACTGCAGCCGCTAAGTGCTCACTGCTGTTAGAATACACTCAGAGAGTGTGTGTGTGAGTGTGTGTGTGTGTGTGTGTGTGTGTTTCACGCCTTCATGGAGGTTTAGATGGAGTCTGTATCCTGTCCCTTCAAAATAAAATACAGTCTTCTCCTTGATTAAAGCCGCTCCGTCGACCCTTCTGTGTGATGATCCCCCTCCTCCAGCTTCCTCCCCCGTCATGGGAATGTGAGTGTGGCTGGTTGTCTCCTGTGATTGACTGTCGACCAGGCCAGGACGTAACCCCGCCTCGCCTTGCCTGATGGCTGCTGGGATTGGCTCCAGCCCTCTCACGACCCCGCATGAGAAACGCATAGAGAATGGATGGATTGATGGTCTATTCTGGTCTCCAGAGCCAGGTAGTTCAGAGGTCGTCTGATCCGATTGGATGACATGTTGAATGAAAAAGGGTCAGCTGATAAATCCTCCAGAGCGAGTTGTTTAAACTTTGAAAGAAGATTAAGATCACTTTGATTTAAAACATCAGGATCATACAGATCCCAGCAGAGGGCTGATTCAGACTCTGGATTACAAAGGAACTGGATTATACTTTCATGTCAAATAAAACCACGTTTGTTCAAAGATTCTGATCCTACTTTTGTTCGTATTACCACCTAAGTAAACAAAGCAAAAATTAGAGCTGCGATTAAATGATCTTGACTTCAAATACTTCACCAAATGTGGCGCTGGGATCCAAGTCGCTGTGCGTGCGCGCCACGTGTGGAGGCTATAACTCTTAAAGCGGTAGGCCCGGTCCAAATGTGACCTTTGGGTTTTTTCTCATTTTTTGTCATTTCCTACTTTCTCATCCAGATTTCTGACTGTCCACTGTCCTGTCTCTGAAAGAAAAGAGCACAAAAGAGCTAATTAGCCCAAATATCATGAATATCGATCACAAAATATTAGACGAAAAAAGCAGCTGTCAGCATCTTTCAGTTTGTGTGGATGTTGGCGCCCCCTGTGGATAAAGTGTGTAGTCCCATTCAGAGCTCCTGTAATCTAGATTTAGCATTTTTAAAAATCTGGATCAGGATCAGATTAATTTAATCCAGTTTGTCTTTGATGGATAACCTGATGTTGAATAGAAAAAGAATTGATTTCCACATCCAGATTAAACCTTCTGAACATCGTATTACTGCCACGTAGCAGAAAAACAAAAATCATAGACTTCGAGATTAGATTCAAAATTTTGTAAATCTACAACAACTAAGTCCTACGACAGTAATATCTTACATGTAGGAGAATTGGGGCTTTTTGCTTAATTGGAAAGGACAGGGGACTTTGGTCTGATAACATCAGGCCTTTAATCTTGTAAATTAGCAACTTTTATCTTCATTTACGATATCCACTAATTTTCCTAAATTTACGACTTTACTACACAACTTTTTTCTAAAATCTTGTCTTTAATCTTGTTACATTGCGACTGTCCTTTTTCAAAAGCGCAGACTTAGGTTTTCAGACTAAGATAAATATTCTTAGAGCTGAATATGACCTTTGTTTTGAAAGGGTGCGACCTGGAGTGATAAACATCCTGTTGATCTGTTGTAGGGGAAAGGGGAAAGGGTCGTTGCCATGGTGCTGAAGGAGCTTCCTGGTAAAAAGGCATCCTCAGAAGGAAACCCCCTCTTCACCGTGACAACCAAGGTTGGCATGACGACCACGCTTAATTCATCTCGCACTTTCTCAGATTTTTTAATTTATTTATTTGATTGATGTTCCATCTTTTTCTGTGTTCTCTTTGTTTCCTCTCGACTCAAACAATTTAGTGTTCTCTTTGTTTCACACATCAGACTGTTTGCTTGGCCTCACTGACGTTGAACAGAAACATCTTATAAAGGTCAGACAGAAATAAAAAATAAAGTAATCTCCAGTAATCTGAGGGGGAAACAAAACATCTCGCATCCATTAAAAACCTCGGACAAAATTACAATTCATGAACAATGAAAAAGAAATCCATCCAAAAATGTCATACCGGTCTCTGTAATGACATGCTGGTCTCTGTGATGTCATAACGGTCTCTGTGATGTCATACCGGCCTCTGTAATGACATGCTGGTCTCTGTGATGTCATAACGGTCTCTGTGATGTCATACCGGTCTCTGTAATGTCATACCGGTCTCTGTGATGTCATACCGGTCTCTGTGATGTCATACCGGTCTCTGTAATGTCATACCGGTCTCTGTGATGTCATACAGGTCTCTGTAATGTCATACCGGTCTCTGTGATGTCATACAGGTCTCTGTGATGTCATACAGGTCTCTGTAATGTCATACCGGTCTCTGTAATGTCATACAGGTCTCTGTAATGTCATACCGGTCTCTGTAATGACATGCCGGTCTCTGTGATGTCATACCGGTCTCTGTAATGTCATGCCGGTCTCTGTAATGACATGCCGGTCTCTGATGTCATACCGGTCTCTGTAATGTCATACCGGTCTCTGTGATGTCATACAGGTCTCTGTAATGCCATACCGGTCTCTGTGATGTCATACAGGTCTCTGTAATGTCATACCGGTCTCTGTAATGTCATACAGGTCTCTGTAATGTCATACCGGTCTCTGTAATGATATGCCGGTCTCTGTGATGTCATACCGGTCTCTGTAATGTCATGCCGGTCTCTGTAATGACATGCCGGTCTCTGTGATGTCATACCGGTCTCTGTAATGTCATACAGGTCTCTGTGATGTCATGCCGGTCTCTGTAATGACATGCTGGTCTCTGTGATGTCATGCCGGTCTCTGTGATGTCATGCCGGTCTCTGGGATGTTGTACCGGTCTCTGTAATGTCATGCCGGTGTCTGTAATGACATACTGGTCTCTGTGATGTCATGCTGGTCTCTGTAATGTCATACCAGTCTCTGTAATGACATGCCGGTCTCTATGATGTCATACCGGTCTCTGTAATGACATGCTTGTCTCTGTAATGACATACCGTTCTCTGTGATGTCATGCCGGTCTCTGTGGTGTCATACCGGTCTCTGTGATGTCATACCGGTCTCTGTAATGACATGCCGGTCTCTGTGATGACATGCTGGTCTCTGTAATGTCATGCCGGTCTCTCTGATGTCATGCCGGTCTCTGTGATGACATGCTGGTCTCTGTGATGTCATGCTGGTCTCTGTAATGTCATGCCGGTCTCTCTGATGTCATGCCGGTCTCTCTGATGTCATGCCGGTCTCTGTGATGTCATGCCGGTCTCTGTGATGACATGCCGGTCTCTGTGATGACGTGCCGGTCTCTGTGATGACGTGCCGTTCTCTGTAATGTCATGCCGGTCTCTCTGATGTCATGCCGGTCTCTCTGATGTCATGCCGGTCTCTGTGATGTCATGCCGGTCTCTGTGATGTCATGCTGGTCTCTGTGATGACATGCCGGTCTCTGTGATGACGTGCCGGTCTCTGTGATGACGTGCCGTTCTCTGTAATGTCATGCCGGTCTCTCTGATGTCATGCCGGTCTCTGTGATGACATGCTGGTCTCTGTGATGACGTGCCGGTCTCTCTGATGTCATGCCGTTCTCTGTGATGACATGCTGGTCTCTGTGATGTCATGCCGGTCTCTGTGATGACATGCCGGTCTCTGTGATGACATGCCGGTCTCTGTGATGACGTGCTGGTCTCTGTGATGTCATGAATGTAATGTGACAAACACATGGCACTGCGTGCGTAGTTGTGCAACAGAAGGTCACCCTGTGAAAGAGATCTTGTCACTTATTTCCTGTGACCATTTTGTCAGATTATCTTTCCTCAGCAGACACCTGACAGAGATAATCCCTGTAGTGCACGTGTGCATAACCTGTTTTAGTTTACTGTACATTTAAATAATGGTTGTGGAAGATAGATGGTGTTAGTGTAATAAAAGACTGTTTCATGGCGCCCTGTCAGCGTTTCATCACCCACAGCAGATACCGATGTAAAACTAGCATGACAAACATTGTCGGCATCCCGGTGCTTCCAAAGTGCCACATGGCAGATTTCGATCTCTGCGTCACTAGAAGTGTTATTTAAGAGGATATACTGTTAACACTTGGTTAGACCTCCTGTTGGGTCTGATAATTAAAAACACTCTGGTTATGTTTCTAAATGTCTTATGTTCTGTCTTCTGAGTCAGTGTTTATTTTTTGTCTCCTCTGACCTCTGACCTCTGCTGAAACACTGCTGTCTTTTTTTAACTGGCCGGTGAAGCTGCTGTGCTCTTTGCCAGGATTAAATACGAACATATTCCATCTGACATGTGGACAGACACGGCTGTGTGGATTAGGGTTAGACACGCACAACCACACATGTTCTCTCTCTCACACACACACACACACACACACACACACACACACACACACACACACACACATCTGCGATCAGGTTAAATCAGCACAAAGCAAAAAAACAGGCCTCAGACTGAACCGGTGAATTGAAGCCTTTTCTCTGCACTATGTTTCCCAGAATGCATTTCCATTCCACCGGAGGAGCAGGTTACTATGGAGACACTTTCTTAAATAAATATTGTAAAAAATAGTTTTCCAATAAATGATGTATTGATTTTAAAGGGGACATATTATAAAAGTGTTTGTGAACATCTATATGGGTAACCTGAGAGTCTACTGACCCACAACATGTGATATAAATCCATCCTGTCCTTTGTGGTCTGCAGAAGTCTGACAACACACAGGAAAATGCTCTGTTTCAAATGTGCTCTCCTTGTGATGTCACAATGGGATCCTGGTCTCTCTTGTCCGGACTCCACCTCCAGACAAGAGAGAAACTGTTGTGCAGGTCTGCACATCTTTATTCTCATTTGTGAACACAAATGGGACAAAATAAATACAGAGACACACTGAGGACCACTATCTACAGAGAGACTGAAGGGACAAAATAAATACAGAGACACACTGAGGACCACTATCTACAGAGAGACAGAAGGGACAAAATAAATACAGAGACACACTGAGGACCACTATCTACAGAGAGACAGAAGGGACAAAATAAATACAGAGACACACTGAGGACCACTATCTACAGAGAGACTGAAGGGACAAAATAAATACAGAGACACACTGAGGACCACTATCTACAGAGAGACTGAAGGGACAAAATAAATACAGAGACACACTGAGGACCACTATCTACAGAGAGACAGAAGGGACAAAATAAATACAGAGACACACTGAGGACCACTATCTACAGAGAGACTGAAGGGACAAAATAAATACAGAGACACACTGAGGACCACTATCTACAGAGAGACTGAAGGGACAAAATAAATACAGAGACACACTGAGGACCACTATCTACAGAGAGACCGAAGGGACAAAATAAATACAGAGACACACTGAGGACCACTATCTACAGAGAGACTGAAGGGACAAAATAAATACAGAGACACTGAGGACCACTATCTACAGAGAGACTGAAGGGACAAAATAAATACAGAGAGACACTGAGGACCACTATCTACAGAGAGACTGAAGGGACAAAATAAATACAGAGAGACACTGAGGACCACTATCTACAGAGAGACTGAAGGGACAAAATAAATACAGAGAGACACTGAGGACCACTATCTACAGAGAGACTGAAGGGACAAAATAAATACAGAGACACTGAGGACCACTATCTACAGAGAGACTGAAGGGACAAAATAAATACAGAGACACACTGAGGACCACTATCTACAGAGAGACTGAAGGGACAAAATAAATACAGAGACACTGAGGACCACTATCTACAGAGAGACTGAAGGGACAAAATAAATACAGAGACACTGAGGACCACTATCTACAGGGAGACTGAAGGGACAAAATAAATACAGAGACACTGAGGACCACTATCTACAGAGAGACTGAAGGGACAAAATATATACAGAGACACTGAGGACCACTATCTACAGAGAGACTGAAGGGACAAAATAAATACAGAGAGACACTGAGGACCACTATCTACAGAGAGACTGAAGGAACAAAATAAATACAGAGAGACACTGAGGACCACTATCTACAGAGAGACTGAAGGGACAGATTAATGAATCCACACTGACAGTCTAAACATAAATGATAAGGATGATTTGTGTCTCTCTTGGTTTTTGTCTCCAGCTGGTCCGTGAGCAGCAGGAGAGTCGGCCCCTGCTGAGTCCCTCCATCGATGACTTCCTGTCTGAGAGCCGGAGCGACGCCCCCTCCACCCGACCCCTCACCTCTAACACAGCAGGTACACTCCCGCTAATTATCTCCTCCTCTGCCTCACCTCCGTCCCCCCCGTCCCCCCGTCCTCCACCACTCAGCAGGGGACCCCAGCTCCTCCCTACCATGTGACCATCACTGCCCGGTACTCTCCAGAGCGTACTATATGAACCTCAGCAGTGAATCAACCACACACACACACACACACACACACACACACACACACACACACACACACCTCCTGTCGGTTGTTTTGTCCGCCCTTTCATGTCGTCCTCCTTCTGTGACGCTCTGAAGTGTTGCATTAACTTTGAGGAGAGAAAACAACTTCACTTTCTTCCTCCTCCTCACCTCCTCTCCCTCTCTCCCCCCGTCTCCTCCCTCTCCCCCGTCTCCTCCCTCTCTCCCCGTCTCCTCCCTCTCTCCCCCGTCTCCTCCCTCTCTCCCCGTCTCCTCCCTCTCCCCCGTCTCCTCCCTCTCTCCCCGTCTCCTCCCTCTCTCCCCGTCTCCTCCCTCTCCCCCGTCTCCTCCCTCTCTCCCCGTCTCCTCCCTCTCTCCCCGTCTCCTCCCTCTCCCCCGTCTCCTCCCTCTCTCCCCGTCTCCTCCCTCTCTCCCCCGTCTCCTCTCCCTCTCTCCCCCGTCTCCTCTCCCTCTCTCCCCCGTCTCCTCTCCCTCTCTCCGCCTTCTCCCCCGTCTCCTCCCTCTCTCCCCCATCTCCTCCTCACCTCCTCTCCCTCTCTCCCCGTCTCCTCCTTCTCCCCCCGTCTCCTCCCTCCCTCTCCCCCCGTCTCCTCCCTCCCTCTCCCCCCGTCTCCTCCCTCTCTCCCCCGTCTCCTCCTTCTCCCCCCGTCTCCTCCCTCCCTCTCCCCCCGTCTCCTCCCTCTCTCCCCCGTCTCCTCCCTCTTTCCCCCGTCTCCTCCCTTTTTCCCCCGTCTCCTCCCTCTCTCCCCCGTCTCCTCCCTCTTTCCCCCGTCTCCTCCCTCTCTCCGCCGTCTCCTCCCTCTCTCCGCCGTCTCCTCCCTCTCTCCGCCGTCTCCTCTCTCTCTCCTTTTCTTTGTTTCTTTTCTCTCCTCTCCTCTCACACCCCTCCTTCTCCCCCCGTCTCCTCCCTCTCTCTCCACCCCCCCCGGTCGTCCTCTAACTCTGCGTCCTTGGCTGTCCTGCGTCCTCCTCTGTACCATCTGTCACCTGTCCTCTCAGCAGGTCATGTGCCCTGCTCCTCGCCGCGCCGCTCGCTCTCTTCCTTTCTGTGTTTTCATTCAAACAGCAGCTGAAGTTTGACACCGTGGCGTCGGGTTTCACAGTTTGGTGAAGACGTTTAGAGGTCGGCGCTCAGCGTCCGGGGAATGTATGATCAGCTGACCTCACGCTCAGGGAACTATTGATTCCACAGATCAGAGCAGGAAGTGTTTTAGTGTCGCTGCCTGATTGTCTTCTTGTGGTCCTGCAGTCCTGTCCACGGCTCTGGACCTGGTGGACCTCAGTGAGCCGGGGGAGAGCAGCGGGGGCAGTGATGGAGGGGGCGGAGTCTGTCACAAGGAGCCCAGGAGGAGGAAGGGCAGCTCCAAGAGCCCCCGGCGACGCACCAGACCGGATGAGACCGAGCTGATCCAGGTGGAGGTGGAACACCTGCCGGCCAGTCCCAGAACCCCCGAGAGGATCTCGCTGGACTCAGGTACAGGATCTGGTTCTGATGTTGCCCTTTCTCAAACCCCCCTCCAGCATCTGGGTCGGTCCACTTGTCCCCCCTCCCTTCTCCTTGCTTCAGTCCGAGAAGGTGAACTCATGGTCGTCACGGCAACAGAGAGGTAACGGGCGGTGGCGAGCGTTTATTAGTCTTTGTGCTCGGATTATAAAAAGTCCTCCGATGTCTCCTGGATGTTCAGATCAACATCCTGGTCCCAGGCTCAGGCTCCGCCTCCTTTCAGCTGCTCTTTATTTCATGTCGTCGCTCATTTGCTTAAAAGCTCTGAAGCCAGCGAGGTAAAAATACCTTTAATCTGAGCTTTTATTGTGATGAGACTTTAACTTCCTGTTTCACCTCAGTGTCCTCCACACACACACACACACACACAGAGACACGCACACACAC
>NC_136697.1:28967465-28969965 GCF_947650265.1 Symphodus melops | reverse complement strand
ATAACTGCAGACTCTACCTCCTGTAGTTTAGAGACTGTAGGTACCAGCAGGTCTGATAACTGCAGACTCTACCACCTGTAGTTTAGAGACTGTGGGTACCAGCAGGTCTGATAACTGCAGACTCTACCTCCTGTAGTTTAGAGACTGTGGGTACCAGCAGGTCTGATAACTGCAGACTCTACCTCCTGTAGTTTAGAGACTGTAGGTACCAGCAGGTCTGATAACTGCAGACTCTACCTCCTGTAGTTTAGAGACTGTAGGTACCAGCAGGTCTGATAACTGCAGACTCTACCTCCTGTAGTTTAGAGACTGTAGGTACCAGCAGGTCTGATAACTGCAGACTCTACCTCCTGTAGTTTAGAGACTGTAGGTACCAGCAGGTCTGATAACTGCAGACTCTACCTCCTGTAGTTTAGAGACTGTAGGTACCAGCAGGTCTGATAACTGCAGACTCTACCTCCTGTAGTTTAGAGACTGTAGGTACCAGCAGGTCTGATAACTGCAGACTCTACCTCCTGTAGTTTAGAGACTGTAGGTACCAGCAGGTCTGATAACTGCAGACTCTACCACCTGTAGTTTAGAGACTGTAGGTACCAGCAGGTCTGATAACTGCAGACTCTACCTCCTGTAGTTTAGAGACTGTAGGTACCAGCAGGTCTGATAACTGCAGACTCTACCTCCTGTAGTTTAGAGACTGTAGGTACCAGCAGGTCTGATAACTGCAGACTCTACCTCCTGTAGTTTAGAGACTGTAGGTACCAGCAGGTCTGATAACTGCAGACTCTACCTCCTGTAGTACATTTAGAGACTGTAGGTACCAGCAGGTCTGATAACTGCAGACTCTACCTCCTGTAGTTTAGAGACTGGAGGTGCCAGCAGGTCTGATAACTGCAGACTCTACCACCTGTAGTTTAGAGACTGTAGGTACCAGCAGGTCTGATAACTGCAGACTCTACCTCCTGTAGTTTAGAGACTGTAGGTACCAGCAGGTCTGATAACTGCAGACTCTACCTCCTGTAGTTTAGAGACTGTAGGTACCAGCAGGTCTGATAACTGCAGACTCTACCTCCTGTAGTTTAGAGACTGTAGGTACCAGCAGGTCTGATAACTGCAGACTCTACCTCCTGTAGTTTAGAGACTGTAGGTACCAGCAGGTCTGATAACTGCAGACTCTACCTCCTGTAGGACATTTAGAGACTGTAGGTACCAGCAGGTCTGATAACTGCAGACTCTACCACCTGTAGTTTAGAGACTGTAGGTACCAGCAGGTCTGATAACTGCAGACTCTACCTCCTGTAGTTTAGAGACTGTAGGTACCAGCAGGTCTGAAGACCCCCTGTAGACCCTCACAGCAGGTTTCTGTTGGTTCCTTCAGGTCTGCAGACTTTAAGAGGGACCCTCTGAATAAGAACACCTTTGACATCCACAGCTTCGACGACCTGGACTTCATCTCCTCCTCACAGGTGAGTCTGTCCTGTGGGTGGCGTTGTGTAGTCACATGCTCCTGGCGTGAAGCCTGATTGGAGCTGAGACGGTGAGGTCGTCATGGATACGTCAGGTTTAAATGTGTCTATATATTCCTGAGGAATGTGTGTGTGTGTGTGTGTGTGTGTGTGTGTGTGTGTGTGTGTTGTGTGTGTGTGTGTGTGTGTGTGTGTGTGTGTGTGTGTGTGTGTGTGTGTGTGTGTGTGTGTTCAGGACTGTGGGGCGTCCAGGCAGCGCAGACGGACTCGCTCCCTGCTGGCCAGAAAGGAGTCTCTGGAGGACGAGTTTGTCAGAGCCAAGGCAGCTGTAGAGGTACACACACACACACACACACACACACACACACACACACACACACACTCTGAGGTGCAGGGTTTCAGAGATCAGCTGTTGTTCGTGATGATCAGATGTCATGAAGATGATCCCTGCAGGACGAGGTGGACCTGACACCCTCTCTGTACTTCCTGTCATGTGACACTGTAATTCTGCACGCGCTCAGATTGATGCTTGTCTCTCTCTCTCTCTGTCTCTCTCTCTCTCTCTGTCTCTCTCTCTCTGTCTCTCTCTCTCTGTCTCTCTCTCTCTCTGTCTCTCTCTGTCTCTCTCTCTCTCTCTCTGTCTCTCTCTCTCTCTGTCTCTCTCTCTCTGTCTCTCTCTCTCTGTCTCTCTCTCTCTCTCTGTCTCTCTCTCTCTCTCTCTCTGTCTCTCTCTCTCTCTGTCTCTCTCTCTCTCTCTCTGTCTCTCTCTCTCTCTCTCTCTCTCTCTGTCTCTCTCTCTCTCTCTGTCTCTCTCTCTCTGTCTCTCTCTCTCTCTCTCTCTCTGTCTCTCTCTCTCTCTCTCTCTCTGTCTCTCTCTCTCTCTGTCTCTCTCTCTCTCTCTCTGTCTCTCTCTCTCTCTCCCTCTCTCTCTGTCTCTCTCTCTCTCTCTGTCTCTCTCTCTCTCTCTCTCTCTCTCTCTCTCTCTCTCTCAGTCGGACACAGAGTTCTGGGATAAGATGCAGGCTGAGTGGGAGGAG
>NC_136697.1:28887100-28967265 GCF_947650265.1 Symphodus melops | reverse complement strand
GCGCTGCTGCTGCTGCTGCCCCGGCTTCACATTGGCCGGTGCAGCGAAGCGGAGAGGATGAGCGGCTCCGTCGGCCAATCGCGTGGCGTCAGGTCAAACGGTAAACACAGCCGCTTGCTGACAAGGAGTTAACGGGGTTTCCCCCCCCCTCAGCTGTCTGACAGGCGCAGCGGAGGGGACGACATCCTGACTCTCTGATTGGACGTTGGTTTAGTTTCTCTTCTCTCTCATCTCTCTCACCCACACACTTGATTTTAATCCAACACAATGTGTGTGTTGGATTTATGGTTTCTCACATCCAGATTTAATGTCTCTGATCAAAATATGTAGAAACAAATCCTCAACACCTGCCCTCAACATATTTCCAACCTGTGTTTGGAATAACTGAGGCTTTTATACGAAGAAGAACAAACCCGACATTCAGGACGCCGACAGGACGAGGACAAACGTCTGCTGCGACGAGACGACTTTTTAGATTCACCTAAACATAAAGGTCTCATACAGGCACCTTTAAGCACCTGTTTAAGTTTTCAGGGACCTCAACCACCGGACCTCAACCACCGCCTGACGCCCAGCCTCCACCATCGGACCTCAACCACCGCCTGACGCCCAGCCTCCACCATCGGACCTCAACCGACGCCTGACGCCCAGCCTCCACCATCGGACCTCAACCAGCGCCTGACGCTCAGCCTCCACCATCGGACCTCAACCGACGCCTGACGCCCAGCCTCCACCATCGGACCTCAACCACCGCCTAACACCCAGCCTCCACCATCGGACCTCAACCGACGCCTGACGCCCAGCCTCCACCATCGGACCTCAACCGACGCCTGACGCCCAGCCTCCACCATCGGACCTCAACCGACGCCTGACGCCCAGCCTCCACCATCAGACCTCAACCACCGCCTGACGCCCAGCCTCCACCATCAGACCTCAACCGACGACTGACGCCCAGCCTCCACCGTCAGACCTCAACCAGAGCCTGACGCCCAGCCTCCACCGTCAGACCTCAACCAGAGCCTGACGCCCAGCCTCCACCATCAGACCTCAACCAGAGCCGGACGCCCAGCCTCCACCATCGGACCTCAACCACCGCCTGACACCCAGCCTCCACCATCAGACCTCAACCAGAGCCTGACGCCCAGCCTCCACCATCAGACCTCAACCAGAGCCTGACACCCAGCCTCCACCGTCAGACCTCAACCAGAGCCTGACGCCCAGCCTCCACCGTCAGACCTCAACCAGAGCCTGACGCCCAGCCTCCACCATCAGACCTCAACCAGCGCCTGACACCCAGCCTCCACCATCAGACCTCAACCACCGCCTGACGCCCAGCCTCCACCATTGGACCTCAACCACCGCCTGACGCCCAGCCTCCACCATCAGACCTCAACCAGCGCCTGACACCCAGCCTCCACCATCAGACCTCAACCACCGCCTGACGCCCAGCCTCCACCATCGGACCTCAACCACCGCCTGACCGTCAAACTTCGATAAAGTCCGCTTAAGGAAATATTCCGGCCACGGTTCAAACTCAGAAACTTCCAGAGTGACTTGTGGTCGTTTCACACGGGACACCCAAACACGTCATGTTTCACTTACTGACAGTTTGTGTCCGAGTCTTCCACCAACGCTTTCCAATATTTGTTTTAAACACTTCCATAAACAAACGCTGCCCTCTCTGTGACCCCGCCCCCCCCCCGCCTCCCACACACACGGCCCCTCCCCCTCGCCCGGCTCCAGATGTTTCCACCCACCTTGCAGTCCGAACATGAGGGAGATGGTGCTGTTGGTGCAGGCCACCTTGCAGTGGCACAGCATGGGCGAGAAACACTCCAGCTTCTTCGAGCCGCCGGGGGACATCTTGTCGGCGCCGGGGCAGTTGGCCGACAGCCGCCTCCTCCTCTGGGAGCGCTGTCGGCTTCTCCCGCGCCGCACGGTATCTCCGGCCGTGGATCCCCCTGCACCTCCGTCGTCGCCTCCAGCACCATCCTCCCCACCTCCTCCTCCACTGCTGCTGCTGCTGCTCCCTGCTCTCACCATCCGCCCTCATTCCTCGCGTCGCTCCATCGCGGCGGGGGAGGAAACGACTCCCAGAGCTCTTCCTTCATTCAGGGAGAACCTCCCCCCTCCTCCTCCTCCTCTTCCTCTCCGCTGACCCCCTCCTCCTCCTCCTCCTACTGGTAGAATATATTCCTCTCCCTCTTGACCTCCTCTCAGCTGTTCACCTCGGCTCCTCTCTACCTCGTTCTCTTCTCCTCCTCTCTCCCTGTTGCGTTCACTCGCTCCCCTCTCTCTCTCTCTCTCTCCACACTGACAGAGCTGTGATGATGATGAGAGCCCGGGCGAGCGAGTACCACTGTGTGTACAGAGAGGAAGTGTCTGCATGCGTGTTTGTGTGTGTGTGTGTGTGAGCCTTCCTCTGTGGGGGTGTGATTGGTCTCCAGGGACAGGGGGGGGTGGGAGCGAGCGAGGTTGGTCACATGACTCATCGGGAAACGAGGAGGGTTGAACGAGAGAGAGAGAGAGAGAGAGAGAGAGAGAGAGAGAGAGAGAGAGAGAGAGAGAGAGAGAGAGGGAGAGAGAGACAGAGACAGAGACAGAGAGAGAGAGAGAGAGAGAGAGAGAGAGAGAGAGAGAGGGAGAGAGAGAGAGTGGGGGTGTATCCTCAGGGAAGGTAGAGTGATGTAGGACAGAGTCAGTGATGTGGAGGAAGAGGAAGAGGAGGAGAAGGAAGAGGAAAAAGGTCAAAGGGGGACACAGAAGATGAAGAAGAGGAGGAAGGAAGAAGCAGAGGGGAGGAAGAGGAGGAGACAGACTGAGGAAGGAGGAGCAAAGATGAAGAGTAGGAGGACGAAAGAATGAGGAGAGAAGGAGGAAGCTGCTAGGATGAAGATGAAGGAGGCAGGGTACAGAGCCTGAGGAAGAGGAAGAGAAGGAGACAAGAAGCTGAGGAGGAGGAGGAGGGGGAAAGGATGAAGATGAAGGAGGGAGGAGGAGGAGGTGAAGAAGTATGAAGACAGATAGAGTAATAAGAGAAGAAACAGGAAGGAGGAGGAAGAGGAGGAGTGGACAAATGGGGAAAATGGATCGTTGGAAAGAGGAGCAGACTGGGACGAAGAGGAGGAGGAGGAGGAGGAGGAGGAGGAGAGTCAGGGGGTGAGAGCAAGAAGAAAAGGTCAAGGGAGGACAAACAGCCTGAGGAGGAAGAGAGAGGAGGAAGAGGAGGAGCGAGTAAGACGGAGAGGACGGAAGGACAGAAAGCCGGCGGAGGAGACGAGGAGCAGCGGCGTGAGAGATGAAGGAGGAGTGGGACGGCGAGGAAGAGGAGGGGGGGGGAAGAGGTCAGAGGTGGACCGTACCGGATGTTGCACACACGTTTGTAAAACGTGAAAGTGGGAGGAGTTTGTTTGAACGAGTCGCGAGACGTCGGCGTCCTGAGACTTCTGGTGTCACGGTCGAAGAAATCGAAATGTTTTGATGTGAACTCGAGCTGAAAACTGAACAGCTTCCTGTCCAAACAGGAAGTAGAGCAGCTCCACGCCACGGGTAAAAGACAACACGAGGTTCAGCCTGCTTTTAGAAGCAGCTTTCTCCTCACTCGTCTCATGTCCGTCATATTCACCGCTTTGAATCTCCTCCAATCACTGAGCTGTATCCTAAACTCACCTGCTGCGCTCTCATTGGCTGGAGGAAACACACCAGCTCCGCCCACAAATGCAACCGTCAACGAAGAACAAATCAGAAGCGTCAAATCCAGTCAGAGGACAGAGTCTCTGCAGACACAGTCACACATGTACGGAGGCCCAGAAGGGACAAAGCTTCACTCTAGGAGGAGACCGAGTTTTATTTTGAAGGAGACAGGAAGCTGACTCAAGTCTAAAAACAGGGTTTCAAAGCGCCATAACACTGAGCAGGTTGTCCTTCCTGGTTCTGGTCGTGTCCACGCTCAGAGTGGGAGGAGCTTAGATTTTCAAAATTCATTTATTCAAATCTTTTAAAAAAAACAACAACAACTCCAAAATCAATCAGACGACAGACTGACCGCAGGACGAAACACTGCCCATCTTATCTGTGTGTGTGTGTGTGTGTGTGTGTGTGTGTGTGTGTGTGTGTGTGTGTAACGAGGTAGATCTTTAGAGTAGACATTTTCCTCCAGAGATCGACAACGACAAAAAGCTACAGAGTGAGAGGTCTGCTCGCTCTCATCTTTTAACAGCACTGTTTCACACACACACACACACACACACACACACACACACACACACACACACACACACACACACACACACACACTGAGTGTTAAGATGAGGAGGAGATGTGTGAAGTGAGGAGGAGGAGAAGCTCTTTATCAGGAACATGTTTCTTCTTTAAACAACACGAGGACTGAACACTGATTTATACACACACACCTGAACACACCTGAACACACCTGAACACACCTGAACACACCTGAACACACACCTGAACACACCTGAACACACCTGAACACACCTGAACACACCTGAACACACCTCTGAACACACACCTGAACACACACCTGAACACACACCTGAACACACACCTGAACACACCTGAACACACACCTGAACACACACCTGAACACACACCTGAACACACCTGAACACACCTCAACACACACCTCAACACACACCTGAACACACACCTGAACACACCTCTGAACACACACCTGAACACACACCTGAACACACACCTGAACACACACCTGAACACACACCTGAACACACCTGAACACACACCTGAGAACACCTGAACACACACCTGAACACACACCTGAACACACACCTGAACACACCTGAACACACCTCAACACACACCTGAACACACACCTGAACACACCTCAACACACACCTGAACACACCTGAACACACACCTGAACACACCTGAACACACCTGAACACACCTCAACACACCTCAACACACCTCAACACACCTGAACACACCTGAACACACCTGAACACACCTGAACACACCTGAACACACCTGAACACACACCTGAACACACCTGAACACACACCTGAACACACACCTGAACACACACCTGAACACACCTCAACACACACCTCAACACACCTGAACACACCTGAACACACACCTGAACACACCTACACACCTGAACACACCTGAACACACACCTGAACACAACTCAACACACCTGAACACACCTCAACACACCTGAACACACCTGAACACACACCTGAACACACACCTGAACACACCTGAACACACACCTGAACACACACCTGAACACACCTGAACACAACTCAACACACCTGAACACACCTGAACACACCTGAACACACCTGAACACACACCTGAACACAACTCAACACACCTGAACACACCTCAACACACCTGAACACACACCTCAACACACACCTGAACACACCTGAACACACACCTGAACACACACCTGAACACACACCTGAACACACACCTCAACACACCTGAACACACACCTGAACACACACCTCAACACACCTGAACACACCTGAACACACCTGAACACACACCTGAACACACCTCAACACACCTGAACACACCTGAACACACACCTGAACACACCTGAACACACCTGAACACACACCTGAACACACCTCAACACACACCTAAACACACCTGAACACACCTGAACACACACCTGAACACACCTGAACACACACCTGAACACACCTACACACCTGAACACACCTCAACACACACCTGAACACACACCTGAACACACCTGAACACACAACTCAACACACTTGAACACAACTGAACACACACCTGAACACACACCTAAACACACCTGAACACACCTGAACACACACCTGAACACACACCTGAACACACCTACACACCTGAACACACCTGAACACACAACTCAACACACTTGAACACACAACTCAACACACTTGAACACAACTGAACACACACCTCAACACACCTGAACACACCTGAACACACACCTGAACACACACCTGAACACACCTGAACACACACCTGAACACACACCTGAACACACACCTGAACACACCTGAACACACACCTGAACACACCTGAACACACACCTGAACACACACCTGAACACACACCTCAACACACACCTGAACACACACCTACACACCTGAACACACACCTGAACACACACCTACACACCTGAACACACCTCAACACACCTGAACACACACCTGAACACACACCTCAACACACCTGAACACACACCTCAACACACCTGAACACACACCTCAACACACCTGAACACAACTCAACACACCTGAACACACACCTCAACACACCTGAACACACACCTGAACACACACCTGAACACACACCTGAACACAACTCAACACACCTGAACACACCTGAACACACACCTGAACACAACTCAACACACCTGAACACACCTCAACACACCTGAACACACACCTGAACACACACCTGAACACACCTGAACACACACCTGAACACACACCTCAACACACACTTCAACACACCTGAACACACACCTGAACACACCTGAACACACCTGAACACACACCTGAACACACACCTCAACACACCTGAACACACCTCAACACACACTTCAACACACCTGAACACACACCTCAACACACCTCAACACACCTGAACACACACCTGAACACACACCTGAACACACCTGAACACACCTCAACACACCTGAACACACCTGAACAGAGTTTCTATTGGTCGTTATCTGGCTGGCGTGGACGGAGGGCGAGGAGCGATCGTTAAGTGTTTTTATACGGGGGGAAATCCTCGCTGAGATGACGCTGAACGTTCGCTGTGAAGCGACGCCTCCCGGTCCGCTCGCTCTCATTGGCTGTAGCGAGGTGTCAGAGGACACGCCCCAGTCACACCTCTGAGGAGTCTGCTGACAAACACTCAGGACCTCCAACCAGAGCTCCACATCATGGAGAGGATATAACACACACACACAGAGCCACACACACACACACAGAGACACACACACACACACACAGAGACACACACACACACAGAGACACAACCACACACAGACACACAGAGACACACACACACACAGAGACACACACACACACACACAGAGACACACACACACACACACACAGAGACACACACACACACACACTGTGGCGGGGTTCTCTTATTAAACACCCGAAAAGAAAGTTTGAAAAAACACACAGGCGTAGTCGAAGACTGTGTTTGGTGGATTTATTCTTCACCGGCCTCCACAAGTGCACAATATTTACAAAAATGTGAAAAATCCAAAACAAAAAAAAATAGAAAAAAAATATTTACAAAAACAATATTTACAGCACAAAACTCCAACATGAGTAGTTCAAAAAAAAACCCATTCGTCCTCGAGATGTTACCTTCTCTGTAACTTGCCTTCTCTGTCTTGAAGGTCCCACACAGCCTTCCTTTTAAAGGAAAAAAACCCCTCCCACCGGGCATTATGATTTGTATATTTCTAAATCACGTGGTTGTGATTGGGCGCCACGTCCACCTATTTACCTGGCGGAAATGTACCGCCTCTGTTTTTATCAGAACGGGACGCCACGGAGCGTGCATCCAACGCCCTAAATGGTGAGTGCGCTGAAAGTTGATTTAAATGTATGAGACCCTTGGTCGCGCTATGGAACGGGAAGGGAAAGGAGGAAGATGATATGTTTAATTGCGTGATAAGGAGCATTGGCAGAGGGGAAAGTTTGGTGCGCGTGTGTGTGGCAGTGTACGTGTCCGCGTGTGTGTTGGTGTGTGCGTCTACACTCCGTGATGGAGCCGCTCCGTCACACACACAGACACACACACACACACACAGAGACACACACACTGAGACACACACAGAGACACACACACACACACAGAGACACACACACACACACACACACACAAAGACAGTGACACACACACACACACACAGAGACACACACACACACACAGAGACACACACACACACACACACACACACAAAGACAGTGACACACACACACACACAGAGAGACACACACACACACACACAGAGACACACACACACACAGAGACACACACACACACAGAGACACACACACACACAGAGACACACACACACAGAGACAGAGATGCACAAAGACAGAAACACACACACACACACACACACAGAGACACACACACACACAGAGACACACACACACACAGAGCCACACACACACACACACAGAGACACACACACACACAGAGACACACACACACACAGAGACACACACACAGAGACACACACACACACAGAGCCACACACACACACAGAGACACACACACACACAGAGCCACACACACACACACAGAGACACACACACAGAGACACACACACACACAGAGCCACACACACACACAGAGACACACACACACACAGAGCCACACACACACACACAGTGACACACACACACACAGTGACACACACACACACAGAGACACACACACACACACAGTGACACACACACACACAGAGACACACACACACACAGTGACAGTGCAGACTGAGCGTTTGTGGTGACAGTGATCACAGCTGACAGGTTCAGATGTGACGGCCTGTTTCTAAATTTATCCCGCTGCTTTTTACACACACACACACACACACACACACATATCTGCAGTATGTGTGTGTGTGTGTGTGTGTGTGTGTGTGGTCCTGACATGACCAGAGTTTGTCAGACAAACATTTTCATGTTATTTTTAAACCACAGTGAGATGATGGTCTGAGGCGGTGGCGCCCCCTGCTGGACTGAAGGTCCTGTTGGCGTTGGCGTTTTTATTATTATTTTATTACTTAATATAATCTTTTATTTTATTATGCATTATATTATTTACTATATTATTTAATTATGAATATTTTATTATCCATTATTTTATTTGATTAATTATTATATTATTTATATAGTTTTAAAGGTCGTTCTCTGTGAAGTCGACCACAGAAACATGTCGAGTCACGAGTTCAAAATAAACGAGTGTTGCTCTAAAATCTGTGAAAACAACAAAATTAAAATCTGAATCAAAGTTATTTATTTTAAAGGTTGAATTAATTATAAATTTATAAACCTCAGCTACGTATTTGTGTTCTGACTTCACCTCAAATATTTATCACACAAATCCCAACTTTTGGAGTCGTAACGGGACGCGTGTTGTCGGTGAGCCTCCATGTTTTTTTGTTGCCGTGGAAACACCGGCTGTCACGTCAAAGAAGACCCGCCCCCCCGCCCCCCTTTAGAGAAAGTCCAAGTCCCAGTGAGGCCAGGACAGAGCGTTAAATGAAACCCTGCAGACTGTCATAGGGAGGAGCGACCAGCAGGGGGCAGCACATCCTCACTCATCCATCCTTCATTTCCCCGCCTGTCACAGGTTCAGGGTCACAGCGGGGCCGTGATGAGAGAGGCGGGGTCATGCCCTGGACCAATCACAGAGACTCACACCTTTAGAGTCAAGCAGGTAATCTGCATGTTTTTACCTCTTGCTGTCGCAGAGATGGCGTCTGACTTTACCGTTAGTTTGTTGATCATTTGATTTGTAAATCTTTATTTAAAAAAATGTAAAAAACAACAGACTGAATTACACACGCAGCTCGCTCTCTCTCTACCTGACTGATGCACCCGTGTTGTTAGGAGACTGAACGTGTGTGTGTGTGTGTGTGTGTGTGAGAGCGTGTGTGTGTGTGTGTGTGTGTGTGTGTGTGTGTGTGTGTGTGTGTGTTCGGCCTGCCTCTGTGTATTTTTGTCCCAAAACGCGGTCTGGCAGGGACGTGTTGTCTCTGCGTCGCCCCAGATGGCGAGGCGTCGCCCTGCTGTGTGTGTGTGTGTGTGTGTGTGTGTGTGTGTGTGTGTGTGTGTGTGTGTGTGTGTGTGTGTGTGTAGGGGGGGAATCAGAGCCTTTTAGTTTTGGCCTCCTTTCTGTATCTGTAGCCTCTCTCTCTCTTCCTACCCACAATCCTTTGTGGTGAGAGGGGAAAAAAACGACCTTCTGTCCACACAGACGCTAATTTCACATTCTGCAGAAAAACACAATATTACTATTCTACGTTGTGTTTGGTCCTCTGGAGGTTAATTAAGTCTTTCTGATTGTGTTGCCATGGTGACGATCAATCAGGCGCTGAGAGTTCAGAGGACGAGCTGACCCGAGAGCGTTTAAGGAGGAAGTGTCTCAGCGAGGGAAGTCACTCAGGACGCCAACGACTTCCTGCCCCGATGATGACCTCACACACACACACACACACACACACACACACACACACACAGAGTCACCTGAGGACAGGAGGATAAGAGGAAGCTGCCGAGGGGACAGCAGGTGGAGGAGAATCATGACCCCTCCCCCTCTCTTTCCTTCTTCTTCTCCCCCTCTTCATTATTTCCTCACTGCTTCCTATTTTACCTTCTTCTCGCCCTCTCTCTCTCTCTCTCGCCCTCTCTCTCTCTCTCTCTATTATTCAGCTGCTGCAGATCTGACAGTTCAGTTTAACAGAAACACAGAGATTCTCCATCAGCATGATGGGGGGGGGGGCCTGAACGATCACACGCCGTTTCCCTCCCCACGTACAAACATGACTACTTCCTGTTACGTCTAAAGTGCCTGCCCACGCCATTCCCAGCATCCTCTCTGTTTGTCCTCTCTAACCTCTCCTTCTGTTCTCCTCACCTCCCTGCAGAGTGAGTGAGTGTGTGTGTGTGTGTGTGTGTGTGTGTGTGTGTGTGTGTGTGTGTGTGTGTGTGTGTTATACATGCATGGGTGCTCCTCTTGGCTTGTGTCTTCCTGCAGGGCATTGGCTTCTTACAACACACACACACACACACACACACACACACACACACACACACCTGAATATGCTAGTAAGGAAAATAATGAACGGGATATAAACGTATGACTTCTCCGGCCCGGCTTCAGCTTTAACCACACGGGCCAGATGTCAACAAAAACAATCGGCAGCTACGGCAACTTTTAAGGGACAAATCAGAAAGCACAACAAACACAAGTGTCTGCTACACCTGCGACATGTCAGTCAAGAACAGTGACCGAAACAGGCAGTCTCACATCATTAGCTAGCCATGTTAGCACACGTCGTTAGCTAGCCCTGTTAGCACACGTCGTTGGCTAGCCATGTTAGCACACGTCGTTGGCTAGCCCTGTTAGCACACGTCGTTGGCTAGCCCTGCTAGCACACGTCGTTGGCTAGCCCTGTTAGCACACGTCGTTGGCTAGCCCTGTTAGCACACGTCATTAGCTAGCCATGTTAGCACACATCATTAGCTAGCCATGTTAGCACACGTCGTTGGCTAGCCCTGTTAGCACACGTCGTTGGCTAGCCCTGTTAGCACACGTCGTTGGCTAGCCCTGTTAGCACACGTCGTTGGCTAGCCCTGTTAGCACACGTCATTAGCTAGCCATGTTAGCACACGTCATTAGCTAGCCCTGTTAGCACACGTCGTTAGCTAGCGCTGTTAGCACACTTCGTTAGCCTGCTAATAACAAAAACAGTAACTGTTGATGTACATTAAGTTTTATAGAAGGAGCTTCGTTTGTCGAGCCGGAGTCCAAGCGACCATCACGGAGAACAACGGGTACGAGGACGCTCTTTCAGAGTTCAGCAACACTCGTTCATCAGGTAATTCGAGTACAGCGGTGACAGTAAATTGCCATCCCTACCACACACACACACACACACACACACTTTGTGGATAATAAAGGTGGGGATTGGCTGAGAGCGGCACACATGAAGGTGAGTGAGAATAAAAACAGATCGAGTTTCTTTCGAGGTGCTGATGATATCGTAACGTGCGATCCGTCACTCGCCACTTTAGAGGATGCTTCTGTTTACACGCCGTGATCTCCAGAGCGAGCCCGAGGCGCCCTCACACTCTGCTACCCTTCAAACACACACATCTGACCCGGCGGGCCGACGCCAAACACAAGTCAGCACGCACGGGCTACGTAGAAACTGCTGAGATGTTCGGACGCGATCTGAATTTTAAAAAAAGCACAACAACACAATGTTTGACTCTTTCCACTGAAGTCAGCAGCTCCCGTCTGAGCCGAGGTCAGAGGTCACAGCTGCATCTGACATATTTACCCAGAGAGGAGGCTGCAGAGAGTCGACTTCATCAGCAATGTTTCATTCTCATTAGGATGTTGAAGACGGCGCTCAGCTGCTGCTCAACTAAATCCATCATATTTCTCAGGTGAACTCGTCTTAATATTCCAGGATGAGCACGATGTGTGGGAGAATAATTTACATCTTTTTTTTTTTTAAAGGCAGGTATGCCAAACTTTTTATGCAAAAAGCTTTTTCCTTGAGTGCTTTAAAATGCCTGAATCATTCACCGCGTGGACGATGATGATGATGATGATGCAGAGCCGAGGCACGAGGTCACCAGGTCAGGACGCCCACACATGGCCTGAAATAATGTGCAAGCAGGTAAAACATAACAACACTGCCACACAAAAGCTTTAAAACAAGAGCGGGAGGATTAAATGTTGATAAGGTGGATGCTGAGCTTTCAACGGTCTCTTTTAAACAACACCAAGAAGCTCTGCACACACACACCTGCAGGAACGTCCCTCCAGCACAGGTGTTTTATACAGTACAGTTAGGATGAAGATCCCCATCAGGAATCAATATAAACTGCAAACTGCAATCAATATCAGTCAACAGTGAAAGCAAACACTTAAAGCTTCTTTTTAACTTTTACGTTTTAACGTTTATTTTATGGTGAAAAAACGTTAAAAAAAAGATGCCTGCGCTCACAGGGGGCTCCACCAAACCCCATTAAGAAACACGTCACTTTAACAAAAACACACTCAAATAAGTTAATCACATCACTTTAATAACACCACTGAGTGTGTAATAATGTGTTGATAATATTTACTTTAATTCGGCGTTTGTATAATCCACAAAACTACACTGTAATGCTTCACAGAGGATAAATTCCAGCCTCCGTTAAACGGCGTCGCGATTTTAAAGGGTGACGGACCGTTAGATTGAGAGGAGAACCGTTTAAAAAAAGTGTTTTTCATATTAAATACGCGCCGTTTGCTGATCAAAAGTACGCCGAATTAAACACGGACTGCTGATTGATCCGTTTCGCCGGTTCTCGTGTTTGTGTAGAGGAGTTATAAAGACATTTATGAAGAGTTACCTTAGTGGTGACAATACAGATGCAGTCCATCGTTCGGAGCCGGGAGTAAAGCCCGGGAACATCTCAGCTCGCGCTCCCTCTGCACGAGCTCCGAGCCGGCCGTTAGCTCAGCTTTTCATGAAGACCGTGATCACACACACTCTCACGCACTCTCACACACACACACACACAGACTAACAACCGGCCAGAGAGTGTGAGCTCACCGGTGAGCCACCTCCGCCCTCCCCCGGTCCTCCTCCATCCCGGTATCAGGAGCTCATCAGCGGACGCGAGACTCACTGAACCCCGCTCCCACATTCAGAGGGTGCGTTTAAGCGCCGTGGGAAATCTCAAAGCTCAGAAACATTTTTGACGTCTTCCAGGGGAAGAGGATGAGGACCGGACAAAAAAAAGAATAGTGATGAGAAAGAATTTATGCAAGAATGCATTTAAAGAAAAATAATGTTAAAATGTTAAATGTAAAAGGTTGAAAAAAATGTTTTAACAATTAAGTTAAAATTTCTCTTTTTTTTTTTATCTACTTCATTCTTTCCTCCTTATTTCGACTTTTATTCAGAAACTGTTTTACAACTATTTTCAACATCTGAATTGTTTTCTTTAACTTTTGAATTTTGTTCTTCTCGACTGTATTTAAGGAGTTTCACCTTTTTTTTCTTGACATTAATGAATTCATCTGTATTTATATTTCATCAATCATATCAATAACTGACAAATTATTCCCACTGTGAATTAAAGTTTGTCCGTGTCCAACTTTACATCAGACCCTGAACTCACCATGAATGCACAGAAGCAATATGTCACCCTCAGAGAGAATCACACGTTTGTTCTACATGCAACAACTTCCAAACACACGGGCTGCTTGTTATTACATGTATGACTCAACGCCAACATGTCCGAGGAGGACGAGGAGGACGAGGAGGAGGAGGACGAGGAGGAGGAGGAGGAGGAGAGTGCGTATTTCATCAGCAGGAGATGAATTAGAGTGGGCAGGTGGGAATCATGAAGCATGAATGTTCCTTGAATGCACCATGTGGCTGAGTCCACCACTCACATGTGTCATCATGCCGTGTCACACCTCGTCATACAAAACATATCCACAGGAAGTGATGTCATTCATATTTAAATATCTGGACATCTCTTAATATTAATAAAAATATTAGAAATATGAAGTTACATACTGCTCCTTTAATTTTTTTAAATTAGATTAACATGCCTCTTCGTGGTGATGCTCGCTCACCTTGTTTCTGAAATAAAACAAACAACCCATCGGAGGAACAAAGACTTGAAAACTTCCCACAGATCGTCTCCCCCAAACATTCACTTATATACAACTTTAACAATCACGGACAGATGTGATGAACGGGCATCTTTTGAACATGAAATCACAGAACAGGAACCTAAAGACTCAAAAAACCTGCACAAAGAGCAGAACTGAAATCCACGAGCCACCACCACCTCGGTCCTGAACGTCAGTACAGCGCCCGTCTTCACAAAAGAAGCCGAAAAACTTCAGCTGAAGCAGAGCGAGCGAGGAGTTCACATACAACACGTGTACGGTTGCTGCCAGAATAGAAAACATTAAAATAAAGTTAGATTCAAATTAGGGAGGCTGGTAAATTAATCTTCAAACATTATTCAGATTTTTATGGAGATTAGTTATGTGACAAATTCTGGTTTTCAATTTGTTCGGTTCAATAACCGCTCATAAATTGTGTTTTTTACACTTTAGCGTACGAAGCTTCTCTCCGTTTGTGCGAACCCGTGAGTTTACGTGCCGGGAAAGAAACCCTCCTCACTGAGTTAATATCCTATCACAATGCGCTAAAGATGACAAGGAATAGAAAACGGGAAATAAAATAGGAAATGTTCTAATGTTAGCAGGCTGTCTTGTTAGCAGGTTGTCTTGTTAGCAGGTTGTTTTTATCGTTAGCAGGCTGTCTTGTTAGCAGGTTGTTTTTAACGTTAGCAGGCTGTCTTGTTAGCAGGTTGTTTTTAACGTTAGCAGGCTGTCTTGTTAGCAGGCTGTCTTGTTAGCAGGTTGTTTTTAACGTTAGCAGGCTGTCTTGTTAGCAGGTTGTTTTTAACGTTAGCAGGCTGTCTTGTTAGCAGGTTGTTTTTAACGTTAGCAGGCTGTCTTGTTAGCAGGTTGTTTTTAACGTTAGCAGGCTGTCTTGTTAGCAGGTTGTTTTTAACATTAGCAGGCTGTCTTGGTAGCAGGCTGTCTTGTTAGCAGGCTGTTTTTAACGTTAGCAGGCTGTCTTGTTAGCAGGCTGTCTTGTTAGCAGGCTGTTTTTAACGTTAGCAGGCTGTCTTGTTAGCAGGTTGTTTTTAACGTTAGCAGGCTGTCTTGTTAGCAGGTTGTTTTTAACGTTAGCAGGCTGTCTTGTTAGCAGGTTGTTTTTAACATTAGCAGGCTGTCTTGTTAGCAGGCTGTCTTGTTAGCAGGCTGTTTTTAACGTTAGCAGGCTGTCTTGTTAGCAGGCTGTCTTGTTAGCAGGTTGTTTTTAACGTTAGCAGGCTGTCTTGTTAGCAGGTTGTTTTTAACGTTAGCAGGCTGTCTTGTTAGCAGGCTGTTTTTAACGTTAGCAGGCTGTCTTGTTAGCAGGCTGTCTTGTTAGCAGGTTGTTTTTCACGTTAGCAGGCTGTCTTGTTAGCAGGTTGTTTTTAACGTTAGCAGGCTGTCTTGTTAGCAGGTTGTTTTTAACGTTAGCAGGCTGTCTTGTTAGCAGGTTGTTTTTAACGTTAGCAGGCTGTCTTGTTAGCAGGTTGTTTTTAACGTTAGCAGGCTGTCTTGTTAGCAGGTTGTTTTTAACGTTAGCAGGCTGTCTTGTTAGCAGGCTGTCTTGTTAGCAGGTTGTTTTTAACGTTAGCAGGCTGTTTTGTTAGCAGGTTGTTTTTAACGTTAGCAGGCTGTCTTGTTAGCAGGTTGTTTTTAACATTAGCAGGCTGTCACATTAACAGGCTGCATGAAGCAGCGTTTGAGACAAAGCTAACGTATACACTGAAACGCTGTATGACCCGTTCCTGTGTGAAAATCCACAAATATTATAACAGACTTAAAAGTGATTTCCTGTTTCTACATTTCTACGTGGCGCTACTTAAACGGCGCCATGATTTCACTGAGACTTTAATCCAGCAGGGGGAGCTCTAAAAGTTTAATCTTCCATTTCAAGGGAAAGTGTTTGCCCACTTATTGGTCCGTTTGGGATCTTTGTTCTCTCCACACGCTCGACTCGTCTGCAGCTGTGAGGACAGGAAGTGTACTGATCAGAGCCGACATGAGCCAAAATGGATGAAGCACGATGAACCATGACCCCTGACCCCAGCACAAACCACCTCAACGTGTCGCTGTGTTCCTCTCCTGCTGCAGCGGGAGCAAACTACAGCGACACCTTGAGGCCATCCGGACCCTGGACCCAGAAGCCCCGACCCCCCCCCCCCCCCCCTCCCCATACGATGGTCCCAAGCACATGTGGACTGGATGGGACATGCGGCGAGAGGTGGAGGACACCGACACCCCCTCCCACCAAACAGCAGGCGGACCAGTTACTTACTTGTCCATCAGAGCTGGGCGGGTGTTGCGCCTGCGCCAACGTATGCAGGATTTCGTTAAGGAGTGGTGAGTCCTACAAGCACGACCACGTTTGTTTAAAATCAAAGAGAGAGAGAGGGAGGAAAGAGAGAGAGGGCGTTCAATGCACACAGGAGAGAGAGAGAGAGTGGGAGGGGGGGGGGGTCATACATGCTGAGGTATGTTTATGTGCCAGACGGGCGGAGTTAGTCACAGCAGGAAAAAACGTACAGATGCAAAATCTCTGTGTTCTAAGATGATCAAATGTTCAATGTTTGGCTTTAAAGAGGAGAAAATGGATTTAATAAGACAGCTGTGTCAGAGGACAGTGAGGTCATCAAAAGATGCATGGGGGGGGGGGGGGGGGGGTTATATTAAAACAGGAAGTAAAGACAGGGTGACTGAACGTAAAGATAAACCTAATAATATAAAAAATATAAATGATCCATATTATGAGTCTGTTTTGATCCTCTTATCAATAATCAGGATTATATTATACGCAGACATGATGAGGGCGCTCAGACGCCAGATGTTTACGGTCAACTCAAATATTCACTTTAAAAAAAATCACATCTGGAGGAAAAACTGATTATATTCCATGAACTGGACCGCATGAGATTACAACAAGAGTTTATCCAATCAGAGAGCTGCTCTCTTCCTGTGTGATCAGTCAGCCAATCAGAGAGCTGCTCTCTTCCTGTGTGATCATGAAGGAAACCTGCTGTGTTGAAGCTTCTCTGACAACAAAGCAGCAGCCAGTATGTCCTCCTTCTAACTTTAGATTCTGCTCCTGAATGCTCTGGATCTGATTGGACCAGAGAAGGTAGGCGGGGCTTTGAAGGCCGTTTTGGACGCCCCTGGGTTTGCCAGATATGAGAGCAGTTATCAGGTGAACAGGTGTTGCAGCGATGGAAGCGTCAACAAGGGGCGCTAGGGGCGCTAGGGGCGCTGGGATCGCCCCCCCCCCCCCCCCCCCCCCTTTGTACGGAGACCGTGGTCGTCCAGGTGGACGGCGCACTTCCTCTCCAACGAAGGCGTTAAAAGCCAACACGATCACATGATCAGACAGGAAACCAAACACAAGAAAGAAAGTGGAAAACGGAGCGTTCATGATGAGACGGGTCACTCGCAGCTTTACGATTTAGCATGTTGACAGAAAAAAAAAAAAAAAAAGTTTCAAAATAAAACAACCTGGCCGCTCACACATGACGATGACTGACGCATCAAACACACGGCAGCTCCGTCAGTCATCGTCCTGCGTTCAGTAAACGGTGTGATCTATTTTTAAACATCGTGTATTTTTAACGTCGACATCAAACAGAGGAAGATAAATTTAGATGGAGGAGAAACTACAAAGAGTTTAAACAACCGAGACACGGTTTACTTCCTGTCAGAGAAATACTCTCCAAAATACCCTCGTCCTCACGTAGGGTCCAAGGTGACCTGGAGGTCATCAGACCACGCCCCCCCCCCCATGAGGACCTCTCATGGTAAAGATTCACTTCCCCTGCAGGTCTTTATAAACGAACCTTTGGATACGGGATGAAGCGTGCACATGAACAGTAGGGGGCAGTGACGAGACCGAGGGGACGAGTCAACGCTGTTAAAGAGGCGGAGCTTAGACGGTGCGTTTAGTCCAGCGCTCAGCGTAACTGGAAGTCTTGACCTCAGTAAATGAAGACAGTCATGTTTTCATAGAGAGAGAGGCAAACAAACAAACCAGTTCATCATCATCCTTTTACAGAAAACAGGAATAATGTAAAGAGGCGGAGACTAAAGTTAGAGGTCGGTCCTGTAGCAGCGAGGAAACGCCTCCAGAAACACAGTTTGTCTTTTATACGGCTGAGACTGATTTTACAGGAAACAATAAAAAGCAAATAAAATCGACAAATCAACTTTGATGAAAACAGCAGGATAACATTTGAGATGAATAAAATGAAAAGCGAGGGTGGAGCCTCAGGGAGCTGAGCTGTGATTGGTCCGTGAGGCGCTCTTACCTCGATGCTGGTGCTAAGGCTGGGCAGAGTATCCGAGGTCACCGTTGTGCTTTGAAGGCTGGAGAAGTCCCACAGGTTGACGGGCGTCATGGGGTCGGTCGCCTTGGAAGACTCCGTCCATCTCTGACTGTCCAATAAGGTCACTTCGTAAAATTCCTGGATATCTGAAAGGACAACAGGAAGGGGACGTGTTTATACGTTATGACAGCCTCACAGCCAGGAGGTTCCTGGTTCAACTCCCGTCCCTGCACTCCACACTTCAGTCCCTCAGAGTGAGGCCGGCGTTTATAAAAAGCCTCCGAGCCCAGCGGTCACATCCAAAATGTGTTTTTTATTTTGGGACGCAGAATCCTGAGGAGGCCTGACGGAGATCTAAAATAAGGCCGGCTCTCTTTGGCTCGGCAGCCGACACAGATGTTTTCTCACAACGCGTCGGATCAGCAGCTGCAGGAGGACGAGCTTGTTCCAACAGTCATCTCCACAGGAAGGTTGAGGGTTCAATCCCCAGCCACATGTCCCGCGTGTCCTTAGGCAAGACACTTAACCCCAAGTTGCTCCCGCTGCTTCATAGGCGGCGTGTGAATGAGTACGAGCACTTTATATAAGAACTCGACCGATATTGGATTTTTGGCGCCGATACCGATACGGAGAAAAAAACCAATACTGATCAATAAGCGAGGAGGTCTGCTGTAATCCAAACAGCGCCCTCTGCTGGTGACAGACGTGTGTGAGACAGACGTTTGACTGGAGAGTGAATCTGGATGAGCCGATACTCTCGACATGCTGATATCGGCTGATCAATCGGTCACACAGCAGCCTCGACCATCAGAACGTGTGAAAGCAATCAGAAATCTACAAGCTCTAAAACCTTCAGTATTTAATCCTTGATGTGTGTCCACTAAAAGTGTAAATGTCCTCACTGCAGGTCGAGTGAAAAATGTAGATTTGATTTGGAGCTTACAGAGGATTTAATCAAAGAATGGAAATATCAAACATAAGTGAACGACCTTAAGTGTTTTTTTTTTTCTATTTGAGATCATTGATTTCCCGATCAGACGACGTGGGGACAAAACTCCGGGGAATAATCACACGTCTGGAAAAAGAGCGCCGGTGGCTTCATCGTTTGTCCGCTGTCCCGCTCAAAGCGTCCACGCAAAGAAGAGCGGAGAGGTCATCCTGAGGGGAACATGTGACGGACACATTTCAGCCTGTTTGGGGAACAAAATCTGAATTAGTTGATTTTTTTTTTAAGAAACTCTGATTGTTGTTTGAAGAGGAGAAACTTTATTTCATCGTTTCTATTCGGAGCTATTTCCAGCCGCCAAAGGCCGTTACGTAACGACATCGACATGATCAGTGAAAATCTTTGTTTGGGTCTTTATCTTCGCTGATTTGATTCCGTCTCTTGAATGATTTCCACACAGCTGGTGCTTTTATTACAGGATGTAGTGAGAAATAATCTTCTCTGTGAAACACAGCAGATCTCAGAATGAGAGTCTGACCTTTGACCGGGTCACCTGTCGGCTGCCTGAGATTACACAGACTTGTTATTACTGAAGGCCTGTCGGGCTTTTATTGTGAAAGAGCAGAGCTGAAGGAAGTCCTCCTCACCGCCGCTCTTTTCCAGATGTTTGATATTCCACCTAGTTTTGTCTCCTACGGTTCGAGTCTTGTACCCACATCGTGGGAGCTCACACTGTTGTCATGGAGACATGACGGAGATGGGTTACGATCGATTCATGTCCGAGTGTTGTTCTATAATGAGTCTGCAGAGGGCGCTATAAACAGTTCGTCCTGTAAAGAAAGCTACACATCTCTGATATGACGCCGACTCTGTTCTCCAAACACATGGAGAGCTTCGTCTTCTTTACATCATCATGTTTAAAGAAAGTCATCCGAGGACAGTTTCCATCAGGAGCAGCTTCAGAAGGTCTACAGAGAGAAAGACTGAACCCTCGGAGTGAGGCCGGCTGAGAGGAGAACAGACGTCTGCTGACAAACAAACAGACAGATTGTTATTGTTGTTTCTGAATATAAAAAAAGTCTCAGAGCATCTGCCAGCTGAGGCGAGGAAGTGGAGGGATTAAAGGAGCTGAAGGTCGGTGAGGGTCAGCCTGAGCCGGGCCCGAGGTTCAGACTGAGAAGGCGTCTGAAAGCGAAGGCCAAGAGGAGAAATAACATCCTGATGACTGATCCTATTAAAACACAAATATGGACGCTGTGAACACAAACCTGAGCTGTTCCCACATCGATCATTTCAGGAGGACTGATCCTGATCTGTCCACACATGCACCTCACAGGAGGGGGGTGATAAAGACACGATACGGGGAGGAGCTGTGCATGAAGCTGCGTAGAGACACAATCCTCCACCCAAAGCTGAGGACGAAGGAGTCCTCGGGCACACGCCGGTTGGACTGACTTAGCTTCCAGATCAGAAGCCGTTAAGAAACTAAACTAACCGGTTTCTCCTGGCAGCTTGAAGAGGCGGTAAGAGGAGAGGACGTTTCTCTGCAGTTAGCGTGAGCGTCCTCAGGAGACGCCGTTAAACACAGCCCCGTATTGATGTCCAATAAAAAGGGACCTCTGTGGAATTGTGGGAGAGCGTTAAAGGGATCATTTTACAGTGAAACCAGCCGACTGTTTCCAGAGGGAGAGGGTCATGTTCGACAGCAGAGCCGTCTGTAGGAACTCGCCACTTCAAGGAGTCCGGAGCTCAAACAGGTTTCACGTCATCAGATGTTTCAGAAAGCAGGTCAGCGAAAGGTCAACCGTGGCTGTTGATATATTTAGAAGGCAATTGCAAACGAGTCAAAAAGACCAGAATATTAGGAAAACAAAACACGTGCTGCTGTCAGCACCTCTGTGCGTTTAGGCCTTTAGTGAGTATTTAAGTTTCTATGCTAATCAGCCTCATTGAAAAGTGATCAGTGAAAAAGTCGTGAGTTGGTGGTAACTGCGCCGCTGTGTTTATAAGAGATGTCTCGCTCAAACTGTCCAGTAAAATCAGGAAAACAATTCCACCTCTGTTTGACATGTAAAAAATAAATGATCCGTCTATAATATAAACTGTTGCCATGACAACAGGCCAACCAAGATGTAAATTATAATTCATGGCAACATCCACATCCAGAGATTTTTTTTTTTAACTAAACCTGAAGGCCGAGGTAGCAACTGGATTTCCATCGTTCATGATACAACCATGCACCTTCTTTACTCAGCAAATACAAATATCAGGGTTGAATCCACAAAGGGTTGTGCATCTGCTGTGACTGTTTAACGAGCGCAAATGAGACGAAAACATTTTTTTTTTTTTACAAAATGCTCCCCTAACTGCGCTGGAGAGCATCAGTGTTGTTTGTACGTATTAAAATGAGTCATTAAGGAAAACTGTCCCGTCTATGCAAACCAGCCTCACTTAAAAAAACATGTAATTCACAAACACTAACAGCCACAGACAGCTGGAGTGAAAAATGAGTGTCTGCTGAGAGTTGGTGGAAACTGCGCCGCTGTATTTATGAGTCGTCTCGCTCAAACCTCCCAGTGTTCAGGAGAACAATCACACCTCTGTATTATCTAAAAGTAAATAATGCTAAACGCTCTAACGCTCGCCTCACTGCGCCGTAGAGCAAACTGCGCCCGTGTGCTGAAGCTGTTTGCATGCATTGAACTGATTCCTTTTGCAGTCGTACAGTGAAAAACTTTCGATGCAAATTAACAAATGCAAAAAAAGTGTGTAATTCACAAACACTGACACTCACACAGAGTAAAAGGAAAAACTGTTTTTTTTGGCGAGTTGGCTGTAACTGCGCTGCAGCATTTATAAGACATTGCACTGGGAAACTTTTTTCAGTGGTCGGGGAAATAATTGCACCTCTGTACGACATGCCAGAACTGTGATGGGGTTTATTTTTAACCTTCAGATATGAAATGAAATTGAAGAGAGATAAAAGGAGAGTCCTTCCTGTGAGAGCAGACTGATCACATTAACGTTAGAGCGCTGCGTCTGACACAACAGCGCCTGTTGTTTAGTCTCATAAAAAAGACCACACCTATTTAAACTGCTGCTATCACAGGAGGAGCACGCATGGAAAGAAAACATTATACAACATGTGTACCACACCCAGAGTGAGTCCAGAGGGAGACAACTACAACTACTAGCTAAACAAACAGAATAACTGAGTGTTTCAGACATTCTGTTGTCTCTGTTCGACTTTAGACAAAGACAAAGTAAATCCAGTGGAGAATATTTGTTCTCCACCAATTTTTCCTGTTTGGTCGCAGCCCTGGGCTGGAGCCCGATCCCAGCTGTCATTGGGCGAGAGGCGGGGTTACACCCTGGACTGTTCACCAGCCAATCACAGAGCTGACATGTAGAGAGACAGCTAGCCTCACTCCCACCTACAGACAGTGTAGAGTCAGCAGGTAAGCTAACTAGCGTGTGATTGGACTGTGGGAGGAAGCCGGAGAGAAACCCACGGCATGCACGGGGAGACAGCACACAGAGAGGCTCCTGTCTGGCAGGGATTCGAACCAGCAACCTCCTCGCTGTGAGGCGACAGGTGTGCAGCCAGTAAAAGCAACAGACAACTGCAAGTCTAACACAATGAAACACAAATGATATTATGCTAGCTGGTGAATAAATCGAGTCATATCGGAGATAAAATGAGCCGATACCGTTAGGCACTTAATATCTGCCAATAATATCGGCTGGCAGATAAATTGGTCGAGCTGTGTACGAGGCTTTTAAAGACAGCTGATCTCGGTTTCTAAGCTAACTGGCTTCAGGTCCTGCAGCATTCAAGCTTTGTTCTGTCCCTCTTGGACAGTCGGGGTAGATCGTCTTCATGTTGGTGCTGTGGAGTTTTTTTCTCCTTATTTTGAATCCACACTGAAGTCTTCACGTGTCCAAACAGGAAGCAGCACCAGGGACGGGATGGGCGGGGTTCTTTGTACCCTGATAGAGATCTCTTTATCAACATAAATTGGTATTGACCTTTAATTTTAATAAATCCTGGCAACTTGTTGGGACACGCTGCAATTAGCAGAGTAACGTCCAAATCTTCTGGGGGCTGAAAGTTGATTTATTAAATTGCAAAAGATTTGATTGATGCCATCTGTTTGTCCGAGAGGAATCAGGCCAGAGCGAGCTGAAAGAACGAGAAGAAGAACTGAAGCTCGCCGCGCTCTCTCTCTCCCCGTCTGTGTAAATCAGCAGTGGCGTGGGGGGATTATAGACCGGGGGTAATCGTCGTGTCCACGGAGGGATTACACTGTGCTCGGCCGGCTGCAGACATCTCTTTTTGGGGGGGTTTGGCAGATTTGAAATGTATTTTTCATCAGTGACACTCGGACACTGGGACGTCAGGGCGAGCGTGGCGAGCACAGAGCGAGGGGACGGCGTCCTGAAAACGCTGTAATAATAATAATATATTAAAAATGAGCTAATTCATGAGCAACATCATTAAACGAGCACGAGTTCAGAGTGAACATACGAGAGATGAAGTCAGACTCCAGGCGAGGTTTAGACCTGTTGTTTGGTTATGTTCTCCCTAAAATGGGCGTGGCTAAGAGTCTGATGGCCTAGCGGTTAGGTCGCGCCCCACGTCTCCAAGCAGGCGGCCCAGAGGTTCAAGTCAGACCCGCCCCCCCCTTTCTCTCTCTCTCCTGCTCTATCTCACTGTCCGGTTACATTAATGGAAAAGCACCAAAACAGAAAGTGTGATGTCATAAATAACCACGGTGATCAGGGCCTACCCACTGCGAGGGCCGGGCCCCCCACGGCGAGGGCCGGGGCCCCCTGAAGTGAACGGGCCTGTGACAGTTCAACGGTGTGGGATCAGAAGCTAACACTCGATTCCTCTGCAGCTTTTGGACTTCACTGAAAAAATCGTTTGCTACTTTTGCGGTCAACACGTCATGGTCGTTTTGACCACGGAGGATTTAATGTACTGGTCTTAGATTTGTCTCACCATCCTGCAGATCCATGGATCTGTGCTCCGTGCAGGAGGAGGAAGCAGGACAGCCAGTTCACAGGAATGACTTGAACTCATCTATAAGTGATGAAGACGCCGAGAGGAGGAGGAGGATGAACGAGCGGTTTGTGGGATGAAGAGGACGTTAAGATGAACATTTCCTCCAAAGCGCACGCCATTTAACGTGACGTGAAGATTCAGATGTTTGTTTTTGAACGTGTATTTGTAGGACAGGAGGTTTGTGCTCCACATCCAGACTCCTGAATATTTCATCACTTCCCTTCATCTTATTACGCAACCAAGACTGAGGACGTCTTCTTGTTCCTGTCCTTCACATGAAATGTCCCTTCAGTCTCTCTGTAGATAGTGGTCCTCAGTGTCTCTGTATTTATTTTGTCCCTTCAGTCTCTCTGTAGATAGTGGTCCTCAGTGTCTCTCTGTATTTATTTTGTCCCTTCAGTCTCTCTGTAGATAGTGGTCCTCAGTGTGTCTCTGTATTTATTTTGTCCCTTCAGTCTCTCTGTAGATAGTGGTCCTCAGTGTGTCTCTGTATTTATTTTGTCCCTTCAGTCTCTCTGTAGATAGTGGTCCTCAGTGTGTCTCTGTATTTATTTTGTCCCTTCAGTCTCTCTGTAGATAGTGGTCCTCAGTGTGTCTCTGTATTTATTTTGTCCCTTCAGTCTCTCTGTAGATAGTGGTCCTCAGTGTGTCTCTGTATTTATTTTGTCCCTTCAGTCTCTCTGTAGATAGTGGTCCTCAGTGTCCACCTGAGGTTCCTTGTCTCATGTCTCACAGACGCTCGAGTCATTCATCCGTCAGCGTTGGGAAACTGGAACAGATCGGACCACATTCCTGAACGCTTGGCGTCCGTTAACCCTGCAGCGGCGTCTCAGATTACTGTGGTCCCGTTAGCAAGGTGAAGACACACCGCTAACATCACAAACAGGGGGGGGGGGCTTCTGATTCACGGGGGGGGGGGGGGGGGGATTAACCAACATGTTGCCCAGTCTGGGACCTCGTTAAGATCCGCTGGCCTCGTTACGCTGCGATCCATCGCACGTTCATCCATCAGCTGTTTCACAACAGGGACTGCGGCGAGCTGACGAGCCACGCCATCGAGCGGGACACTGACCACAGACGCCACATCGATCCCAGGACGCCATCAGACGCACAAAACGCTTCCCTGAACTGTTTTTATTAAACTTATGACAACGTTTAAAACATCAGAAGAGAGACACAACCGCCGCCGCCTGGCGCCCAGCATGGCGCCCCGTTACTCAAAGTGTGTGCGTCTTCCTGTTTGTGCAGGATGAAGGAGCACGCCATGCGTCCCGTCATGAGCTTTCATTTTAAACATAGTGATGTATGTTGAAGCTTCACATGTGATCGTCCAATCACAGAGAGGCTCTCTGTGATCGTCCAATCAGAGAGAGGCTCTCCGTCACGTTTATAATCTACAGAGACAAACTTGCTCCCTCACTCCGTTTGTCCTTGAATTCCTCGTCTCCAGAGCGACGAGAGAACGAAGCGAACGTGTTCATCATCGGAGAGCGGGATGTTTTTTTTGGCAGCTGATGATCAAACAGCCGAGACGGCGGGATAAACATTTTATCTCTGCACAGATTTTCAAACGCTGGCAGAGTCGGCGAGCGCCGGACGGCACTTCACACACCGACATGTGAGACGGTTTAATTAACGCCGTCGTCACTCGGTTTGTGTTACGGGGACAAAAAAGGAGCGAGACGGTGTCAGAACCCAGAGGTTACCTCCGAGCAGCTGGCTGGTGTTTGTCTGTGAGTTTTAAAGCTGGTAAATAAAGTCCAGTTTAGTCCGGTTCAGGGCGGTTCAGGGCGGTTCAGGGCGGTTTAGTCCGGTTCAGTCCGGTTCAGTCCGGTTTAGTCCGTTTCAGGACGCTACACATTTATTTACTGGCGTTTCCACTGTCAACACTTTGAAACGGTACGTCAGACGCAGCCCGACCCAGGATCACAAATATCAAACATGAGCCCGTCTTCTGACCTCAGGAACCATCAAGCAGAACTAGACCACCTTTAGACCACAGGAAGCCGGGTCTAGACTTAGTCCTGGGGTCAAAGACCTACCCCTAATCAAGACGCCATGTTTGATATTTAAGATCCCCCCCCCCCCTCCAGAGACCTACCTGTCTCTCTCTCTCTCTCTGTCTCTCTCTCTCTCTGTCTCTCCCTCTCTCTCTGTCTCTGTCTCTCTCTCTCTCTCTCCCTCCCTCTCTGTCTCTGTCTCTCTCTCTCTTTCTGTCTCTCTCTCTCTCTGATGTCTCTGCCCTCACAGAGACACACGGACTCACTTTACGACCTCTCGCCCCGCTGTGACCGCTCACACGTCACACGCCAAACTAAACAGGACGGCTGCAGCGACCACGGCCGACCCCCTCCGCCTTCTCTTTTGTCCCGTCGTGTGTTTATTCTCATCGGGCGGATTAACGAGGAGAAGCAGCAGCAACACAAAGCGACTCGTTAACTTCTCGAGACGAGCTGTGACTGAAGTTTATTTTTAAAAAAGAGTCTGATTCGGTTTATTGAATAAAAATAGATCTTTCAGAGAGACGACGAAGGTTTAAAAATATCTCTGAGAGTGTTGTGTACAAACGTCCATCTCGCCTGGAAAGCATCACGGACCGCCTCTCTGGGAAAAGGTCATCGTGTTCTCATGAACACTGGGTTTTTTTATCCCGCCAAGATTTAAAAAACACTAATTGCAGGAGTTCCAGGCCTTGAAAGCCGCCTGGTAGAGGCTCCAGGATGTTTCCAGGCTGTGTGGTGCTCGTACCTATGAGGGCCTGGAAGAGGTTACTCTGGAAGATGTCGATGACCCTCTGGATGGAGTGTCGGAGCTGCCGGTCCTCTGCGTGGTGCAGCTTGGCCCGGTACTCCTCCAGCAGCAGGAGGGCTCGCTGTGCATCTGACGCCACAGGAAGAAGAAACACAAGTTCAGTCAGGGACAAATGAAAAGTCATCTGAGACACAGCAAACAGGCTAATGTTGGCTAACCTGCTGTTATAAATCATTATTATTTGCTTATTTTTCGGTGCAGCTCGACTGATAAATCAGCCAGCAATAACATCAGCCGATATTTACATGTTACACCAGCAGTCCTCTGTCACCAGCAGAGGGCGCGCTAGCAAGCATCATGACTCCACACAGCGCCTAGCCTAGCGGTGATTCAACAGTTTACATTTTTGACCCTGCCTTTATTTTGAAATAAATTAAGATTTTCTTGGTCGATCAAATGTTAGGACACTGACTTTATTTCAAAATAAAAGCACAGTTGAAGGAAATTTAATAAATTTCGTTGAACTGGAAAGTAACTCATGTAATAGTTTGACGGTCCAAATATTTAGCGTAACAATTAGCGTTAGCGTAATCATCCAAACTTGATATCAAAGTAATGTTGAGTTTCTGAATTGAAGACAAGTTAACTTTCATTATTTTTACAGTGTATGTTTATAAATCGGACTTTATACTTTAAACTCCGAACATGTGTTGCGTGTCTTCTGCGCATGCGTGTCATTGGAGACTTGTTGCGGCCGTCACTTGTGTCCCCCCCCCCCTCACGAGTCTCCCTTCATTAAACTCTGAATATTAAACATTTGTCCCGGGTTACTGCGTCCTGAAAACACCCCTGTGTGTGTGTTATGTGCCTAGACTTTACCGGAAGTGTGTAAATGTGATATTTTTTTAAGAGTTTATTTTTAGTTGGGCTCCTCTCCAGACAAGGTGCCCCATTTACAACTTGGTTAGCAACTACAGCTAACCGGCTAACCACACTTTAACTCACTTTACCTGAGTGGCACGGCTCGGCTCGGTTCGGGAGACTGAAATAAACCGGGTGGGGAGTCATAGTGTCGAGTTATATCCGTGTGTGTGTGTGTGTGTGTGTGTGTGTGTGTGTAGCCGTGCTAGCCTCAGCTAGTTAATAATGTGAAGTGAGAGGCTTACCTTTCTTCCTCACTGGCATGGTCCGGTCCGGCTCGGCTCGGTTCGGAGCTAGTCGTGTGTTAGCCTCATGCACTGGGGAGGTTTTGTGTTGATTATTCCGCCTGTTAGAGCCCGCTGTCACCGCTCCAGGTCAGGGTTTAAGAAAATCCCTCCACGACGACACCGACACCAAGTTCCCCTCCGAGACCAACAAAGTCCCTGTCAGGGGGGAAACTGACACGTCCAGAGAAGACAACAACAACAAGTCTTCAGGGGTGGACTAGTACGAACCAGGACCAGGCAGAAGTCCCGGGTTCAACTAAGATCACCCGAGGAAGGAGCTCCAGGAGCCGCCGTCCGTTACCGACTCTCCGTGCTGTAGTTCCCCACCGGAGACGCTCCCTGCCCCGGCTTGCTGCGCGCAGGATGACCGCGGTGGCGACACACTGCTGGGTGAAGAAGAAAAAAAAAAGTGCAAATCTATCTTCCTCCAAGTGGGACCATCCGTGAGCCAAACTCCACAAAAACCATGAGTGTGGGTGCATGCATGAGCTGCCCGGCTGCAGGGAAACAACCAGCTCCGGAGCTTTGATGCTTATTCCAGAAATACAAAAAACCCAACTTCAAAGTCCAGCCTGGTGGCACACCTCAACTCGAGCCTGATTTATCCCGCACTGGCACGCGCTCTTCCTGCGTGTTATTCCCAGCACAGCCTGCGTTGTGCATTCGTGTCAAACTTCCCTCAGTGTAAATCCCTCCTCTCTTTTTCTCCTACTTCCTCCTTTTCCTCCTTTTTCTTCTTCTTCCTCTTCTTCTTCTTCTTCTTCTCCCTCCTCCTCCTCCTCCTGCACCTCCCCAGGTCTACAAATCCCAAACTTTCCTCCAAAATGGCGTCTCACAGACCAGCAAACGTGAACCATGTGATTTGTAAAAGACTACCCCTCCAACCTGCCACCCAATCATGCAGCTCACCTACAAGACCGAGGAGGAGGAGGAGGAGGAGGAGGAGGAGGAGGAGGGTCGGGCTGGTGGAGGAGGAAAAGTTTTGAATTCAGAGAAAGGGAAAGTGAGAAAGAAAGAGAGAGAGAGGAAGAGGAAGTGAGATTTTAAAAAACTCAAGGAATGCAAAAAAGCAGATGAAGAAGTGAAAAGACAGAATGTGAAGTGAGAAAATCAGGAGGAGGAAAACAGGGTTGTGAAATCTGTAGAGGAAAAGGTGAAGTAAAAAGAGAGAGAGAGAGAGAGGGGTGTCATTAAGAGAGGAAGAGTGATGGATGAAGAAGTCAAACATTAAAGGAAGAGATCCAGTCTGTGTGTGTGTGTGAGTCCTGACTGAAGCTGGAGTCCTGCTGGCTGTGTTGTTGTCAGAGCTGTGGTCACATGGACGGGACGGCCGGCTCCTCCTCGTGTATATAAGCGTAAAAGTGTGTTTTAACTGGAGTAGGGGGGAGGGGGCTGGAGGCGTGTCTCTGGAGGAGAGCGGAGGCTTAAAGTACGGAGGAGGCGTGGCCTAACAGCAGCTTGTTTTGGTTTTAGGCTGGAGCTCAAGGGCGACACCTACTGGATCAAAAAGTCGCACATTCTTCCTTTAAAGGAGGAACATCATTTTTTTATTTACAAAGTTCATGTTAGAATTATTTTTTAAAGACATAAAGAACTTGATTAAAAACGTCCAAAAGGACAGAAACACAGAATGAGGGAGAAGTTAAGTGATTGTGTCTCCTCCATATTTAAAAGGTCAAACTGTCTGCACGACGCTTATGAAACTTTACAACTGAATTTCATTCTCACTCGATTTAGTTTTAGAATCTCACTAAAATATGTTTGCATCATTTTGTGTTTGTTATAATATCTTTCTTTCTGCACATTGACCTGTTTCCATGAGTGTTTTTATTTTTCTGTAATTTTATACACACATCTTATCGATTGATTTTTGTTGTTTGTGTTGAGAACAAGAACGTTTTCCATTGATGTTTAAAACACACGCTTTAAAAAAAGGAAAGATATTCCAGGATGAAATAGAAAGCTTGATTTGTCATCATTGACGTCGTGGTGTGAAATTGTCAATAAGAAGTAAATTCCAGATATCAGAGATTTGGAGGCAGATCCGACTTCATGCAGAGAGCAGATCCATCCTGTGGTCCTTCTTTGTCTCTCTGCGTCCCTCTCGTCCTCCTCGTCCTCGTCGTCTCTCTCGTGTGCAGATGCAAACCACTCCACACTCTGGCCCAGATTAAAGAGAGAGCAGTTCTGGAGAAGGAGGAGGCCTTTATTTTTAGACGGTCATGTTTAATGAATGACCTCGCCTTCAGTCTCAGGATCGTCGTATTGAGGTGGAGGAGGAGAGGTCTGCTCTGCTCTCACACCGGCCATCACCTCCTGAGAGGGAGGACGACACGACGGGATGGATGTGATGTTTGGAAATGGACAGGAAAACGTTCTCCTGTCGATACGAGAGCTCCGCTCGTCACGCTCTGACGCTCGGTCATAGTCTGTATAAATTATGAACGTCTTGAACTCTGACGTCACCCGCTAGTTTGTGGTCTGCCTTGGAGCGTGTGATTTGGCAGTTTGCGACATTGTTGGTTTCCTGGAGCGAGAAGTGACCATATTTGGGCAAAAGGGGTGGAGCCTGAGAGGAGAGCGGCATTAGCAAGAGTTAAACTGAGAAGTCTGAGCCCATGGCTGATTTGTTAGTGTACAAAATAGACGGTTAAACAACGTCGACCATAGCTCATTTATTTATCAGACACTCTGAGAACATTCAGAACTCACTGCAGGAGACAGACTCTAGTGGACACTGGAGGAACTGCAGCTGTAAAGGTGGACATTTTAACATAGAGCTCTATGGAGACTGACTCACTGCAGGAGACAGACTCTAGTGGACACTGGAGGAACTGCAGCTGTAAAGTTGGACATTTTAACATAGAGCTCTATGGAGACTGACTCACTGCAGGAGACAGACTCTAGTGGACACTGGAGGAACTGCAGCTGTAAACATGTCTATTTTAACATAGAGCTCTATGGAGACTGACTCACTGCAGGAGACAGACTCTAGAGGACACTGGAGGAACTGCAGCTGTAAAGGTGGACATTTTAACATAGAGCTCTATGGAGGCTGACTCACTGCAGGAGACAGACTCTAGAGGACACTGGAGGAACTGCAGCTGTAAAGTTGGACATTTTAACATAGAGCTCTATGGAGACTGACTCACTGCAGGAGACAGACTCTAGTGGACACTGGAGGAACTGCAGCTGTAGAGTTGGACATTTTAACATAGAGCTCTATGGAGACTGACTCCCTGCAGGAGACAGACTCTAGTGGACACTGGAGGAACTGCAGCTGTAAAGTTGGATATTTTAACATAGAGCTCTATGGAGACTGACTCACTGCAGGAGACAGACTCTAGTGGACACTGGAGGAACTGCAGCTGTAAAGTTGGACATTTTAACATAGAGCTCTATGGAGACTGACTCACTGCAGGAGACAGACTCTAGTGGACACTGGAGGAACTGCAGCTGTAAAGTTGTACATTTTAACATAGCGCTCTATGGAGACTGAGTCACTGCAGGAGACAGACTCTAGTGGACACTGGAGGAACTGCAGCTGTAAAGTTGTACATTTTAACATAGAGCTCTATGGAGAGCACATAGAAACGATGCAGCTCCACCATCATGAGCTCTGACCACAGATGATTACTGGTGAGTTGTTCCTGTTTCAGACACCACAAGTGAATAACAACATCTGCTTCTCTCAGTTTACCCTGAAGTGACGTATAACTGGATGAGATGCAGCTAAGACTAAATTCTGAATGACCTATTTTGAAAATACGTACCCACTACTTTACTTCCTTTGGGCGAAATACATTTTCTTTTAAATACACAGAAATATATTATCTTAAAAGACATGAGTTACATCTATGTTGTGTATTTATTTTTAGCACTAAAAGGTTGTAATGTTTTCAGGTAATGTGTAGTGTTGTACAGAGAGGAGCCAGCCCGGGACTTAATGCTTATGACGAGCGTTTGAGCCGTGTGTGTGTGTGTGTGTGTGTGTGTGTGTGTGTGCGTGTGTGTGTGTGTGTGTGTGTGTGTGTGTGTGTGTGTGTGTGTGTGTATTACAACGTGTCACAGGCTCAAGCTGCCAAATTCCCGATTTATGCCAAGATTAATTATGAGCATGTTGTCCAAATGGGGATGAAAACTGACATGACATGTGCAGTAATCACATTACAGAGTCAGACAGCCGCGTCCGCACACTGCAGGTTAGGATGCAGATGGGCGGATAAATCCTGCATGTTTGACACGCAGCGTCAGATCTGCAGCGGCCGCCCTGCAGGCCTGAACGCTCAGACATGTTTACGACGAGGCGTTGAACTTCAAAACACTCACCGCCTCGATTTAAGACATGCAGAACAAACAGGAAGGAGGCACACGCTTCGTACTACTTCATGAAATAAGCAAAACATGATGTCTTTAGCCTAGCTTAGCACGAAGACTGGAAGCAGGGGGAAACTGTTAGCTTAGCATCCTGAGGTAATGTTGGATATTCCAAGAAGTCAGAACTGACATTAGAAAGGAGAGCTTTTTCGTGTAAAATGTCTTGGCTCATTTTAAACTGCAAAAGTTACCCTGAGAGTTTTTTTTATTTTAAATTCAACAAACTTGGCAGAAAAATGACTCGTTCATTTACAATACATGTTCCTGGCCAGCAGCCTGACATTACATCACACACACTGTGGCGTCAGGACACACTGTTGTACCATTGTAGTTCAGCTAAGACAATATATAGGCTTTGTTCCGTGTGTGTGTGTGTGTGTGTGTGTGTGTGTGTGTGTGTGTGTGTGTGTGTGTGCGTGTGTGTGTGTGTTAGATAGATATTTTATTGATCCAGAGAGAAATACAAACCAAGTGTTACCATATTATCTAAGTGTGGACCATGACCTGACACGTCACTGGGCCGATAGCTGGTCCCATTAGGTAAAAGCTTTAAAGAGTTCATATTGTCTCCCCCTTTTCAAACAGCGCCCCCCTGTGGTCTAAATGAAACATCTATGTTTCTGAGTTTTGGTCCAAATGTAACATGAATCAAGCAGCAGAGGATGTGACCCTGTAGAAACCAGCTCTCTCTGAACGCTCCGTTTTTGTGTGTGTGTGTCTCTTTAAATGCAATAAGCTCCGCCCCCTGAGTTTTCCTGATAGACACCACTCCTCTGTGGAGACAATAAAAACGGCGGACCTGTGCAAAATTTCAGCTCTAGGCTGGAGGTGGAGTCCATGGGAGGCGATCCCAGGAGAGGGGAGGGGCTTATTTTTATTGATTTTTTTTTTTTACCAGAATCCAACTTGTGATGTCACAAAATGAGAAAATTAGAAGCAGAGCATTTTTCTCTGCGTGGTGAGACTGAAACAGACCACAAACAAAGGAGTGGATGGATTTATTTTAAATGTTGTGGGTTGATAGACACTCAGGTTACCGCTTGGAAAGATAAGAGTGTCACCTGCATAGACACGGACAAGTTACACGATAGCTTGACAAGGCGTGTCCTACAGGAACTCGCTTTCCACATCAAAAACGTTGGGCTCTGAAATTTGCTTCAACATAAAGGCAGAAGTTTAATGGACAAAGCATCACACTTCCATTTCTCCCCTTTCAAAATAAATGCACTGGACTTCATACTGTTAACAAGTGGAAACGAGGTAAATATTAAACACATGGACTTTTGATGCTGCAGCATTCGATGCAATATTTAAGGCTCACGTGCTGTAAGTCTACAACATGTCACAAGCATTACACTGATACATCCCTCATGACTCACTGGGGTTTGTTTGCTGGCTCTACAGTAATAGAGGACCCAGACCCGAGCAGAGGAGAAAGTGTGTTCTGTTAAACAAGCGTCGCCTCTGTCAGCTGACTCGCTGTCAGTGAATCAGCGTGTTGGAGCTTAAACAACGGAGCTTTGTCGCCTCCGTCAAACCATAATCACACTGAGGTTTTCTCTCCTCTCTCGCCCTGCCTGCAGATCAGCATCGTCCCAGCGTCTGTTTATCCCATTGTCACCTGAATGTAACTAATCAGCATCACGCTGCAGCAGAGAGAAAATGAAACGATGGAGGTCAAATTAACAGATTTGTTCGAAGGTTGTCACCTGGAATCAAACAACACAGAGGATTAACATCTGTATCTCGTTTGTTATCCTCTGATTACTCTAAATGTTATCTCAGTGTGTGTGTGTGTGTGTGTGAGTTTGCATGTGGAGTCAAGGTCAACTAAATTGTCCATCAAACTGTGCCAAGAGATGAAATACTCAAAACCCTTCCCTAAAAACAAACCAATGTCTCCTTTTCAAGAACCAGTCCTCCATCCAAAATCAAGCTTGAATTCAAGCGATGTAGTGAAACCAGTAAAATGAACCTGTGCTGCTCCAACTCCCAGATGGGTAAACTGGAACAAGTATAAATCAACTAACTGATCAGAAAATATACAGTACATGAATAGGAACTAGACAATTTGCATTTCCCTGCGAAAAATGCGTGTGAATAATTCCTGCAGAAAAGTTGCGGAAACACTGCTGAATGAAGAAGAATTAGCAGAAGATGAAGAAAAAGTGGAGGAAGTTGAAGAAGAGGACATAGCAGAAGAAAAGTGGAAGAAGATAAACAGTAGTAAAAGGAGAAAGGAAAGTAGAAGAAAGTGAAAGTATCTGTACAAGAACAAGGAATAGTGATAGAATAAAATGTAGTAAAAGTAGGACTAGTATAAGTAGAACAAGAAGTAGAAGAAAGTAAAAGTGTCTGTACAAGAACAAGAAATAGTGATAGAATCAGAATGTAGTAAAAGAAGAAGTGGAAGCAGAAAAAGAACTAAAAGCAGAAGAACAAGACGTAGAAGAGGAAATAGCAGAAAAAAACAGTAGTAAAATTAGTACAAGAAGTAAAAGTGTCTGTACAAGAACAGAAATAGTGATAGAAGAAAATGTAGTAAAAGTAGGACTAGTAAATGTAGTAAAAGTAGGAATAGTAAAAGTAGAACAAGAAGTAGAAGTGAAAGTATCTGTACAAGAACAAGAAATAGTGATAGAAGAAAATGTAGTAAAAGTAGGACTAGTAAAAGTAGAACAAGAAGTAGAAGAAAGTAAAAGTATCTGTAGGAGAACAAGAAATAGTGACAGAATAAGAAAATGTAGTAAAAGAAGTGGAAGCAGAAAAAAGAAGTAAAAGCAGAAGAACAAGAAGTAGAAGAGGAAATTGCAGAAAATACACAGTAGTAAAAGTAGAACAAGAAGTAGAAGAAAGTAAAAGTATCTATACAAGAACAAGAAATAGTGAAAGAAAATGTAGTAAAAGAAGTGGAAGGAGAAAAATAAGTAAAAGCAGAAGAATAAGTAGAGGAAGAGGAAATAGCAGAAGAAAAGTGGAAGAAGAAAAACAGTAGTAAAGTAGAAGAAGAGAAAATAGCAGAAGAAAAACAGTAAAAGGATAACAAGAAGTAGAAGAAAGTGAAAGTATCTGTAGGAAAACAAGAAATAGTGAAAGAAAGAGAAAATGTAGTAAAAGAAGTGGAAGCAGAAAAATAAGTAAAAGCAGAAGAACAAGTAGAGGAAGAGGAAATAGCAGAAGAAAAGTGGAAGAAGAAAAACAGTAGTAAAGTAGAAGAGAAAATAGCAGAAGAAAAACAGTAGTAAAAGGAGAACAAGAAGTAGAAGAAAGTGAAAGTATCTGTACAAGAAATAGTGGTAGAAGAAAATGTAGTAAAAGAAGTGGAAGCAGGAAAAACAAGTAAAAGCAGAAGAACAAGAAGTAGAAGAAAGTGCAAGTATCTGTACAAGAACAAGCAATAGTGATAGAAGAAAATGTAGTAAAAGTAGGAATAGTAAAAGTAGAACAAGAAGTAGAAAGTAAAAGTGTCTGTACAAGAACAAGAAATAGTGATAGAAGAAAATGTAGTAAAAGAAGTGGAAGCAGGAAAAACAAGTAAAAGCAGAAGAACAAGTAGAAGAAGAGGAAATAGCAGAAAAACCCACAGTAGTAAAAGTAGAAAGAGAAGTAGAAGAAAGTGCAAGTATCTGTACAAGAACAAGCAATAGTGATAGAAGAAAATGTAGTAAAAGAAGTGGAAGCAGAAAAAATAAGTAAAAGCACAAGAACAAGAGGTAGAAGAGGAAATGGCAGAAAAAACAGTAGTAAAATTAGTACAAGTAAAAGTGTCTGTACAAGAACAAGAAATAGTGATAGAAGAAAATGTAGTCAAAGTAGGAATAGTAAAAGTAGAACAAGAAGTAGAAGAAAGAATCTGTACCGTTACAGGACAGATCGGACATATTGCTCGCAGGACCTGAGGATCGATCCCTCAACCTTCTGATTGAGGGGCGAAGACTCTACCAACTGAGCCACAGCCGCCAATCAAGTAGTAAATGAAAAAGTAAAGCATTTACAGTATAATCAAGAGTAACTGCAATCAGCTGGCAGCTGGGGGGAGAAAAGTCTCCCTATTCAGTGCTTATTTTAAGGGGTAAAATGAAGAGTTGGTAGCTGAATGATGATTTTATGAGCAAGAGGAGAAGTAGCTGAACACGTTGATGTAATTTTTATGTCTGGGATCCAAGAAATGTCGGATTTACAGCGATGTAAAAACTGAGAAAACCTTTTTGTCTTGAGACATGTATTGTTTCGTTTTAACATTGTCATGAATGGAGAGATTTTTGGATCACCTGCCGCTTTGAAGCTCAGTGTCCAAACCGTAGCTCCGTTTGTCCTGAAATTTTAATGTGAGCGAGAGGACAAGTTTTCCTACATTTTGAGGGTAAATTTAGTCATGTGGTGTGAAAATTGTGGTCGCTAGAGCAATTTGTTCGAGAGATTTTGAAACCATCTCAGAACTCAGCCGCACTCTAACGATGATGTCACCCACTCTAGCTGTGAGCCTCCCACCACATACACACCCATTCAAAAACGTGGAAGACAGCAAAAAACATCACAAAACATTTGGAGGTATAGTTTAAAAAGTATAAAAGATAGCAAAACAATGTAAATGTAGTAAAAGTAGTGGAAAAACATGTGAACGTTTTAAAGTAAAAATGAAGTCTCTATGTTGAACACAGCAAAAGTTATGAGGCTGAGAAAAAGGTGGAACAGTGGAAAAAAATCCCATTCATTTCAATGGGGAAAAAAATTGTGAAAATTTGTGGAAAAAGTGAAATAACGTAAAAAGTAAAAGTAGTAAAAACGTGAAAAGAGGGGTCGCCGGTAGCGCAGCGGCAGTGCGCGCGATCCCACGTATTGAGGCTCAGTCCTCGCGTGCGTCCGGCCTGTGGCCCATTTCCCGCATGTCTCTCCCCACTCTCTCCCCCTTTCCGACTCTATCCACTGTCCTCCCTCTATAATAAAAGGCATAAAACGCCAAAAATAAATCTTTAAAAAAAAAAAAAACGTGAAAAGATATAGCCATAATGAGCAGAAAAAGCTGAACAGTATGATAGTTGAACGGTGAAAGTAGCACAAACGGTGGAAAAGTAGAAGAGGGCCAAAAAACTTACGGAAGTAGAAGAATCGGTATAATAAAGAAAAGAATAAAGAAGAAAAGAAGAATAAAGAAGAATAGTGTGAATGCTTTGAAGCATTCACACTAATGACCCTGGGCTATCTCCTCCCCTAAGTAACAGTGACCTTACCAAAATCACAATGATGGCTCAGATAAATACGGCACTGTGAAAAAGCAGTCTGAAAAGTCATTGTTCACATATTAAATACTTAGTGGCACATAGATGTACAGTGGGGCAAAAAAGTATTTAGTCAGCCAGCGATTGTGCAAGTTCTTCCACTTAAAATGATGACAGAGGTCTGTATTTTTCATCATAGGTACACTTCAACTGTGAGAGACAGAATGTGGAAAAAAAATCCAGGAAATCACATTGTAGGATTTTTTAAGAATTTATTTGTTAATTATGGTAGAAAATAAGTATTTTCCAACGTAACAGAACTGATTATAATATTTGATATGCTGATGATTACAGAAAGATAAGCTGAAGTAAATCAGATTAATCTCAAATCTGAACTCTTTAGGAAAATGTTTACGGAGGGAGTCTGAAGAAGTAGGACCACGTTATCTCAGACTTCTATACAATCACACTTGTTGAACAGCTAGTTGAGTCTCCCCCTGCTGGACAGTCAAATAAATGCAGGTCCTATAAACAGTCTATAATAGTAAGGTCATGGAGTCGATGGTGAAGAAACACGCTGACTCATCAGAGGGAACCACACAACAGTTTGAACTCAATAACAATTATTAATTATTTAATGATCTTTCAGTTTGTGAGTGGGAGGATTTACTGCCCAACATCTGAATGATTAGATTCAACTTTAACTTTTAACAGCAACTCTCCTTAACTTGGATGCTAGGTGTGTATGAGGTGTGGAGTGAAAGTCAGTAGACGTTTACCGTGGTGTGAAAGGTCAACGCTGACCTCCTGAGGTCCACGCCGCCTCCTTAAGACAGGCTCAAAGCCTTTGTGGTGTGAGGGGCTTTTTACAGAAAAGTTTCCTACCTCAGTGGACAATTAACATCTATTAAAAAAATCTGTCAATTATTTAAGTTTCAAGAACATTTATTGAAAAATCAAAAAGGTAAAAATCTGACAAAGTCTTTTAAAATTCAAACACAAATCAATAAAGTAAAATATAGAAATGAAGGTAAAAATAAAAGATTAAAACTTTGAACCCGAGTTTGTGGACACTTTAGTCCCAAAAAGTGAATTTTAAGAATCAGAGTGACGTGGAGTCTTTTAGTGAGAGTAAAAAAAGCCTCCTGATCATCGTATCAAAGTCTTTTAAAACCAAACTGTCTCTTTGTCCAAAACCTTGAAAAAAACATCAACGATGCAGCTGCATCAACTTCAGAATTTGCAGAACTTATCAAATGACAGGTTTGTATCACCATCGGTTCAGGATTATATAAAAGATGCAAACATGAATAATATGTGAAAGCAATAAAAAGCAGACATGATTATACGATAAACAGATTAAATGGTAATAAATGAAACAAACTCAAATATGGTAAAAACAAATTCAAGAATTACAAATAACTTTATGATCTTTAAACACCCAAAAATAATAATTACGTTAAAATAAGAAGGAAAAATCACAAATTCAATACCAAAGTTTTCTGGGCTTAAAAAGCTGCAGACTTGTTGACACAGGTCAAATGAATCTGACTTCAGGGTCGGTTGTACCAGGATCTGGGCCTGCGTCTCAAATGTGAAGACAACCTAAGTCTTGGTGTTTTGATATGAAGCATCTTGGCCTGAACACGTCAAACTGAATCTATTCTTTTTCTTGTGATATCTGTCAGACATCGTCATGAGTCGTCTTTGAGCAGCTTTGTTGGCCATCCTTTTGCTCTGGTGTTTAAGGAGAATTCAGTTTAGTCTTTGTCTCTTGGTTGTAGTCCCAGTGCTGCATTCTCCGGTTGAGGTTGTCCTTTGTTGGTTGCTTTTGTTGCCTGTTTGACCAAGATCAGAACCAAAGTCAGTATCTAGACTTTTGTGGGGTTTCTCTCCTCTGTTTACTTTAGCCACGATCTCTGCTTGTTCTCTCATCTTCATCAGGGACTGAACTCGTTTCTGCCAGCCTGGATTGGCCTCAGATTTTTCTCCTTCAATGAGCATGTCGATGTAGTCTTGAGTGGAGAGAGGATCTGGCTTCAGTGCAATCTCTTTGAGTCTGTTTAGAGACTTTGCAGATCCAGAAATTAGATCATTCAAAGAATCCTGCACAGTTTCATATTGAATTTTCAGTTCTCCAATCAATGCCTCAACAGGTGACTTGGGCTCTTTAGCTATGTCATACTTCTTTTTCAGTTCTGCAATCGTTTGTTTTTCTTGAACTTCTTTATACTCCCATTTGTATTTCTGATTGAAATGCACACTCCAGACACATTTACCTGGACACACTTTACAGTATCCATCTGGTCCCATTGCACAACATTTAATTTTGTCTTTGTCACCTGCATAGATACAATTATCATGACAGGTGAAATGACACAGCTGACAGTTGGTGATGTGTATTCCAGTATGAGAAATAATTACCTGAAAAGGTTTCATGACAGTGATTTCAAACTCATAGTTCTTATTTCTGCTGATCTCTGCCTCGTGCTCCATCAGATGTTCCTCTGTCTCTTTTATCTGCTCGAGTTTGGCTAACCCAACTTTAATCTGCTCCTGCAACTTTTCAACTAAATTTTCGAGCTGCTGTCTTTCTCTGAGGACTTCCTTTGTCAGTGTCAAACTTTTAGTTTCTATTTGATTCAAAGCATCAAAGAAGCTTTTCATGCTTTTTGTCCCCATGTTCCAGAACATCTCATCAAAGCTTCCCTCTCCATCTTCATTGCTGTCTGCAGCTGATGATTTGTTTTCTGCAAACAAAGCTGAGTTATTGAATTTGAAGTGACTCGGCAGCCCGTCTTTTGTTTTTGGACACGGGACATCTGCAGCCTTGATCGCCTCCAGAACTGGTGGGCGCTGACCATCAGCAAACGTCACCAGAACCCTGATGTTTTCTGCGATGTCTTTGCCAAAGATTGAGAGCACAGAATCAAACACATATTTCTGTGTCGCTGTGAGTCGAGCTAAAGAGGCCTGAGCAACAAAACACACAGCATCAATCTCACTTACACCACGCTGTGAAGAGAAGAGATTCCTCAGCTGTTCTGTGATCGCCCTGTCTCTCTCTATGCCTCTTGTATCTCCAAACCCTGGAGTGTCAACGATGGTCACTGAGTAATCTATTTTAAAGCCTTCCTGGTGGTTGATTTTGTACACAGTGACTTCAGAGGTCTGGCTTTCTGCTTGTGATCTGGACTCATCCTCTTCAATTAATTTAAACCTGAAATCATCGTCCCAGTTCACTCCAACAATGTAGTTGATCATTCCATTGATCAGAGTGGACTTTCCTGATCCAGTTGCTCCCATAAGCATTATTGTTCGGTTCAGTTTCCTGCTTTCTCTTCCAAAGTTAAACCTCCGACATCCATCTATGTTCATGTCTTCTTTTTCCAGACTCAGTTTGTAAACTGAGGGTGAGGCATGGTTTATTCTTTTGCTTTTCTGTTTGAGTAATTCTGCAAGAGGATTGGTCTTTGTTGTGCAGACTTTCACAGTGATGCTCTCCTTGCTTCTGCCAGCTGCACCACAATCACATCTGACCCTGACAACATATTCTGTCTCTGACTGAAGTCCTGAAATGATCGTCTCCTCAGCTCTTGTTGTCATTTGTTTCCACTGCAGATCCTCCTCTTTGTCTGTTTCAGCGTACTCCACAATGTAGCTCAAAATGTGAACACCTTGTCCAAGCTCAGCAGGTTTCTTCCAGCTCACTGATATCTCACTTAAGTTGGTTTGAACTTCAGGTTCTCCAGGAGGGCTGCAGGGTAAGGTTTTAATGGAACCACTGACCTGATTGGCTGGTCCAACACCTACAGAGGTCACTGCTCTGCACCTGATCATATACTCTGTGTTTGGACTCAGATCACCCACTGTGACCTCTCCAGGTTTTGATGCTGTCTGTTGTTTCCATCCTTCCTCTCCACTGACACAGTACTCAACAGAGTAGGAGGTGACGCTCTCTGATCCAAACTTTGGTGGATCAATCTTCAGTGTCACACTGTTGTGGTTTACGTCTCTGACTGTGACTGTTTCAGGCTTTGAAGGCGGCTCAAAGTTCTCATTGTCAAGAAAGCCGTCTTTATAAAGGTAGACGCTCGAACCTTTGTGTGTCTCATTTGTTATTCCGACTGCCATGAACTTAATGTTCTTGTTCTCCTGGTTGGCCTCTGCAAAGTTACTGAAGAGCTTTGCTTTTTCCCTCATTGTTTTGACTACTTCTCTGGAAGCAAACCATTGTTCCTTCTCTACATCCTGAGTCTGTGGATCTTGAGGGTTTTCTGGTTTTTGTCTTAAGTAGTCTGACAAAGCTGAGAGGTACGGTTCATTGATTCCCAGTGAGGTGAAAACAAAACACACAGCATGCTCTGTTCTTAGACTTTCTTTGTAAAGGTCATTCTCAGATGGTACAACCATTGTGTTCTTCATCATCTCTGTTAAAGACAATGTGTCGATCTCTCTCTCTTTACAATCCATCCACTCATTCAGGTTTTCACTGTTGAATGGAGAAGAATGTATTTTCCTCAGGACATCTGCGAGCACAGCCTCCTCTTCTCCTCCTCCTCGGATCGATGGAAGTTTCTTTGCCAGAGTTTGTTGGAATTCCAGTTTGAACTCAGAGCAGCTACTTTTAAAAGTTTTAATCTTTTTGCTGATCTGTGGGAAGTGATGTGCTGTGGTGGTTCTCAGTGCATCGCTACACCTCATTTCCAGCTCACTGAGGTCCTCCAGGACACTCTGTGATTTTTGAACTAAACCTTCACTTATCTGACGTACAAGTTTAGCAGCAGTAGAATCTAACATTGTCAGAGGCAGCAGCCAGACCTTCATTGGTACTGCGTTTTCTCCATTGGCTCCCAGCAGTTTAGGCAGACTTTGGTAGACTTGTACTGCTTCTTGAAATGATGTTGGAGTTTTCTCAAGAGAAAAGTCTCCAATGAAACTGCAGGAGAACTTGTCAACACTAGCTTTGTCCTTTTCCTCCATTTTCAGTGAACCGTCACCCTCGATAGAAAGGCAAGGAATTTTATTGATCGCTAGCTTCAACTTTCCCTCAATGTGTTGTTGATCTTCTTTTTGAGAAACTTCACGGTCAAAGACAAAGAAGGCTTGTGCCCCATAAAGAATCGCTGTGACTACATGCGTCGCTAAACCTTTCTCAAAAACATTCTGGTGTTTCATATTTCCTGTTCCAAGATGATCCATCGACAGTTCCTGGACCTTTGTAGTTGCTTTGTACTTCAGTGTTACTCTGGCTTGGTTTTTGGAAGTCTTACTGTTGTTCAGGTATTTGGCTGATCCACCAACCTTTACGAGTCCCCCCAAGAAACTTGCCTTCAATGATGCTTCAACATCGAGTGCAGAGGATTTATCCTTAATAGATTCAGAGGCAACTATCTTAAATTCATTATATTTCTTTGGCCGTTCTCGAACATCCTTCATCAGGTCACCACTGTCCCACAGGGTGATTCCTGCAACAGAAGAAGCAATAATCAGTACAACATCCATGGGAATGGTATTTGATGAAGTGATTCAATGATTTTAGAGGAAAAGATTAATGAATTTAAATCTCAGTACTACAGTACCAGGCACAAGTTGGTCTTTGCGGCAGTCGTACAACATCCCAAGGCCAAAAGGTCGACCGAGAGCCGCCACCTCCATCGTCTCACCGGCTTCAGAGGCCATTCCTTGGTCTTAACTGCACAAAATGGACAACAGCACGTTAAGATTGTTTGATACATCATTTAAACCTTTAAGCGTTCCATATCATTGACGCTCAGTGTTAACCTGTTGAGATTTGTTTAAGAAAAGCATAGGAAGAAAAAAAAATCTAGATAAAGTTGTAAACATGACACCATTTTTTTTTCCCCATATCGCCCATCACTAATCCAAGGAATGACCACAGTGAGTGAGACAGTCAGTCATATTTATCTAAAAGTCTTTAATAGACCTTTAAAAATAATTTATAAGCTTTATTATTAAGTAAATGCTCCCAAGACTTAGACGATGCAGCAGATCCTCAGCCAGAACTATTGCTCGTTATGGGAAAGTTAAAGCACAAAATTAAAAAATACAAACAAATAATTGAGATCTGAAGCAGCTTCTAGGAGCAAAGCGGCTGCTTGCAATACACAATAAAGGGGGATGAATTTTAAATCACATCAGGTGTGATGGTGACGGCTGCACTTGTGATTATATCAATGCATTAATCTGCCTTTCATACTGTTGCTTTGTTTGCAAGTTTATAGGATGCAGCTCACTTAATGGCATCTAAACCAAACTAGATTTACTTTATTAACAACTATTTATTTTAAAATGAACCACACTGTTTAATGATCTCAGTTTTGTTTTTCATATACAGTGGATATAAAAAGTCTACACACCCCTGTTAAAATGCCAGGTTTTTGTGATGTAAAAATATGAGACCAAGATAAATCATTTCAGAACTTTTTCCCCCTTTAATGTGACCTATAATGTGAACAACACAATTGAAAAACAAACTGAAATCTTTTACGGGGAGGATACAAAAATAAAAAACTAAAATAATGTGGTTGCATAAGTGTGCACACCCTCTTATAACTGGATGTGGCCGTGCACAGAATAAACCAATCGCATCCAAACTCATGTTAAATAGGAGTCAGTACACACCTGCCATCATTTAAAGTGCCTCTGATTAACCCCGAATAAAGTTCAGCTGTTCTAGTAGGCTGTTCCTGACATTTTCTCAATCGCACCTTACTGCAAAAGCCATGGTCCGCAGAGAGCTTCCAAAGCAGCAGAGGGATCTCATTGTTAAAAGGTACCAGTCAGGAGAAGGGTACATTAGATGTACCATGGAACACAGTGAAGACAGTCATCATCAAGTGGAGAAAATATGGCACAACAGTGACATTACCAAGAACTGGACCTCCCTCCGAAATTGATGAAAAGACAAGAAGAAAACTGGTCAGGGAGGCTGCCAAGAGGCCGACAGCAACGATGACAACAATCTCCCGTATTCTTCATACATCTGGGCTATGGGGTCGGGTGGAGAGACGGAAGCCTTTTCTTACAAAGAAAAACATCCGAGCCCGGCTAAACTTTGCAAAAACACATTTGAAGTCTCCCAAAAGCATGTGGAAAAATGTGTTGTGGTCTGATGAAACCAAAGTTCAACTTTTTGGCCAGAATTCCAGGAGGTATGTTTGGCGCAAAAATAACACTGCACATGAACAAAAGAACACCATACCCACAGTGAAGCATGGTGGTGGCAGCATCATGCTTTGGGGCTGTTTTTCTTCAGCTGGACCCGGGGCCTTAGTCAAGGTGGAGGGAATTATGAATAGTTCCAAATACCAGTCAATATTGGCACAAAACCTTCAGGCTTCTGCGAGAAAGTTGAAGATGAAGAGGAACTTCATCTTTCAGCATGACAACGACCCAAAGCATACGTCCAAATCAACAAAAGAATGGCTTCACCAGGAGAAGATTACATTTTTGGAATGGCCAAGCCAGAGCCCAGACCTTAATCCAGTTGAAAATCTGTGGGGTGATCTAAAGAGGGCTGTGCACAGGAGATGCCATCGCAATCTGAACGATTTGGAGCATTTTTGCAAAGAAGAGTGAGCAAATATTGCCAAGTCAAGATGTGCCATGCTGATAGACTCCTACCCAAAAAGATTGAGTGCTGTAATAAAATCAAAAGGTGCTTCAACAAAGTATTAGTTAAGGGTGTGCACACTTATGCAACCACATTATTTTAGTTTTTCATTTTTGTATCCTCCCTGTAAAAGATTTCAGTTTGTTTTTCAATTGTGTTGTACACATTATAGGTCACATTAAAGGTGGAAAAAGTTCTGAAATGATTTATCTTGGTCTCATATTTTTACATCACAAAAACCTGGCATTTTAACAGGGGTGTGTAGACTTTTTATATCCACTGTATTTTTATTTAAAAAAGTATGTACAACAAGGCAAGAACATCTCCCTCTTTCTCTCCCAGCTTTCATATCTTATTACTGCTTGTCTCTATCTTTATATTCTAACCTCTCCTTTTTCTGGGAGCTCCTGAGCTCTCTTAGGTTCCTTGGGACTGTTGGTGAGGATGGCCTGCCCAAACAACCTGCTTTTGTAAAGTGTCTTGAGATAAAGCCTGTTATGAATTGACGCTATATAGATAAAGATTGATTGACTGATTGATTGATTGAAAAGGAACAACAACCTTTTTTTCCTTCGTTTTTTCTCCCTTTTACTTTTTATTGCACCTCCAACAACCCACCCCTGGAGACAGGCAGGAAAAAAACAGACAAACAAACCACAAAGAAACAAAAAGACATAGGTGCGTGTGAGATAGTATACATGTAGCTTTCAGAGATACGCAGTGACAAGTTTACATAATAAAAGGGGTATTCTTACTAACAAGAATTGCAGCCCCCCCGAGACTTGAATTGATAATTAGAGTGATAGAATTGCCCCATCCACCCTTTACGTAATCTGTTATGGTTGGAGGTCACAAGGTGGGTTTCTTGAAAGAATGCGATATTAAAATCAAGCCTTCTCAAAAAGGGATAAAACTGTGCTGTTTTATAATGTTGTTAGTGCTTAGTGTTCCAACTAAGCAAATACACTAACATAATGTAGCCATAATCAGCGACTGCCATTAACGCATTCACTAAATATCACTGACACCACCACGCATATCTATTAATACAAAACAATAAGTTAGACACACAGACAAGAAAAACATTTGAAAAATGACCCCTCCCCAAACGAGAGGTAAAATGCCCCATACACAGTGTTCTTCCAACTCGCCTCCAGACGCAGAGAAAAACAAAAACCACAACAACAAAACCACAACAACACTGCTCCTTCGAGTGTTTAATGTTTCAGTCGTCACAATTGAGGAAAAAACCAAAACTAAAAACCCTGCCTTCAGTATTCAGGTATAGACAGCATAAACATGATGAACCTATGGTGATAATGAAGGAAACTAAATACATGTACAAAAATATAATATTGCAGTCTGCTAGGAACGAGAGTAGGAGCTTGAGAGCTGCATATCAAGGTGAAAAAGACATAATGACATACCCGTTCTGTACCTCAACTAAGCCTAGGACCAGAAGCTCACAGGAAAAATAAAAAAAAATTTAAATAAAAAAAAATAATAATTAAAAAAGGGTTAGGGTTAGTAGTTTTTTTGGAGACGTATATATGTACAAGTGTCCATCCAAATACATCCCAAACCAGAGACAAAGAGAGATATTTGGATGACAATCAACAAGTTGGAGGTAACAAAACTATGGCTACATCATTACGGGCCGCAGTTCTAGTAGGAGACGAAACACATGATACCAGAACCGTATGACTACGTCTTCGGTGAAGGATGGTTCCGTCCGGCAGGGAAATCTTCCACCTCTGCGGGTTCCTTAAAGGTGTCCGAGAAGCCGTCGCAGGTGAGGCGCAGGTTAGCTGGATGCACACTAACATGCCATACTTGATGCCCGCCTGTCGGCGCTTCGCCTTAACCGGGTTAAAAGCTGCTCTGCGGCGGCTAAGCTCGGCGCTCATATCTGGGAATATATGGATCCTTACCTCCCTGAATTTTAGCTCGCCCTTGGCTCTGGATAACTGCAGAATCTTTTCCTTATCTCATTAATAGTGTAGTCGTACTATCATGGGTCTGGGGTGGTCACTGGGTTTAGGTTTTGCAGCCAAAGTTCTGTGAGCGCGGTCGAGCACCAGAGGGCACGTTATCTCCTCACCCTACAGTTCAGCAAAAAATGAGGCCATGAATGCAATGTGTTCGTGATCCCGATAATCCGCAAATTCTGGCGGCGGCTTCTGTTCTCTCAGTCATCATTCCGGTCCTTTAACTTCCCGATCTCCCGTTTAAGCTCCAAAACAACGCTCTCCATGGTGGTGATGCTGGAATCATGGCACTCAAGTGCGCCCTCCATCTCTCGAACAGTAGTTGCCGTCTCGGTTTGTGTGTGGCGCAAAGACGCCATCTCAGCTCTAAACTCAGATTTTATAGAGGCAATGTCAGCCTTACTGTCTTGTCGGAGAGCCTCGAGGTCTTGTTCGATTTTATCACAAAAAGTCACCATCTCTTGTTTGATAATATCGGCCAGTTGTCGATGAGAAAACTCCATCTCAGCTTTAAGTAGCTGAATAAGAGAGTTTTCCTCAGGTAGCTGTGGCGGAGGTGGGAGGTCCGGGTGAGGGGTGGCGGTAGTGCTAGCATTAGCCATGAGCGTTTGCTTATGTGATGGGCTAGCTAAACTTTGCGCTGCCACCTTAGTCGACTTCTTCTGGGTTTTACTTGCCACAAGTGGACCTACAATATATGCTCAGCAGGTTTATGCCACAACAAAGTTAAAACATTGTGTCCTTCTCAAAATAAAAAGTTAACATATATGGAGTGTGTCGGACCTGCGGCTACTAAGTCCTCAAATGACTTCAGTTTTAAAAAATAAAAAATAAGTCAAATTAAATATTTTTTGAGTTCTTCTCGTAATTGTTGACATTCTGAAAACGCCTGTGTAGCACGAGGGCTAAGCTAGTGGTGGGTGATAAAGACAAAATATGTCATGATTTTGGTTATTGCAGGAGCACAGTCACGAATCTATCACAATTTTTATTTATACTGATCTGAAAGACTAATCTGCAAGTTACTGACCAGTTCAACCAAACTCAATTCCCTGTTAATTGTTTTTAAATGCACAAAAACTGAGCTAATGAGTTTAGTCTATTTAATGTTGTCGGGGGTCTGGAGGTCTCCCATCAAAACAATTTTAACACCAGACATGTTTTTCCCTTCATTCTGAGGACAAAGACAATTTCTACCAAAATCTTAAAAAGTGTATCTAGAGGAAATAACCAGCCCTGCCTGTAAAGAAGAAAGTGTGACGTAAATTTAACATCAATCATCCCAAGAGGGCCTGAAGAACTACATCATTCCCCCCTCTCACTCTCTGGTGTTGTTCATACTCTGCTTGAATATTTGATGTTGAGCTCAATTACTTTTAATCATCTTTCTATGTAATTTATTTGCTGTGAAACAAGTTAATTAAATCTGATAGAGTCTAAGTCGAGGTTCAGATGTCAGAGATCGAGGCGTACTCACATTAAACTTGATCGCTGAAGAGTTTCAGATAAACTTTCCTCTGTGAGCTCTGTCACGTACGCTGACCTGTTGTTGTCTGTCAGAGTGAGAAGAAGAAGGAGGAAGAGGAGGCCTCATGTTCAGGATGTGTTACGTTAATGTGCTGAGCTCTGATTGGCTGACTGGTTGAGTCGAGTGAAAACCAGATTGTGGGAAACAATAGTTGAGGAAGTTTAAAAAAACAGTGGAATGTAGAGGAAATAACCAGCCCTGCCTTTAAAATAAGAAAGTACGACATGAATCAAACATCAATCATCCCAAGAGGGCGTAAAGAACTTCATTATTCCCCTCTCTCTCTCTCTCTCTCTCTCTCTCTCTCTCTGTCTCTCTCTCTCTCTCTCTCTGTCTCTCTGTCTCTCTCTCTCTCTCTCTCTCTCTCTCTCTCTCTCTCTCTCTCTCTCTCTAATAAAGGCATAAAAAGCTTGAAAATTCAATCCAAAAAAAGAAGCTGTTTGCACGTATTGTTGTTTCTCCTCCTCTCGTTTCAATTCAGTGTTAATTCAAAGGGCTTCATTGGGATGGAAAACAGACATTGACTTTGCTCATAAAAATACACCAAATTCAGAGATTATAGAAGATTCAATATTTAACAAAAAACTTTTTTTATATTTCTCTCTCCTCTCTGGTGTTGTTCATACTCAGTTTGAATATTTAATGTTGATCTCAAGTACTTTTATTTAATCATCTTTTTATGTAATTTATTTGCTGTGAAACAAGTTAATTAAGTCTGATAGAGTCTAAGTCGAGGTTCAGATGTCAGAGATCGAGGCGTACTCACATTAAACTTGATCGCTGAAGAGTTTCAGATAAACTTTCCTCTCTGAGCTCTGTCACGTACGCTGACCTGCTGTTGTCTGTCAGAGTGAGAGCAAGAAGAAGGAGGAAGAGGAGGAGGCCTCATATTCAGGATGTACTACATTAATGTGCTGAGCTCTGATTGGCTGACTGGTTGTTGAGGAAGTTAAAAGGTCACAGAGACGAGACTGAGTTACACGAGGTTCACAACTGTCTTTACACTCTGCTGGCTAACTTCGACCCAGTTCATATTTTATATGTACAGCCCATTTCATACTCACGAAATGTAGACTCAAATCATACAGAACAAAAAGATAAACACAATAAAAACATTTACATTTGTGAAGGAAGCTCACTTTAAATCCAAAAACATTTAAAAAGGAGCCTGCACCATCCAATACAACTGTTCCTATAGGAAACAATGTTTTCAGACCACTCTTAAAAGAACCTAGTTTCTACAGATCTCAGGTCAACGAGGAGTTTGTTCCACAGATTGTTTGTTGTTCCACAGATTCCACAGATGTTCCTCACAAGATTTTGAACTTTGGGTAAATTCAGCAGACCTGTACCTGCTGATCTCAGGGATCTGATCAGAGCATACATGAGTAGGAATGTTGAGGACAATCCAGGAAGCACACAAAAGGTTTTTGTAGCACTTGTGGGGGGGGCACCTATCATAAGCCCCATTCAGACAGTCATTTGAAGCTGTGATTATTACTGTATGTGGAACTCCCCAACACTAAATCACAGACTCCCAGACCGGGACAAGAATATGACCCTGCTCTGGAATCAATATGAAAGTACAAAGACATGATGACGGCTCAGATAAAGATGGCACCGTTTAGGAAAATGTTTACGGAGGGAGTCTGAAGAAGTAGGACCACGTTATCTCAGACTTCTATACAATCACACTTGTTGAACAGCTAGTTAAGTCTCCCCCTGCTGGACAGTCAAATAAATGCAGGTCCTATAAACAGTCTATAATAGTAAGGTCATGGAGTCAATGGTGAAGAAACATGCTGACTCATCAGAGGGAACCACACAACAGTTTGAACTCAATAACAATTATTAATTATTTAATGATCTTTCAGTTTGTGAGTGGGAGGATTTACTGCCCAACATCTGAATGATTAGATTCAACTTTAACTTTTAACAGCAACTCTCCTTAACTTGGATGCTAGGTGTGTATGAGGTGTGGAGTGAAAGTCAGTAGACGTTTACCGTGGTGTGAAAGGTCAACGCTGACCTCCTGAGGTCCACGCCGCCTCCTTAAGACAGGCTCAAAGCCTTTGTGGTGTGAGGGGCTTTTTACAGAAAAGTTGCCTACCTCAGTGGACAATTAATATCTATTAAAAAAAATCAGTCAATTATATAAGTTTTAAGAACATTTATTGAAAAATCAAAAAGGTAAAAATCTCACAAAGTCTTTTAAAATTCAAGAAAGTAAAATGTAAAAATGAAGGTAAAAATAAAAGATTAAAACTTTGAACCCAAGTTTGTGGACACTTTAGTCCCAAAAAGTGAATTTTAAGAATCAGAGTGACGTGGAGTCTTTTAGTGAGAGTAAAAAAAGCCTCCTGATCATCGTATCAAAGTCTTTTAAAACCAAACTGTCTCTTTGTCCAAAACCTTGAAAAAAACATCAACCCTGCAGCTGCATCAACTTCAGAATTTGCAGAACTTATCAAATGACAGGTTTGTATCACCATCGGTTCAGGATTATATAAAAGATGCAAACATGAATAATATGTGAAAGCAATAAAAAGCAGACATGATTATACGATAAACAGATTAAATGGTAATAAATGAAACAAATATGGTAAAAACAAATTCAACAATTACAAATAACTTTATGATCTTTAAACACAAAAAAATAATAATTACGTTAAAATAAGAAGGAAAAATCACAAATTCAATACCAAAGTTTTCTGAGCTTATAAAGCTGCAGACTTGTTGACACAGGTTTTAACGTTTTTCAGAAATGACATGATGGTTCTAGTGAAGAAAGTGGTCGGACATTTAAATTGGACTCTTGATTTCATACATATTTGTAATTGTCCTTTTTCTTGGTTATAAAGGAAATGTTAACATTCAGCTCGATTGCTCCTCTGTCCCCTGCTGGTCTGTTTTCACAAATCGTTTCCTGCCAGAGCTCGCTTGTATATCTACACTGATGATGCTCGTAGCTGGTTTAAAAAAGCAACCATGGCCTCCACTTGTAGGCAGCGTTTGTTTATGTCTCATGAGGGCAATGGTGTCCATCCTGGTACTGTGGATGTTTTTGTTGTTTCTGAGATGACAACAATGATCCTCTTCCACATCTAATGACTTCTGTTTTGATATTAAGCATCTTTGCCTGAACACGTCAAACTGAATCTATTCTTTTTCTTGTGATATCTGTCAGACATCGTCATGAGTCGTCTTTGAGCAGCTTTGTTGGCCATCCTTTTGCTCTGATGTTATCTGAAGAGCCTGTTTAGTTTTTGTCTAATGGCTGTAGTCACAGTGCTGCATTCTCCGGTTGAGGTTGTCTGTTATTGGTTGCTTTTGTTGCCTGTTTGACCCAGATTAAAACTTAAGACTTCTGTGGAGGGTCTCTACTCTGTTGACTTTAGCCATGATCTCTGCTTGTTCTCTCATCTTCATCAGGGACTGAACTCGTTTCTGCCAGCCTGGTTTGGCCTCAGATTTCTCTCCTTCAATGAGCATGTCGATGTACTCTGGAGTGGAGAGAGGATCTGGCTTCAGTGCGATCTCTTTGAGTCTGTTCAGACACTTTGCAGATCTCTGCATCAGTTCCTGTATCTCATCCTGCACAGTTTTATATTCAGTCTTCAGTTTTCTAATCAATGCCTCAACAGGAAACTTGGCCTTTTTAGCTATGTCATACTTCTTTTTCAGGTCTGTCAGCGTTTGTTTTTCAGTAACTTCTTTATACTCCCATCTGTATTTCATGCTGAAATGCACACTCCAGATACATTTACCTGGACACACTTTACAGAATCCACCTGGTCCCATTGCACCACATCTACGTTTGTCTTTGTCATCTGCATGGTCACAATTATCATGACAGGTGAAATGACACCGCTGACAGTTGGTGACGCACACTCCAGTACCAGAAATATCTACCTTAACAGCTTTTGTTACAGTGACTTCAATCTCATAGTTATTATTTCTGCTGATCTCTGCCTCGTGCTCCTTCAGATGTTCCCCTGTCTCTTTTATCTCCTCGAGTTTGGCTAACCCAACTTTAACCTGCTCCTGCAACTTTTCAACTGAATTTTCGAGCTGCTGTCTTTCTCTGAGGACGTCCTTTGTCAGTGTCAAGCTTTTAGTTTCTATTTGAGTCAAAGCATCAAAGAAGGTCTTCATGCTCTCTGTGCCCATACACCAGAACATCTCATCAAATCTTCCCACCTTATCTCCCCTCATGGTGTCTTGTGCAGATGATTTGTTTTCCGCAAACAAAGCTGAGTTATTGAATTTGAAGTGAATCGGCAGCCCGTCTTTTGTTTTTGGACACGGGACATCTGCAGCCTTGATCGCCTCCAGAACTGGTGGACGCTGACCATCAGCAAACGTCACCAGAACCCTGATGTTTTCTGCGATGTCTTTGCCAAAGATTGAGAGCACAGAATCAAACGCATATTTCTGTGTCGCTGTGAGTCGAGCTAAAAAGGCCTGAGCAACAAAACACACAGCATCAATCTTACTTACACCACGCTGTGAAGAGAAGAGATTCCTCAGCTGTTCTGTGATCGCCCTGTCTTTCTCTATGCCTCTTGTATCTCCAAACCCTGGAGTGTCAACGATGGTCACTGAGTAACCTATTTTAAAGCCTTCCTGGTGGTTGATTTTGTACACAGTGACTTCAGAGGTCTGGCTTTCTGCTTGTGATCTGGACTCATCCTCTTCAATTAATGTAAACCTGAAATCATCATCCCAGTTCACTCCAACAATGTAGTTGATCATTCCATTGATCAGAGTACACTTTCCTGATCCAGTTGCTCCCATAAGCATTATTGTTCGGTTCTGTTTCATGTTTTCACTTCCAAAGTTAAACCTGCGACATCCATCTATGTTCACCTGTTCTTTTTCCAGACTCAGTTTATAAACTGAGGGTGAGGCATGGTTTATTCTTTTGCTTTTCTGTTTCAGCAATTCTGCAAGAGGATTGGTCTTTGTTGTGCAGACGTTCACATCAGGTTCTCCAGGAGGGCTGCAGGGTAAGGTTTTAATGGCTCCGCTGACCTGATTGGCTGGTCCAACACCTACAGAGGTCACTGCTCTGCACCTGATCATATACTCTGTGTTTGGACTCAGATCACCCACTGTGACCTCTCCAGGTTTTGATGCTGTCTGTTGTTTCCATCCTTCCTCTCCACTGACACAGTACTCAACAGAGTAGGAGGTGACGCTCTCTGATCCAAACTTTGGTGGATCAATCTTCAGTGTCACACTGTTGTGGTTTACGTCTCTGACTGTGACTCTTTCAGGCTTTGAAGGCGGCTCAAAGTTCTCATTGTCAAGAAAGCCGTCTTTATAAATGTAGATGCTCGAACCTTTCTGTTTCTCATTTGTTTTTCCAACTGCCATGAACTTAATGTTCTTGTTCTCCTGGTTGGCCTCTGCAAAGTCACTGAAGAGCTTTGCTTTTTTCCTCATTGATTTGGCTACTTCTCTGGAAGCGTACCATTGTTCCTTCTCTACATCCTGAGTCTGTGGATCTTGAGGGTTTTCTGGTTTTTGTCTTAAGTAGTCTGACAAAGCTGAGAGGTACGGTTCATTGATTCCCAGTGAGGTGAAAACAAAACACACAGCATGCTCTGTTCTTAGACTTTCTTTGTAAAGGTCATTCTCAGATGGTACAACCTTTGTGTTCTTCATCATCTCTGTTAAAGACAATAATGTGTCCATCTCTCTCTCTTTACAATCCATCAACTCATTCAGGTTTTCACTGTTGAATGGAGAAGAATGTATTTTCCTCAGGACATCTGCGAGCACAGCCTCCTCTTCTCCTCCTCCTCGGATCGATGGAAGTTTCTTTGCCAGAGTTTGTTGGAATTCCAGTCTGAACTCAGAGCACCTACTTTTAAAAGTTTTAATCTTTTTGCTGATCTGTGGGAACTGCTGTGCTGTGGTGGTTCTCAGTGCATCGTTACACCTCATTTCCAGCTCACTGAGGTCCTCCAGGACACTCTGTGATTCTTGAACTAAACCTTCACTTATCTGACGTACGAGTTTAGCAGCAGAAGAATCTAGAGCTGTCAGAGGCAGCAGCCAGACCTTCATTGGTACTGCGTTTTCTCCATTGGCTCCCAGCAGTTTAGGCAGACTTTGGTAGACTTGTACTGCTTCCTGAAAAGATGTTGGAGTTTTGTCAAGAGAAAAGTCTCCAAAGAAACTGCAGGAGAACTTGTCAACACTAGCTTTGTCCTGTTCATCCATTTTCAGTGAACCTTTACCCTCGATAGAAAGAAAAGGAAGTTTATTGATCGCTAGCTTCAAGTTTCCCTCAACGTCTTGTTGATCTTCTTTTTGAGAAACTTCACGGTCAAAGACAAAGAAGGCTTGTGCCCCATAAAGAATCGCTGTGACTACATGTGTTGCTAAACCTTTCTCAAAAACATTCTGGTGTTTCATATTTCCTGTTCCAAGATGATCCATCGACAGCTGCTGGAACTTTGTAGTTGCTTTGTACTTCAGTGTAACTCTGGCTTGGTTTTTGGAAGTCTTACTGTTGTTCAGGTATTTGGCTGATCCATCTACCTTTACAAGTCCCCCCAAGAAACTTGCCTTCAATGATGCTTCAACATCGAGTGCAGAGGATTTATCCTCAATAGATTCAGAGGCAACTATCTCAAATTCATTATATTTCTTTGGCCGTTCTCGAACATCCTTCATCAGGTCACCACTGTCCCACAGGGTGATTCCTGCAAAAGAAGAAGCAATCATCAGTACAACATCCATGGGAATGGTATTTGAAGAAGTGATTCAATGATTTGAGAGGAAAAGATTATTGAATTTAAATCTCAGTACTACAGTACCAGGCACGAGTTGGTCTTTGCGGCAGTCGTACAACATCCCAATGTCGAAAGGCCGACCGAGAGCCGCCACCTCCATCGTCTCACCGGCTTCAGAGGCCATTCCTTGGTCTTAACTGCACAAAATGGACAACAGCACGTTAAGATTGTTCGGTACATAATTTAAACCTTTAAGCGTTCCATATCATTGACGCTCAGTATTAACCTGTTGAGATTTGTTTAAGGTAAGCATGGGAAGAAAAAATTTTTTAATTAAATTGAAAAAAATCGAGAAAGTTGTAAACATGACACAATTTTTTTTTTCCATATCGCCCATCACTAATCCAAGGAATGACCACAGTGAGTGAGACAGTCAGTCATATTTATCTAAAAGTCTTTAATAGACCTTTAAAAATAATTTATAAGCTTTATTATTAAGTAAATGCTCCCAAGACTTAGACGGTGCAGCAGATCCTCAGCCAGAACTATTGCTCGTTATGGGAAAGTTAAAGTACAAAATTTAAAAATACAAACAAATAATTGAGATCTGAAGCAGCTTCGAGGAGCAAAGCTGCTGTGTCACGTTGTAGCAGGCAGGAAACAGGGAGGAGGACCCAAGTGCAGAATAAAAATTTATTAACAAAAGATAAAAACAAAAACTTACTGAATTAATAAATCCAAAACGTTCTGAAAGGCAATTCGAGCAAAAAAACAAAAATCCAAAAACCAGGAGGAGAAAACAAGTTAGTTAAGTCTGATAGAGTCTAAGTCGAGGTTCAGAGATCGAGGCGTACTCACATTAAACTTGATCGCTGAAGAGTTTTAGATAAACTTTCCTCTGTGAGGTTCTGATAGGCTGACTGGTTTAGTCGAGTTTAAAACCAGGTTGCGGAAAACAGTCGTAGAGGAAGTTAAAAGGTCACAGAGACGAGACTGAGTTACACGAGGTTCACAACTGTCTTTACACTCTGCTGGTTATCGACCCAGTTCATATTTTGTATGTACAGCCCATTTCATACTCACGAAATGTAGACTCAAATCATACAGAACAAAAAGATAAACACAATTTAAACATTTACATTTGTGAAGGAAGCTCACTTTAAATCCAAAAACATTTAAAAAGGAGCCTGCACCATCACATACAGTCTTCGTCTCTTGGTTGTAGTCACAGTAATGTTTTCAGACCACTCTTAAAAGAACCTAGTTTCTACAGATCTCAGGTCAACGAGGAGTTCGTTCCACAGATTGTTTGTTGTTACACAGATTCCACAGATGTTCCTAACAAGATTTTGAACTTTGGGTAAATTCAGCAGACCTGTACCTGCTGATCTCAGGGATCTGATCAGAGCATACATGAGTAGGAATGTTGAGGACAATCCAGGAAGCACACAAAAGGTTTTTGTAGCACTTGTGGGGGGGCACCTATCATAAGCCCCATTCAGACAGTCATTTGAAGCTGTGATTATTACTGTATGTGGAACTCCCCAACACTAAATCACAGACTCCCAGACCGGGACAAGAATATGACCCTGCTCTGGAATCAATATGAAAGTACAAAGACATGATGACGGCTCGGATAAATATGGCACCGTTTAGGAAAATGTTTACGGAGGGAGTCTGAAGAAGTAGGACCACGTTATCTCAGACTTCTGTACAACCACACTTGTTGAACAGCTAGTTAAGTCTCCCCCTGCTGGACAGTCAAATAAATGCAGGTCCTATAAACAGTCTATAATAGTAAGGTCATGGAGTCGATGGTAAAGAAACATGCTGACTCATCAGAGGGAACCACACAACAGTTTGAACTCAATAACAATTATTAATTATTTAATGATCTTGATCATATTTATCTAAAACTCTTCAATAAAACTTTAAAAATGCTTCACAAGCTTTCTTATTATGTAAATCCAAGACTTAGGCGATGTAGTAGATCCTCAGCCAAAAGTAACGGTCGTTATGGGAAAGGAAAAGCACAAAATTAAAACATCTAAAAAGAAAAAATACAAAAAGATGGGCGATGTTTGAATCCACCAGCAGTAAAGGTATTATTTACATCGATGCAACTTTAAAGTGAGGAGATTTATCAGAGTTATAAAGTTGTTTCACTCTGTGTTCAATCAGCCTGTTTAAAGCTTCTGAGATGCAAATGTCTGCCTGCCAGCATAGAGAGAAAAGACAAAAACATTCAAATTAGTTATTGTCAGGCAAATGAGCTCTTTCATGAGTCCATGTCACTGATGTGAGAAACGCACCGCTAACCTGCAGCTGTGTGCTGCTGCCGCCGACACGGCCACATCAGAACTCAGTGTGGCTCTGATTCAAGGCTGCATCTGAAGCAGCTTCTAGGAGCAAAGCGGCTGCTTGCAACACACAAAGAGGGTGAATGTGTGATAGTGTGATGGTGGCGGCTGCACCACATCACATCTGAGAACCTGGGACAAAACCAGTCACAGCCTGCCAAAGAGAAGATCCAAGGCCACAGACCACAAGTAAAGTGCTGGGCAATGATTGATGTAGATCTGGACATGATCCTTGAGGGAGTCCGGAGAACAGTGGAGAAGAAATTGGATAGAATGAGTGACCTGAACTACTTCTATGGCAGGTTCGGAACATAAGAACAAAATGAGGGAAACACCAACTTCTCCCAAGTCCCGAAGGCAACAGGAAGTCATGCACCTCAAAGAGAGAAGGGATTTAAGGATACGATGGAAGAAATCTTCACCAGAAGAGCAAGAAGGCATTGACCTCCTACAAGTAGAGCTGAAGGGTCGCCTGAGACGCTGTGGAGAGCAGAAAATCTCAGAACTCGACGCAGGAAAAAAAAGGAGTAGGCAAGAACATCCTTCTTCAAGGATCCTTTCAGATTTGTTAAAGGCCTCTTTACAAGGGCAAAGAGCGTATCCCTAAAAGGGACATGGAGCATCATATGAACAGCAACTTAAGTTTCCAACTGAGATCTTGAACACTAATCTCAGGCCAGAGCTGAAAAAAATGAAAAAAGCTGAAGTACACTGACTTGGCTTTTGAAGCACAACAACAAGGCCCGGCGTACACAGGTGCTCTTGGTAGAGGTTGAGTGCAGAGGACCTGTGGCCACATCCACAACCAAGCACCTGAAGGGGATGGGAGTTGGGGGACAGTCCCTCAGGAAAGCCATCAGATCATTGTCAGAGGCAGCGGAGCGAAGTAGCAGGTGGATTTAGATATAAAGAAAGGATACCAACTGGGCTACAAAGAACAGTAAAGAGGGGTAAAAGCAGAAGGGAGCTCACCAGGTGTTGCAGTTGAGCCCTCTGGAGGTGTCGTGGGCCTATCAACAAAACACAGGTGAAGGAGTTTCTTCTTTCCCCTACTCCCCTCTTCCCACTCAAATCCAGGAAGTCCTGGATCTCCTACTCCTTACTAGGGATATTACAACAAGTCATATGAGCTGAAACAAATGGGCTGTAAACCAAACTAGATTTACTATATTAACAAATATTTATTTCAAAATGAATAACACTGGTAAATGATGTACATTTTCAAAGACAAATAAGCCAAATTAAATATTGTTTGGGTTCTTCTCTTATTCATGGACATTCTGAATGTGCCTGTGTAGCACGAGGGCTAAGCTAGTGGTGGGTAATACGGAGACATTATGTCACGATTTTTGTTATTGCAGGAGCACATTTCTTTTCATACATACATCTGACAGACTAATCTCCAAGTTAATGACCAGTTCAACCAAAATAATTTCCCTGTATGATGTTTTTAAATACACAAAAATTAGACTAATAACTTTAGTCTAGGGTGACCAAACGTCCTCTTTTTACGTCCTGTCAGGGGCGTCCGTTTTTTTTTTTTTAAAAATCTGTCTTTCATGGAACAATCAAGTTTGTACTTAAATTGACCGGCGCAAAATGCTACGGTAGCTACTTCGTTATGTGACGTAACTCTCGAGGCTGCTTTGTGGGCGGCTCTGCGACCTGCACATTTACAGGGAACAGCAGACAGCAGCAACAGAGCTGACAGCGGAGCAGCAGTGATTTCACACAAAATGCCGAAGCGTAAGTGCAGCTTCATAGATGAACTACAAAAACAGTGTAAAACAGCAGCTACACAGCAACAGCAAAGAGACGTCTTACAAAGACTTTTATGCTTATTCGTTGAGCAACTGGAAACTGCTGGGAAAGATCAGTTCTGCAGAAAATATGGACGAGCAGACAGAAGAACTGCAGGATGAATAAGACAAAAAAAAAAAGATTAAAAGTAGATCATTTCTGTTTGTTAAGTTAGAATTTTTGTGAGCCTTTTTTCTAATTCATTATTTATCTTGTTACCGTGAAAAGGGAGATATTAAAAGCTGGATTTTCTAACACAAAGAGTTCATATTTTCACATTATTTGAAAAGAGAGCTATTATTTTGTAACAGGTAGTTACATATTTCATTTGATTTCATTAGAGAAGTTGCATTTGCACCATTGAGACATAATAAATCATGATCATAGACCTCTGAGAAGAGAATGAATGTGAATTTGTGTCTCATGGCCGTCCCGAGTGTCCTCTTTTTTGGAAATCAAAATATGGTCACCCAACTTTAGTCTATTTAAAAAAGTTGTTGGTCTGGATGTCTCCCACATGAACAATTTTAACACCAGACGTCTTTCCCTTCATTCTGATAAATATTTTTGCACAATTTGAATGTTTTCTGCACAGCTTTGAAATGATGATTTAGTGATGTGTCCTCTCCTCGTGTTCATTGTACATTTTCACACAGTGATGCTTTCATTTGAAAACCACTAAGATAAAACAGAATGTGTTCATTCTGTGACACGTAATCAAAGCACGTTTTACTGAAAGAGTTTTATTCCTAGAGGGGGCGGGACACAGTTGATTGACAGACAGTCGCCATGGTTACTCACTTTCACCTGCCTGCTGCACACTGAATAACAGTTTCTACCAAAATCTTAAAAAGTGGATCTAGAGGAAATAACTACCCCTGTCTTTAAAAGAAGACTGTGCAACATAAATTTAACCTAAATCATCTCAAGAGGGTTTGTGGTACAATGTCATTCCTCTCTCTCTCTCTCTCTCTCTCTGAGTCTCGCCCTCTCTCTCTCTCTCTCTCTCACTGATGTCTGACACTCTCTCTCTCTCTACAATAAAAAGGCACAAAAAGCTAAAAATAAAAAAAAAGTTGTTTGCACGTTTTATTATCTCCTCTTCTCCTTCCTTGGGTTGTTCATACTCAGCTTGAAAATGTTATGTTTATTTCAAGTACTTTTATTTAGTTTAATTATTTTTTCCATTTAATTTGTTTGCTTTTAAACAAGTTAATTAAGTCTGATAGAGTCTAAGTCGAGGTTCAGATGTCAGAGATCGAGGCGTACTCACATTAAACTGGGCCGCTGAAGAGTTTCAGATAAACTTTCATCTTTCGTGTGAGCTCCATCACAGACGCCGACCTGCCATGCAGTCTGTCAGTGTGAGAGCGAGAAGAAGGAGGAAGAGGAAGTGGTCTCGTGTTCAAAATGTGCAAGATTTGTGTGCTGAGCTCTGATTGGCTGACTGTTGTCGAGATAAAACCAGATTGCAAGAAAACAGTCGTTGAGGAATTTCCAAGGTCACAGAGGAAAGACTGTGAGTTACATGAGGGTCACACCCGTCTTTATGCTCTGCTGGTTATCTTCAACCCAGTTCATATTTTATTTGTACAGCACATTTCATACTCACGAAATATCATACATCAATATCATACTCAAATCATACAGAACAAAAAGATAAACAAACACAATTTAAACATTTACATTTGTTTAGACAGCTCACTTTAAATCCAAAAACACATTTTAAAAGGAGCTTGCACCATCATATACAGCACACACTGACATACAACTGTTCCTATAGACACACACACACACACACACACACACACACACACACACACACTCTTAGCAACCAAAGGCTGTGAGAGAAGCAATGTTTTCAGACCACTTTTAAAAGAACTTAGTTTCTACAGACCTCAGGTCAGCGAGGAGTTTGTTCCACAGAACTGTTTGATCCTGTTTGATCTCAGGGATCAGATCAAGGTAGACTTTATTATCCCAGAGGGGAAATTAGCTTTACAGCGACTCTGACATGCACAAAATTAACAATCCATTACAAACACTATGGGGGGCCTTTACATTGTGCTGTTGATGAGTTTCATGGTACAGAGGACAAAGGACTTTTTCAGTCTGTGAGTCCTGCACCTAGGCCGAGTAGTCCTGCACCTAGGCCGAGTAGACCTGCGCCTAGGCAGAGTAGACCTGCACCTAGGCAGAGTAGACCTGCGCCTAGGCAGAGTAGACCTGCGCCTAGGCAGAGCAGACCTGCACCTAGGCCGAGTAGACCTGCGCCTAGGCAGAGTAGACCTGCACCTAGGCAGAGTATACCTGCGCCCAGATGGCAGCAGCTTGTACTCTGTGTAAAGGGGGTGAGCGCAGTCCCAGAGGACTCGATATAAGAGGACGAGTTCACCAAAGCTCGAGCTAAACATTCACACAGCCTCTTCCTACTGATTGGACTGTAGTCAGCGAACAGGTCACAAACATTTTGAAATGTTTTGCAAACCTGAAGTCATATTGTGAATTTGATTCTGTACTGAACTGGAAGCCAAACAAAGATTTTTTCGGTGTAATGTGTTCTATCTTCTCTGTCCCAGTAAGTGCTCTGGCTGCAACGTTTTGGATGAGTTGGACTTTGTTTATTTATTTTTATTTGGAAGTCCAGCATAGAGGGCATGACAGTTATCTAGTCTGTTGGATGTACATGCATGGACCAGTTCCTCAGAGTCAGGTTAAGTCCTAATCAAAGTCTTGCTGGTCAACTCTCCTCAGCATGGTTAAACCTGCACAATGCTGCCCTCTAGTGGCTGATTCCACTCATTGCTTCTAATTCAGATAGTCTTCTCTAGTGTTCAGAGCCTTCTTACAACACCAACAAACAGAAGTAGAGCTCATATAAATGTATGTGATGAGAAAAGAACCGGTCTTACCTTGGAGATATCATCATGGTGGTCTAGCAGCTCGTCACTCCGCTTTGTTTTTGATGATGCGACGCACTTAAATCACGTCACGTCTCTCAAACCGGAGAGCGCGGTTGTGTCAAAGAAAAAGATGGCGATCGCTTAGAGCTGCGCCCTGCGGCAAAGACCGAAAAGTCGAGGTAGTTCTCCACGCTAACGTCTCAAATGCTGACAACCGGTTGGTTCCAGGACCGCCGACGCTGCTCCTTGGCGTGACATTAGAATTTGAGTAGTTTTGTTTTTTACCGAACCGAACAGACTTTTATTTCCATCCTTCCATTTTCCACCGCTTATCTGAGGCCGGGTCACGGGGCCAGCAGTCTGTGCAGAGACGCCCAGACTTCCCTCGCCCCACTTCCTCCAGCTCTTGGTGGGACCCCGAGGCGTTCCCAGGTCTCTTCAGCGAGTCCTCGGTCTACCCCGAGGCCTCCGGGTAGAACAATCATTTTATTTATTTTGTTTTTATTTGAGTTTCACCCAGAAATATTATTTTGAACTGAAAATTAATGAATGCTGAAATTTAAAAAATAAAAAAAGGTATTTTTGGGGTAAATTAATGTTAAAATAAAAGATTGAGTCGAGTCAGCATCCGGAGAACAACACGGTGAAAATGACTGATCACTTTGATGCTCAGTTTAATATGGTGAAGTTATGAAGGTGTGTGTGAAGGGGCGATGACACTGGTCAAACTAAGTGGACTTTAGAGGGGAAGCGTTCTTAGGCATGGTAACGATGACCCGTGTGACCACAAGTCTTCACCGTAGTTTACATTAAATGTTTGTGAGTTTTTATGTAGCGTAGAGATCAGGCCACATGGCGCCTTTAACACACTCCCTAAAGATTTGTAAAGTGTGTGTGTGTGTGTTTGATGGTGGGGGGAGGAGGGGGGGGGGGGGGGGGTGCTTCAGAAGCTCATTAACACACCAGCTGTTGCTAGGTCTGTTTGTTAGGGCGATGTAAAGACCCTGATGGTCGCCTGTGTGTGTGGTTGGTATTTCTATAGGGATTGGGTGTGAAAGCAACACAATGAAAGTGGGCGTGGAGGAGACTGGGCGTGTGTGTGTGTGGGGGGGAGAGGGGGGGTTGTGTCTCCATCTGCATGCTATTATCATTGTTATTGATATTATTTTTTTCATAGATGAATTTACCCAGATAGATAGATAGACAGACAGATAGATAGATAGATAGAAGTTTATAAAGACTCTTACCTCTGTGACTGTAAAACATGTTAAAAGCGTTTCCAGCGCTCCGTGTTTGAGACCTCGTGGGGCGGCGTTTGTAAAGTCAAATGAGACGTCACACCTGTTAAAGACACCAGAACACCGAGTCATAACAACATTAAGCATTATGTAGAAAACAGATGTTTTTAAAACCAACACACATCTTTTATACAAACAGCAGATTTCTCACTCATCGTCTTTTATTCCAGTTTGACCTCATGATGGAGGAAACATGTTAAAAGGTGCTGCTTCCATCCTCATCTCAATTTAACTAATCAATGTTTACTATAGCTGCTCTGTTGTTCATTTACTGCTCTGTGTGCCTTTGAATTGCCCCACAGGGACAAATAAAGTTTTTTGAATTTGAATGAATAATCTGTCCCAGCTTGCAGACTTTGGTGTGCCGGGATCAATCACAGCGGGATTAAAGTACACGGCTAACTTTCTACAGGAAACTGGACACACTGGATTATATGTTCAATATAGTAAAGATATTAGCTCCTAAGGATATTAGTTACCATGGAAACAACAACAAAAAAAAGACGCCCCAAGCACCTAATAGTGGATAGGTTCTCAGGAATCGCAGGCTAACTGCAGGCATGGTTTCAAACTTTACTGATCAGCATTAAAACACACAAAGGGACTCGACTGAAAGGTGTGGCAGCATCTCACCTGTTTCCTCTTCAGCACCTGCAGGATCCCATGTGGGCGGAGTCTGTGGTCGTCAAAGAGGAGTCCTGCTTCTGGGGTCGCCGGGGTCGCCGCCGGCGCAGCGGCAGTGCGCGCGACCCCACGTATTGAGGCTCAGTCCTCGCGCGTGGGCGGCCCGGGTTCGCGTCCGGCCTGTGGCCCATTTCCCGCATGTCTCTCCCCACTCTCTCTCCCCTTTCCGACTCTATTCACTGTCCTCCCTCTATCATTAAAGGCCAAAAAAAAGGCCAAAAACAAAACTTAAAAAAAAAAAGAGGAGTCCTGCTTCAAATCCAGAGGACATGTGATCCACCTTCTCCTCATGTTCAAGCTGGAGGAGGAGGTTTGAGACCCTGTAGAATCCAGCTCTCTCTGAACGCTCCGTTTTGGTGTGTGTGTCTCTTTAAATGCGATGACCCCCCCCCCCCCCCCAAAAACACCAAATTAAATCCAGAATGAATCGACATGAAAGTCTTCAGAATCAATGCTAATGCCAATCATTAATGTAGTGACCGATTTTAAGAAACAACAAGCTCTCTGTGATGTTTAGAATTTAGACTGCAGTGCCGATTTTAACCACTAGGTGTCAGAGTTACATCCTGCTCCTTTCATTGCAGTAACTCAGTGGTTTTCTAACCCTTGCAGGTATTAGTTGCAGTAATTGAAGCAGATTTGTATTTTAGTAACTATAAAATATAATGTAGACTCCATTAGTCACATTAACAACAGTCATAAAGCTTTTATGTATCAAACCGGTCGGTCCTGCTCGGGCATGCAGCGGGTGGAGTCTTTAATAAAGTTACAGTAGCTCTGTGAGAATGAGCAGCACAATGACTAACACTACAGGCATCAGTTTGTATCAGTGCTGATGGGAGCAGCAGAGCATGTACATGAAGTATTTCACATGTACAGCAGTTAAACAAAGAGTTAAAATACTTTAGAAATATTAAATATTTTAATACAATCAGGAAAATGCTTTTCAAGTTTTTGAGGTCTGTGTTTCCTGCACATAGGAAATACCTGGTAGACCCATGTACCCGTGTGTGTGTTCAAGCATGATTCCCGACCTTTTATTGGTTTATTCATAAAAGAGAGCGAGAGAGAGCGAGAGAGCAAGAGAGAGAGAGAGACGCACAAGACCACAAGAAAGAGACGCACGGCAGAGCGAGGAAGAGACGGGAGACGACAAGATCCTGCGGGACTTTTAAGAGAATAACTTACAAACGCGTTGCCTCTTCTTTCGGAGGTCGCTCGCCTTGTGGGCAGTGACACTGCTGCGAGAGAGACGTTAAGAAAAAGGAAATTATTTTACAAGAAAATGTCAGACATCGGTCAAACAGCGTGCAATTAATGGACGTGTGTTTTCAGCTGTTTTTGTTGCGATGGTGAGCGGGTTCATTTACATGAAATTATTATATTTATATTAAAACACTTTGTGCTTTCTGTCTAACAAAGTGGATTTATTAAATAATTAAAGTTGTCACATAAACACAGCTTTAAAACTACTTTAAATTATTGCATTGTGTGAGTAAAAGGTCATCGGCGAATTCAAAGAATCAAAAGTATTGATTCTGCTCTCTGATTGGTCCAGAAGCAGCGCTGCCTCAAACGAACTCTAACTGAGGTGAACCTGCAGGTTCAAACTCCACATGCAGACCCCGATTGGACGAGATGTTTTCCCGCTCCAGTGCAGACGGCCAATCAGCACGGAGCTGAATGATACATGTTTTTAATAAAGAGCAGCGGGACTGTCTTCGTGTGGTTCAGCCCGCGGCTCTGAGCTGATGTCATGTCAGGACCCATCTCTGAAAGTGTGTCAGGAAAAACCTCTCTGAGGACTTCACGACATCTACGGAGAAACATTCATCTATGTGGAGGACTATCATTTAAACTTCCATTAGACCCAGTGACTTCAGCTCATCGATGGAACGATATACTCACCTCACGAGACGAAACAGGAAGTTGACTTCTCGAGACAAGAAATAAGAGGCTCTGAAATCCATTTAAAAAAACCGGCTGCACTCAGAGCAAACAGGTGTGCGCGGCGTCTGGCGTTCCAGGGTGCGTCCGTGTTTTTTGGTGTGTCAGCGCGACGCTCAGATAAACCGCCGGCTTAGGAAGAGGAGAATACTCAGTGTTCATCAGATTGGTACCTCGTGACGTTTTTAGAGCCTTAAAAACTGAAGATGACGGATTTTCTTTGGTTCTTTTTCAGAGAACCTGAGTTATTAATTTCTGTCAAGACCTAAAGACAATTTCAACCAACATCTTAAAAAGTGCATCTAAAGGAAATTACCAACCCCGCCTTTACGCTTCTTTAGCACAGTTTAACGCTATTATAAGCTTATTACAATACACAGTGTTCTAATTTGCATTTTGACATTTTTGTAAATTTAAAAACATTAAGTCATCCAGTATTTTTAATAGTTTTCGTGGTATAAAAAGGTATCGATAAAGTCTGAATTAACGTTAGCGATAACCTTAATATGAGCTACCAAAATGTGTAAAAAAAAAAGGTATGACAATATGATAATAAAAAATATTATTTTTTAAAACATAGCAGCACAAAAAACGTTGTGTGGATTTACTTAACACAAAAAACGATCTCAATAAAGCTAATTTATTTTAACTGCAAGTCATGCTAGCTAGCGGCTACCTTTAGCTAACAGTTGCTAACGTTAGCCGACAGCATATTAGAGAAGTAGCTAACATTCAGCTAACGATGCTAACTTACACTTTTCCCATAGCTCAGGCAGATGGTCTTTATTATCATTATTCTTTATTTCCTTTTTTTTATACTCACGTCCTCCGTATAAAGCTGGTTTCCCGCCATGACGTCAGCAGTTATCATCCTCATTGCTGGAATTAACAGTCAAAGATCGTCTATGCAGACACAACTCCTCTCTCCGCAGTTTCCGGTCATGACCGAAGCAGCGCGGTTTGCGCGTTGGGACACTGGTTCTACCCGCTCCAGCTTTAAAGAGCAACCTGTGTGTTTATTATTTCACAGGTAAAGGTAACACCTCACGAGCACAGACTCTGAGCTCTCAAACTTTAAGAAGCAGCGGTTAAAAAAAAAAGAAAAAAACTTCAACTGTCAGAAAAAGACAGAAAAAAGCAGAGGAGTTGACAGCACGTCATCATGATACGTCATCACGTATCTATAGATAGATAGATAGATAGATAGATAGATAGATAGATAGATACTTTATTGGTCCCAAGGGAAATTCAAGATGCCGTTTGGGTCTTTAAAATATAAATGAATACAAGACAGATCAATATTGGCATAAATTTATAAAACAAAAAATAAAATATATAAATATTTGACATGTTTTTAATATACACATTTATATATATATATATATATATATATATATATATATATATATATATATATATATATATATATATGCCTATGTGTCAGTATTGTTATTAATTTAGTTGTTGGCAAAGTTTCATCCTGTGTGTGTGTGTGTGTGTGTGTGTGTGTGTGTAATGAAATGTTTTGAACATTCCTGTGTGAGCTGTGTTTTAGGCCCTGCAGGCTGCGACTGACATGACCAAACAGATCTGACTCTCCTCCTCCCTTCCTTCCCTCCTCCTCCTCCTTCCTTTCCTCCTTAAGTACTTTCTGTTACCATGATAACAGGTTATTGATCACAGGTGGCCCCGCCCTGACTCCTCCCCCTCTGTCTTGTCTCTGTGACTCTGAACGGGGATCATGATGAACTAAAAGGAACAGCACGCTGTGTTGAGACCTGAGACTACAGATGGAGAAACTGAGGGACTAAATCAGCTGCAGAGTGGGAACATCACATCAGAGACTTCAGACCTGTCGCCCCCTGCTGGTAGCAATGAAGAGTGCACGTTAGAGCGCGTCTCATTGGCTTCACTTTCCAACCTGTTCTATGTGTTTTAAACAGTCTGTGTGCACAAAACATTTAAACATAAAAACAACGAGATCTGGACTGAAGAGTGTTTTTTAACATCTCAGGGGGAAAGTGTTGGAGGTTTATTCTTCTCCTTTGTTTTCACTTCTCTTTTCCCCCCTCGCTGTGTAAACTCTGCTCGGAGATAAACTCTGTATCAATAAACTTTCACCACCCGCTTTACGAGACGACTGTTAACCCACATTTTATCAGTCAGAGGAGGCCGGGCAGCCGTCCAACAGTCTGCTCAGGTGAGAGAAAACTCCTGCAGGTCGACCACACTGGGATAATGCAGTAACAGTCCAACTGGAACCAGTCAGGACCAGCCCAGGTTCTGATATGTGAGCCCATCAGAGGAACATTTGATCTGATTTTTTACGTTTTTCTTTTTCCTGCATGTTTCCGTTTTTTTTTGACGAGACAAACAATCATGAGAGAGAGAGAAAAGCTGCAGAGTTCAGAGCACGTGATCAAACGATGTGAAATGAGTCTGGGAGTAAATTTAAAAATCCATCTGTCCGTTTCTTTCTGCTTATCTGAGTGCTGGAGGCAACAGGTGACTTAAGTCCACCCAGACTTCCCTCTCTCCAGCTCCTCCTGGGGGATTCGGACCAGATGGGAGCTATAATCCCTCCAGCCAGATCTGGGTCTGCCCTGAAGTCTCCTCCCAGCGGGGAGTGACCCGAAAACCCCCCAAAGGGAGGCGACCAGGAGGCATCTTAATCTGCCTGGAGCACCTCACCCGGCTCCTCCTGACTCCACCTGTCAGCTCGGCGAACTTTTTAACCTTTTGTTTTTTTAATAAGACGGATAAAGAGGGAGTGAATGAAGACATGCAGAGAAGGGCCGAGGCCACTGTGACGAGGTTAATGACCTCTGCTCATGTGGGGGGGGGGGGGGGGGGGGGTAATAAATATCTACCCTAATGTTCATTTTAGCAGGAGAAAATTGATGTGTGACCCGTTTCTGGGTCCTGAAGCTTGAAACACTGTTTTCTGTGTTAAAGTCACAGGACGTTCTCATGAAGCATGTCAGTGATGGATGTACTTTCTATTCATGCTGATTATTAAAAACCTTTAACCTGAGGTCTGATGTCTGATCAGGACCAGGACCGAGCGGCTCAGAACCAGCAGGTACAGATCTGGACTCGTGAACACTTCCCTCTTTGATTGTTGGTGTTCAGACTCAGTGTAACTTACTCAAACCTTCACCTGAGGAACATTTCTGACGCTACAGTTCAATGAGCTGCAGAGCGCTTTAAGTTTCACTGAACAGAAACTCAGAGCAGCACAGAGCTCGTTCGCCCTCTCTCTCTCTCTCTCTCTCTCTCTGGAGCCACTACAGGTTTGAAAAACGTCTTCATGCAAACCTTCACCTGAGGCAGGTGTGGGATTCAAGCTGCAGGACTAGCAGGACCTCTCAGGGTCCTGAACCTCTCAGGGTCCCGAACCTCTCAGGGTCCTGAACCTCTCAGGGTCCCGAACCTCTCAGAGTCCTGAACCTCTCAGGGTCCTGAACCTCTCAGAGTCCTGAACCTCTCAGAGTCCTGAACCTCTCAGAGTCCTGAACCTCTCAGGGTCCTGAACCTTTCAGAGTCCTGAACCTCTCAGGGTCCTGAACCTCTCAGAGTCCTGAACCTCTCAGAGTCCTGAACACTCCTCACCTGCAGCTCCTGGGAGGGAAGAAAAAGAAACGAGCAGAGATCGGAGGTACAACTCACAAAATAAAGTCCGGTTTATTGTCAAACAACAAACTTCGCACATACATCAAAACAGGCCGTCATAAAACAAAAAGTCGCTGACAAAAAAACAAAGAAAAAAAAGAAACCAGGAAAAAGAAAAGAGGCTCTTTTCTTTGGCCTTCCCCTCCCATACAAACAAACGAGTTATGGTACAGCTAAAGTACATACATTAAATTTACTGGAATGCTCTGAGTTCAACGGCTTAACAGGTTTTTGTCTTTCATGTTTGATTCTTTTTGAGCTGTTTTTACACGTCGGTTTTCGTAACATGGTCAACCAAGTAAAATCTTTCGTTAAAGAAGCACCGATTTGGTCTGACAAGATCGCTGCAGAGAGAGAGAGAGAGAGAGAGAGACTGACCCCCCCCCCCCCTCCTCCTCCTCCTCTCTCTCTCGTCCTCGTCCTCTTAACAATATGTACAAAAATATAAAATGTAAATAAAAATACAAACAAATTCTCCTTTCGTGTTGTTGAAGAGAAGCCGGATTTCTGCGTCGTGTGTTGGCGTCGTTTCCTCTAGAAAATTGGGTTTTGAGGGGAGATCTGGTGTGTGTGTGTGTGTGTGTGTGTGTGTGTGTGGTAGATGTTTTGTTGAACTCTACTTGCTAATGACCATGTTGGATTTTTTTTTTTTATTCATTATTTTTTTTCCTTTTTTTAAATCAGTCCTCCAGCCCCCCCACCTGTGACGTGAAAACAGTCAGAGGTGAAGAATCAGGAAGTTGTTCAGCAGGATGGCGCGGGGGGAGAAACGCATCAATCGTCTTCGTCGGTTTTCTGCTTCTTGGTTTCGACGTCGTCCTGAAGAAAGACGAGAAGAAGAAGAAGAAGGAGGTGAGTTAGTGAGGAAGCGGGCGATCGAGCTCCCTCTAAACCTCGGGTTGATCTCGGCGCCTCACCTCGTCGTCGTCGTCGTCATCGTCAGCTGCCCGTTTTGTGCCGCCCTCGATCTCGTCGTCGTCGTCCTCCTCGTCTTCCTCGTCGCCTGCAGAGCGAAGGAGGGAGAGATCGTGAGACGTTTGAACGTCATCGGAAAAAAAAAACGATTAAAGACAAAATCAAACTGAGAACATGGACGCTCACCTTCTCCCTCGTCTTCCTCGTCCTCCTCGTCCACCTCATCGTCGTCTTCATCGTCTACCTCGGGCTCACCGTTCTCCTCGTTCTCCTGGAAAAGAAAGTTTAGAAAGTTAATAAAAGAAAAGTTTAGAAAGTTAAAAGAGAAGTGTGTAAAGAGCAGGAGTGGCGTGCGGCGGCGGCGTGCGGCGGAGGCGTTTACCTTTCCGTTGGTGGCAGCATCTTTGCCGTTCTCCTTCTCCTCCTGGAGCTTCTTCTCTTTCAGTTCCTGGAACACAAACACATTTAAAAGCCAATTAAAAAAACATGCAGCTGATTTATTACAGCGTGCTGCTGCTAACTGATGGCCTGTTTATTGAGCCCCAGTGCATGCTGGGAGCTCAGTCAGATTGAAGCCTTCCTATTTAAACTTCATGCTGCTCTCTGCAGATCCTCCCCCTCCATCCCCTCTAATGTGTTGTAATCTGATACTTTGATGTGCTCCCAGGAGCACTCTGGGTATTGTAGTCTTCTGCTGGCTGCCGTCACCGCCATATGTCACGAGACACGCCCGGGAGAGGCACTGCAATACCCAGGATGCACCGCGCCATTTAAAATAACACAGGACGGCGCAGAAGCAGGGGAGGGCGGGAGGAGGAGGAGAAGGAGGGGGGCGATGGAGGGGGAGGAGGAGGAGGAGGGAGGGGAAGGGGGAGGCGGCGGTGAGCGCGATGCACGCTGCTGGCCGCTCGTTGTAACGGAGGACAATAGAAGGCGACACATGGCAGGCGAGAAAAGCGGCCAGAAAAAGCGACAAGAAGCCGCGTGACGCACCGGAGCACGCGCGCACACACCGTAACACACACCTTCGGGGGGTTTCTGCGCCCCGCTCACACCGGAAAAGCGTCCGCCGAGGAGCCTATTAATAGCGCCCGGTTTCCTCGTTGAGTCGACATCGTCCGTCCGCGCGCGCGCAGCCGACACATCGATTCATTGCTTTACATAATCTTATTGGTTAAAAGCCATTAAGCCGTTTAGGAGCATCGCAGGCTCCTTGGCAGGAGACAAATGAGGTTGAGTTGAGCTCGAGGCTGCTCGCTCGCGCTCACTCTTCCACTGTGCGTAAAAATGCTCCACAAACAGTGAGTGAGCAGGATTACCAGGCCCAACTTCTCCCTCTACACACTCTCCATATGTTCAGTCCTTACACTCACTCTGAATTATTCAGCCCCGCGGTGCGATCTAAAGACTGGCTCCGTGTGCCCCCCCCCCCCGACCCGACCCCCCCGCGGGGCGTTTAAAGTTTACCCGATCACATCCAAAGTCCGAGCGGACTCAAATGAACATTTACTGAAGCACAGAGGTGCTCAGAGAGTCCGGACCCGGTGACGGACCACAAAGAGGGGAAAACCAGCCCCGTCACATCACACCTCCACAGCCCGGCCACACACACACACACACACACACACACACTCTCTCTCTCTCTCACACACACACACACACACACTCACGCGAGAGAAGTGGGCTGCTTTACTGAAAAAATAGAGAAAAGTTTTCCCCTGAGACGTAAACGCGCCCTGCAAGCGTGCTCCAAAAATACAGAAGAAGAAGAAGCGGAAGCCGCGGCTCGCTGTGACAGACTCTCCGCTAAACTGAGGCGGAATCAACAGCGCGCGTGCAGCAGCTGCTGCTGCTGCTGCCGACCTCCCCGAGTCGGTAAACAAACCGGGTCAGTCGGTGCAGCCGCTCAGGCCCGACGGTCCCACATCAGAGCCGAGAAACAAAAACACAACACGACCTGAAGCCCTGAAAGTTGACAGGAGGGAGAATTACGCACCGCCTGCCTGCCGCTCTGCGCTCCATTCAAACGGACCAACTTCAGATCCAGACCCAGCTGGAGAGCCGGAGAAAATCCCCTCCAGCCCCAGCAGCTACTTATCACTTGATCAATTAAACAGATCAGCTGCTGGCGCGTCCCTTCAGCATGAAGCCCTGCTGCCTTCCATTTTCATCCAAAGATGTATTTCACCAAAATCATAATAATAATAATAATAATGTGCGCGTCAGTTCAGCGCGGAGCGCGGCGGGTGAAGCGCCGGAGGAGCCCGGGGGGAGAGTGAGCGGGAGCGGCTGGAGGAGGTCCGCTGTTTGGGTCCGGAGCTGCTGTTCCGTGTTTGGGGGGGGAGAGGAGAACCGAGCCGCTTGGATAAACAAAGAACCCGCGCAGGCAGGCAGGCAGGCAGGCAGGCAGGCTCTCCCTCTCCGGACAATGCGCGCAGCCTGTCTCCATGATGCGGAGCTCGGAGCTTCTCTTTCTGGTTCTGACACGTTTTACATCACAGGTCACATTTAAAACACGAAATACGAGAAGAAGAAAAAAAAAAAAAAAAGAGTTGAAGACGGGCTTTTCCTCCCGCTGAGTCCGACTGAGCGCGAAGCGACGACGGAGGGTTTTAAAAAGAATGTAGGTTAGAGGCTGGAGAGTGAGGGGCTGAGTGCAGGTGTGAGGAGGCTTACCTTTGCTGAGATATCCTTTCCGGAGTCAACTTTTGTGTCTGCCATTGTTTTAGAGGAATAAAATAAAGGACGGCTGAACTGAAAGCTTGGATAAAGTAAATCCCCTTCTCTTGGTGAGTGGATCTAACAGGGTTATATTGTGCCAGTGGCCAGCGCTGCTCACGGCCGGGGCTTTAATATAGCCTAGTGGGCGGAGTCATGAGCAAGTCGGTGGCGCCTGATTGGCTGAGAGCGCCACAGAGGTGTTCTCTCCAAGCGTTGGAGTGGAACAATGGCTAGAATTTCTCAAACCACAAGCCACGCCCCCTCCCTCCTTCATCCTCCGCTGCTACAGTCTCTCCCCCCCCCCCCCACCCGCCCCTCCAGCCCCCCCCCCTCTCCTCACACCGCCACAAAAACAAGAACTTCACCGATTAAACTCGACGGTAAACGGACCGGAGAGTCACCTGGACTCCGTTAAACCGGGAGAACCCGCGTCACGTCGATGTGCGCACTTTAACGTGTGGCAGGAGCGACGCGGTGTCACTTTCTGATTGATTGATGTTCGTCTGGTCGAGTCAAGCGCGAGGATGGGGAGATTTTCCCGCCCACCTTCCCCACGCAACGAGGGAATAAGAGGCTTTCACGGAGGAGGAGGAGGAGAAGGGGGGGGGGGGGGGGTGAAGGAGGCAAAAAATGTCGACGGTGTTGAGATGAAATGTGTGAATAAAACACGGACTCTTCTCCGGTTTCAGTTTAAAGCCTGTAAAATGTGTAACACGCCGCCATGTCTCATCAGAGCGCTTCATGGATGAGAGAAGAAGCCCCGCCCCCTTCCTCCCTCGGCTCTGGATGTGCGCACTTTACGCGCTTCAGCCTTTTTTTTTTTTTTTTTTTTTTTTTATATAACGAGACATAAATTGGTGCGCCAAGGTCGACACACGAATAAACATTCATAAGACAGACAGAGTGTGGTGATCAGTGAGCTGCTGCAGTGACACGGTGCTGGCCTCATTTCCTCATCTCCATTGTTAGAAGAAGAAGAAGAGGAGGAGGGAGGAAGAAGAAGAAGAAGAGCAGTGCGACATTAACAGACATGCGATGAGACAAGTGCGAGAAGTGTCCGTGTGGATGTGCTCATGAGGTGACACGCATTCTTATGAATCACGCATTCTGGTCCTTACCGAGTTTAGCACTTTAACGAGCTGAGCATGAGGAGGACAAAGCGCCACAAAAAAGCAGCCGCCATTGCTCGCTCGGGATGGGGGGATGGGAGCGGACTGGTCCGCTGACAGGCAGCCCACATTCACATTTCACTCTGGTGACGCACTCGGCCGCCGAGCTCGCCTCTGATTGGTCGGCTAAGTGGAATAAGCGCAGCTTTTGGCGCACGGCAGATGCTGATTGGCTCGCGGGGACGTCGGTCAGTTCAAACGGTGTTTCTGCGTGCGCGCGGTAAAGTCCGGATCCGGATCGTGGATCAGGACGGCGGTGTGTCGGTGTCGTGTTACACTTCAGGCTTTCACATGTTGGCTTTCACCTTCTGTGCTGACAGGAAGGAATGACCTGTGAGAGCATCCTCCTCATCCTCTCACCTGGGTTTGAAACATATCACACATGTAGGTTTGTGTGAGAGCCGAGCACAGAGGAAGTGATCCCTCTTCTTCTCTCACCGTGTTTTCACTCACATATATTTCAATCAGCAGCGAGCACATTAAGACTGTGTGCTCACAGGAAACACATCTAAACCGCTCAAAACATCCACATGATGAGCGAGCTCCTGAAGTCCCACAAACAGAGGAACACATCAAACAATATCATAATAATAATAATAATAATAATACAATATAATAATAATAATAATACAATATAATAATAATAATACAATAGAATAATAATAATAATAATACAATATAATAATAATAATACAATATAATAATAATAATACAATATAATAATAATAATAATACAGTATAATAATAATAATACAATATAATAATAATAATAATACAGTATAATAATAATAATACAATATAATAATAATAATAATACAATATAATAATAATAATAATAATAATACAATATAATAATAATAATACAGTATAATAATAATAATACGGTATAATAATAATAATAATACGATATAATAATAATACAATATAATAATAATAATAATACAATATAATAATAACAATAATACAATATAATAATAATAATACAATATAATAATAATAATAATAATACAATATAATAAGGCTGACAGCTGAGATGGTAACTTAATAATGTTGTATTTTAGATTTTATCGGACTTCAGGGGCTCAAAGTGTAAAATATGAGAGTTCACCTGTTCACACTTTGAGGAGACTTTTTCCAGCGTCATAAAGAATATTAGAAAACCAAATGATGAATGAACTTTAACACAGAGAGAATCAGCTGCTCTTTCATGTCAGATCATACAGAGAAGAAGAAGAAGAAGATTCACTTTATTGATCCTGAAGGGAAATTAGGTTCAAATTAATAAAACTTTATTTATCAATTCAAGAAGGTTTTTACACTCTGTGGAATCATCGACTCACAGACGGTTCAGTTCTGGGACGGTTGGTGGTGGAAATGTGAACTGGATCCGGACCGTACTGATCCGGACCGGACCACTGGCTTTATGCACACATGCACAAACAGGATGTTTGGACCTGCACTAATGGAGAGACGTCAGAGTGAGGGAGCGCCCCCCTCCCCCCCAGGCGCTCCTGAGCTGGTTGGAGGGGAGGGGGGGATTTCAGTGCCCTGCTCAAGGGCACCTTGGCAGGGCGCAGGAAGTGGTCTGGCCTCTCTCCAGCTAGCAGGTCTGCACCGGGACTCGAACCGGATACTTATAATAACTTCTAATATATTTATATAATTCAACAAAAATAAACATGTAAATTAAAGATCCATTTTGACGTTACACTGATCGTTGCTTTGAGGTCGTATGGTGGCCTGTAGAGACCATAAAGCCATAAATGAGTCTGTGGACTGATTCCTGACATGTGGTCTTCCTTCTTTTTTGGGTCTTATTAAAATATATTTTAATATTTTGAGCGACGCACACACACACTCTGAAAGGTGCGTTTGTCTATTTCTATTGTCTATTAAAGGAAGTTGAGCTCCTGCAGTGGAAACAGACTCAGACCAGTTACAACCCAGTTCACGCCTGAGAGGCCGGGCCGAGCGTTCAGCTGTGGTGGGGCCCCAAACCCCCGAGGAGCCCCCTAAAGCCTCAGGTTCAATGTGTGTCAATTGGTTGTGCATAATTTGATTAACTGCAGATTTGTTTAGGAATTTGCACCATTGAAGTACAATATCAACTGAGACAGGTCCGGGATCACTCCTTAATCTTCTGGCCCCGTCCTGTAGAGGGGCCCTGTGTCAGTTCACAGCTTTCAGGCCGCACTTATTTAAGTTATAATTGGGGCCAAAAGATAACATTTTCACTGCGGGGCCCCTTTAACCCGTTAATGTGACCACACTGTGAGGGGGTTTGGATCCCCCCACCACAAGAACACACATGTCCAGAGCTTATTTATTGTGAAGTCCAGAAACAGCAAAACTGCATGAACTGATTCATCACTTTTTTCACTGTTTGTCTTATTTTGAAAGGGTGCAATTTAACTACATTTGTTCTGTATTTGTTGGCTGCGAGCGAGAAGTGCAAAATCCTGCAGTTCATCGAGTGTCCACTAGAGGCGAGACAGCATTTACAGCTTGGAGACCGCCGTCGATGGGACTCCAAAGCCTCCTTCAGGGACTGACGGGGGGGGGGGGGGGGTCTCGGAGCTGTTTTCAGACGGTCGCCTGGAAGACAAACGTTGACTAAAAGTCTTTGAAGACTTTTGTTTTACAGTCGAGGTCGTTTGTTTCTTTGTTCTGCCGTCTCTTTGTATCTGAGGTCCAAAGTTCAACATTCCCAATGAAATCAATCAGATCGACTGCAGAGCGGGAGAACTTGAGGGTTTGGGTTGGTGGAGCCTCGATAACATGAGATCCACGAGCATGGACCTGGACTGGGCTGTTGGTGCTAAACAAACCTTTAAGTCCTGAAATCACAGGCAGCTATCAAGTGATCGAGTCGAGGATCATAAGAAGATCATCGAAATGAAAATATCTTCTTAACTATTTCAACTGAGTGAAAAGTTCATCAATGGAGCGTGCGTAAAGCAGAGTTTAAATATTCGGAGCCTCAGAGGTGACACTAATCCAGGTTTAGAGTTAATCCAGGCTGCGGATCAGTCTGCGGGGGACGAACCCGAGGTACACTTAGAGCCTGTTGTTGTTCCTGCTCTCGTCCTGACCGTGGTGGACGTGAGAGAGAAGAAGAAGAAGAAGAAGTGTCTCTGGGCTGCTCTCGTGTCAGACGGCGTGTTTGAACCTGTCGCGGGGACGCGGGGAAGTGGACGCTTTCAGGAGGCAGAATCAACAAACGCAGGATCCTATCAGCGAGTCAGGGATGAAGAATGTGTTCAGATAAAAGCTGCACACAGAGCGGCTCGTTGCCTCACTCTTTACTTCACACTGTTTGACACATGTTTCTGAGCGACTTTCATTTTTATTTTTTTAAACTTCTTTTATTTCATTTTATTGAAACATGCACAAAGGTCTCCTTGTTTTATCAGTAGAGGGCGCCAAAGTCAACGCAACACTTCAGTTCCTCACAGAGGGGTTTAAAGAGGCTTCTCCACCTCTTCAAACAGCGCCCCCCTGTGGTCTCAATGAAACATCAGTGCCTCTGAGCTGTGGTCCAAATATAACATGAAGCAGCAGAGGACGTGACCCTGCAGAGACCAGCTCTCTGTGAACGCTCCGTTTTAGTGTGTGTGTCTCTTTAAATGCAATAAGCCCCGCCCCCTGAGTTTACCCAGCAGACATCAGTCCTTTGTAGAGAGAATAAAAATGGCGGACCTGTGTAAAAGTGTGCAGACAGTCTGTAGAGACGGTAGAGGTGGCGTGCAGTCTGTAGAGACGGTAGAGATGGCGTGCAGACAGTCTGTAGAGACGGTAGAGGTGGCGTGCAGACAGTCTGTAGAGACGGTAGAGGTGGCGTGCAGACAGTCAGTAGAGGTGGCATGCAGACAGTCAGTAGAGGTGGCGTGCAGACAGTCTGTAGAGACGGTAGAGGTGGCGTGCAGACAGTCTGTAGAGGTGGCATGCAGACAGTCAGTAGAGGTGGCGTGCAGACAGTCTGTAGAGACGGTAGAGGTGGCGTGCAGACAGTCAGTAGAGGTGGCGTGCAGACAGTCTGTAGAGACGGTAGAGGTGGCGTGCAGACAGTCTGTAGAGACGGTAGAGGTGGCGTGCAGACAGTCTGTAGAGACGGTAGAGATGGCGTGCAGACAGTCTGTAGAGACGGTAGAGGTGGCGTGCAGACAGTCTGTAGAGACGGTAGAGGTGGCGTGCAGACAGTCTGTAGAGACGGTAGAGGTGGCGTGCAGACAGTCTGTAGAGACGGTAGAGGTGGCGTGCAGACAGTCTGTAGAGACGGTAGAGGTGGCGTGCAGACAGTCAGTAGAGGTGGCGTGCAGACAGTCTGTAGAGACGGTAGAGGTGGCGTGCAGACAGTCTGTAGAGGTGGCGTGCAGACAGTCTGTAGAGATGGCGTGCAGACAGTCTGTAGAGGTGGCGTGCAGACAGTCTGTGGTATGATGTTATGATAGGATACATCATTAAGCTGCATCCACTGTGG